>NC_091310.1:24697481-24812481 GCF_038502225.1 Cherax quadricarinatus | reverse complement strand
AGTGAGCAGCCTGCACAAAGAAGATGTCACTTTGACTGCTAGCTCGCTCACTGCAGTCTGGTGTATGATGTTACGACTCCCAGATGTTTCGCCCAGTCGTCTCTGCCACGACTCGCTCCACGCTCGCCGGCAGTGACAGCCCAGCGACAGTACCAGTCGAGAAGTGTCCTCCTGAGTCGCTTGCCAGAAGTCCTGCCCAGTTGCCGAGTTTTGTCGACGCCACACTCGAGGGCACCAGCATGTCGTGCCCCAGGTTGAGTGAAACCTGCAGCGACTCCTACGATGTCTGCTTCACCGTTCCAGAGGAGACCGTACCCTGTTACGTCACAGCTCAGCCACAGCGATGTCTCCCGTGTTGCAGTATCTGTCCAGACGCAGGAAGGCGTGCAGTGATGGACTTCGATGCTCACTGCCTTTGACCACGATGTTTAGCACACCCCACATGTTTTTTTCTTCCCTCCCTGTAGGAAGTTTTTTTTCCATGTCCATATGTATATTTATGTTTTTATTTTGTGTTCTGTGCCCTGCTCCTACGAGAGAGAGACCGATTTCCTTTTACCACCAGTATTGCCGCGTCGGGACGACGCTCGGTAGGTGGCCGAGCGTATGTAGACAGCCTGTACTGTCTGCACAGATAGCCCATGCCGTCTGCCAGCTTAGTTCATATTTCGTGCCACTCAAGTGTTGCCCTCTGTAGCCAGGCCTCTCGGTGGGCACACCAGCCTGCCGGCCCTTGCCACGCTCTCACTCACACAGCGGCCTAGCAGCAAGACACAAGTACTAGTAGCTCTCTCTCATGGGATGGCCCTGCCCGGGCCATGGGCTCAAACACACAAGCCTGTGTACCCACCACGACTTAACAATAAAGTAAGAAGCCTCCGAAGACGTATCATTTACTCCCCGCTACCAGAACGCCAAACAATCCCGTTATAGTAGTGGTGGTAGTGATGGTTGTAGTGGTAGTGGTAGTAGTGGTGGTAGTGGTGGTTGTAGTGGTGGTTCTAGTGGTGGTGGTAGTGGTGGTTGTAGTGGTGGTTGTGGTGGTGGTAGTGGTGGTGGTGGTGGTGGTAGTGGTGGTTGTAGTGGTGGTGGTGGTGCTAGTGGTGGTGGTAGTGGTAGTAGTGGTGGTAGTGGTAGTTGTAGTGGTGGTTGTTTTGGTGGTGGTGGTAGTGGTGGTGGTGGTGATAGTGGTGGTTGTAGTGGTGGTGGTGGTATTGGTGATTTGTAGTGGTGGTGGTGGTGGTGGTGGTGGTAGTGGTGGTAATGGTGATGGTAGTGGTAGTAGTGGAGGTGGTAGTGGTGGTGGTGATGGTAGTGGTGGCGGTGGTGGTAATGGTAGTAGTGGTGGTAATGGTGGTTGTAGTGGTGATGTTGGTGGTTGTGGTGGTGATGGTAGTAGTGGTGGTAGTGGTGGTAGTGGTGGTTGTAGTGGTGATGGTAGTAGTGGTGGTGGTAGTGGTGGTGGTGGTGGTGATGGTGGTGGTGATAGTGGTGGTTGTAGTGGTGATGGTGGTGGTAGTGATGGTAGTGGTGGTAGTGGTGGTGGTGGTGATGGTAGTGGTGGTAGCGGTGGTGGTGGTGGTAGTGGTGGTAGTGGTGGTTGTAGTGGTGATGGTGGTAGTGGTGGTGGTGGTAGTAGTGGTGGTGGTAGTGATGATGGTGGTGGTAGTTGTGATGGTAGTGGTGGTGGTAGTGGTGGTCGTAGTGGTGGTGATAGTGGTAGCGGTAATAGTGGTGGTGGTGGTACTGGTGGTAGTGATGGTGGTGGTGGCAGTGGTGGTGGTGGTGATGGTAGTGGTGGTGGCGGTGGTGATGGTAGTGGTGGTAGTGGTGGTAGTGGTGGTGGTAGTGGTGATGGTGGTAGTGGTGGTAGTGGTGGTGGTAGTGGTGATGATGGTGGTAGTGGTGGTGGTGGTAGTAGTGGTGGTGGTAGTTGTGATGGTGGTGGTGATGGTAGTGGTGGTAGTGGTGGTGGTGGTAACGGTGGTGATGGTAGTGATGGTGGTGGTGGTGGTAGTGGTGGTAGTGGTGGTGGTAGTGGTGGTAGTGGTGGTGGTGGTAATGGTGGTGGTAGTAGTAGTGGTGGTGGTGGTAGTGGTGGTCGTAGTAGTGGTGATAGTGGTAGCGGTGATAGTGGTGGTTGTGGTACTGGTCGTGGTGGTACTGGTGGTAGTGAAGGTGGTGGTGGCAGTGGTGGTGGTGGTTGGGTGGTGGTGGTAGTAGTGGTGGTGGTGGTGTGGTGGTAGTGGTGATGGTGGTGGTGGTGGTAGTGGTGATGGTGGTGGTGGAAGGGTGGTAGTAGTGATGGTGGTGGTAGGGTGGTAGTAGTAGTGGTGGTGGTAGTGGTACTGGTGGTAGTGATGGTGATGGTGGTGGTAGGGTGGTAGTAGTGGTAATGGTGATGGTGATGGTGGTGATGGTGGTGGTGGTGGTGGTGGTGGTGGTGGTAGGGTGGTAGTACTGGTGGTGGTAGGTTGGTAGTAGTGGTGGTGGTAGTGGTGATGGTGGTGGTGATGGTGGTGGTGGTGATGCTCTAAGTTAACTGTAGAAATAAATCAAGATACACTTTTATAAACCCTTTAGGGAGCCTAGTTCCTAGGTCTTTTGTGTATCAGTGTGCTCTTGCGCTGCCATACACAGGATAATGTGCGGTGCACAATAAACTAGTCTCTTCGGCGACAAAATCTAATCTGCTTTACCTCTGTTTCCTTGCCATAGAACTCCAATAGGGTTGTGTGTGTGTACTCGCCTACTCACCTAATTGTGGTTACAGGGGTCGAGACTCGGCTACTGGCCCCGCCTCTTCACTGACTGCTACTGGGTCCTCCCTCCATGAACTTTATCATACCTCGTCTTGAAACTATTTATAGTTCGTGCCTCCACTATATCACTTGCCAGACTATTCCACTTCCTAACAACTCTGTGGCTGGAGAAATACTTCTTAACATCCCTTTAACTCATCTGAGTCTTCAGTTTTCAATTGTGACCCCTTGTTTCTGTGTCCCATCCCTGGAGCATCCTGTCTTTGTCCACCTTGTCTATTCCACGCAGTATTTTGTATGTCGTTATCATGCCTCCCCTGACCCTCCTGTCCTCCAGTGTCGTCAGACCGATTTCCCTTAACCTTTCTTCGTAGAACATTCCCCTTAGCTCTGGAACTAGCCTTATTGCAAATCTTTGCACTTTCTCGAATTTCTTGACTTGCTTGACCAGGTGTGGGTTCCGAACTGGTGACGCGTACTCCAGTATGAGCCTGACGTACACAGTATATAGAGTCTTGAACGATTCCTTACTGAGGTATCGGAACGCTATTCTCAGGTTTGCTAGGCGCCCATATGCCGCAGCAGTTATGTGGTTAATGTGTGCTTCCGGCGACGTGCTCGATATTATACTCGACCCCTAGATCTTTCTCCTTGAGTGAAGTTTGCAGTCTTTGGCCGCCTAGCCTATACTCTGTCTGCGGTCTTCTTTGCCCTTCCCGATCTTCATGACTTTGCATTTGGCGGGGTTAAATTCTAGGAGCCAGTTGCTGGACCAGGTGTCCATCCTGTCCAGGCCTCTTTGTAGACCTGTCTGATCCGCATGTGATTTAATTCTCCTCGTTAACTTCACATCATCTGCAAACAGGAACACTTCTGAGTCTATCCCTTCCCTCATGTCATTCACATATACCAAGAGTAGCACTGGTCCCAGGACTGACCCCTGTGGGACCCCGCTTGTCACAGGCGCCCACTGTGATGCCTCATCAAGTACCATGACTAGCTGTTGTCTCCCTGTCAGGTATTCTCTGATCCATTGCAGTGCCCTTCCTGTTATACGCGCCTGATCCTCTAGCTCCTGCACTTATCTCTTGTGAGGAGCTGTGTGTGTGTGTGTGTGTGTGTGTGACATGTGCATGTGCAATGTGTGGTGTCATGCTGACTGACTCTCCACATGGCTCATCGCATATACGACCTAGCAGTGCCCTGCGTCCCTCATCTCTCCCCCACGGTTCGCACTAGTAACGGTTCCCTGCTTGTGTGTAGTGAGCAGGGAGAGCCGAGTTCATTGGTTGGGCGGAGTGGGGTTGATTGGCTGAGGGGAGATAGATTGGTTAATGGATTAGTTGACTTGGTGGTTTATTGGCTGAGTGGGTAAGTGATCAGCCGGTTAATTAGCTGGGTGGGGAGTAGATTAATTGAGTAATGTATTATTAGTTGATTTATTGTTTTATTGGTTGAGGAGGAGGGGGAGGAGGTTGATCTGTCTATAGGTCTGTTTTGATTGGCATAGCCGAGATTATTTGGCTGAGTGGAAATTACTTTTTTGTAGGTTGAGATGAGGAATTTAAGTTGATTACCTAGTTGGCTAATTAGTTGTGAAATTAAGCAATTGATTATAAAGTTAACAAGGAGGCTGATGTTATTTATAGGATTTTGAAGCCGATCATTTCACCGTGAAGTTACCTTCTTGGTTGTGAAGTTAACTTCTTGATTGTGAAGTTGCCTTCTTGATTGTGAAGTTACCTTCTTGGTTGTGAAGTTACTTTCTTGGTTGTGAAGTTACCTTCTTGGTTAAGAAGTTACCTTCTTGGTTGTGAAGTTACCTTCTTGGTTGTGAAGTTACCTTCTTGGTTGTGAAGTTACCTTCTTGGTTAAGAAGTTACCTTCTTGGTTGTGAAGTTACCTTCTTGGTTGTGAAGTTACTTTCTTGGTTGTGAAGTTACCTTCTTGGTTAAGAAGTTACCTTCTTGGTTGTGAAGTTACCTTCTTGGTTGTGAAGTTACCTTCTTGGTTGTGAAGTTACCTTCTTGGTTGTGAAGTTACCTTCTTGATTGTGAAGTTACCCTCTTTGTTAAGAAGTTACCTTCGTGGTTGTGAAGTTACCTTCTTGGTTAAGAAGTTACCTTTTTGGTTGTGAAGTTACCTTCTTGGTTGTGAAGTTGCCTTCTTGATTGTGAAGTTACCTTCTTGGTTGTGAAGTTACCTTCTTGGTTGTGAAGTTACCTTCTTGGTTAAGAAGTTACCTTCTTTGTTAAGAAGTTACCTTCTTGGTTGTGAAGTTACCTTCTTGGTTGTGAAGGTGTCACCCATAGAGGACACGGTAAGTCTCCAAGCAGATATAAACTAAGTTTTTTCGGTGGGCAACGGAAAACAATATGATGTTCAGTGAGGACAAATTTCAACTACTCCGTTATGGAAAACTGAATAGCTAGAACTGAATATACTACAATCTATTCACACAATTGAGCGGAAAAGTAGTGTGAAGGACTTGGGAGTGGTAATGTCAGAGGATCTCGCTTTCAATGATCACAACAGTGTCACTATCACATCTACGAGAAAAATGATAGGATGGATAATGAGAACCTTCAAAACAAGAGATGCCAAGCCAATGATGATCCTTTTTAAATCACTTGTTCTCTTTAGGCTGGAAGGCTGCTGTACATTAACATCTCCATTGAAGTCAGATGAAATTGCGGATCTAGAGAATGTACGGAGAACCTTTACTGTACATATAAGGCCGATCAAACATCATAATTACTGAAAACGCTTGGAAGCACTTGACCTGTACTCACTGGGGCTGGTCCCAATTCTGCAAACAGAAATAACTCCCTACGAATGTAAAAAAATTAGCAGATGGTGCAACATACCTTCAATGAAAAGTAGGGGTTCCATTAGTACACTAAGAGAAAACACAGTAAGTGTTCGGGGCCCAAGACTATTCAACAGTCTCCCACCAGAGAGTTTCGGGGGTCAACTCCTCCGCGGCTCGGTCTGAGACCAGGCTTCGTAGTGTGAGTGGTTAGTTATTAATTGTTAGAATCACCAGGTATTAAATGCAGCCTGAGATCTCAACATATTCATGGGTTCATGGAAGGCAAATCGTGTATCACAAACCTCCTGGAGTTTTATGACAAGGTAACAGAAGTAAGACACGAGAGAGAGGGGTGGGTAGATTGCGTTTTCCTAGACTGCAGGAAGGCCTTTGACACAGTTCCCCACAAGAGATTAGTGCAGAAGCTGGAGGATCAGGCGCACGTAAAAGGGAGGGCACTGCATTGGATCAGGGAATACCTGACAGGGAGGCAGCAACGAGTCATGGTACGTGGAGAGGTATCACATTGGGCGCCTGTGACGAGCGGGGTCCCACAGGGGTCAGTTCTAGGACCAGTGCTATTTTTGATATATGTGAACGACATGATGGAAGGAATAGACTCTGAAGTGTCCCTGTTCGCAGATGATGTGAAGTTGATGAGAAGAATTAAATCGGATGAGGATGAGGCAGGACTGCAAAGAGACCTGGACAGGCTGGACATGTGGTCCAGTAACTGGCTTCTCGAATTCAATCCAGCCAAATGCAAAGTCATGAAGATTGGGGAGGGGCAAAGAAGACCGCAGACAGAGTATAGGCTAGGTGGACAAAGACTACAGACCTCACTCAGGGAGAAAGACCTTGGGGTGACCATAACACCGAGCACATCACCGGAGGCACACATCAACCAAATAACTACTGCAGCATACGGGCGCCTGGCAAACCTGAGAATAGCGTTCCGATACCTTAATGAGGAATCGTTCAAGACACTGTACACTGTGTATGTTAGGCCCATACTGGAGTATGCAGCACCAGTCTGGAACCCACACCTGGTCAAGCACGTCAAGAAGTTAGAGAAAGTACAAAGGTTTGCAACAAGGCTAGTCCCAGAGCTCAGGGGAATGTCGTACGAGGAAAGGTTGAGGGAAATCGGACTGACGACACTGGAGGACAGAAGGGTCAGGGGAGACATGATAACGACATACAAGGTACTGCGGGGAATAGACAAGGTGGACAGAGATAGGATGTTCCAGAGAGGGGACACAGGGACAAGGGGTCACAACTGGAAGCTGAAGACTCAGACGAGTCACAGGGACGTTAGGAAGTATTTCTTCAGTCATAGAGTTGTCAGGAAGTGGAATAGCCTAGCAAGTGAAGCAGTGGAGGCAGGAACCATACATAGTTTTAAGAAGAGGTATGATACAGCTCAGGAAGCAGAGAGAGAGAGAGAACCTAGTAGCGATCAGTGAAGAGGCGGGGCCAGGAGCTGACTCTCGACCCCTGCAACCACAATTAGGTGAGTACACACACACACACACACACACACACACACACACACACACACACACACACCACACACACACACACACACACACCACACACACACACACACACACACACACACACACACACACACACACACACACACACCACACACACACACACACACACACACACACACACACACACACACACACACCACACACACACACACACACACACACACACACACACACACACCACACACACACACACACACACACACACACACACACCACACACACACACACACACACACACACACACACACACACACACACACACACACACACCCACACACACACACACACACACACACACACACACACACACACACACACACACACACACACACACACACACACACACACACACACACACACACACACACACACACACACACACACACACACACACACACACACACACACACACACACAGCCACAGAGTAGTCAGTGTTACAAAAAACGCGATTCTAAAAGCTTAGAGATCTCCAGTGAATACTAGAAAGGACTGCCCTTCTAGCATCCAGCCTGTTACTGGGTTTTCGTAACAAGTAGTCAGTATCCTTGTCCAATTATCCATTAAAATTCAGTATGGTTCAATAGTGCTTTAGGATTACAACTGGTAGGCTACTAACTAGAGAAATTAAAATTTAATAAATTTATTAAGTCTATAAGTTGTCTAGAGGTATATTATCAAAGTAAATTAATTACAGCAATCAAAATAAAATTAATCTCTCGAGTTCAATATTATTGTGCTGAAAGCACATATCACATTTATAATTCTTAATTAAGTACCGTCAGGTACATTAACATTTAATAAGATATTACAAATATGTACAAGTGTGTGTATGCGTATAAGTGCTCTTAAGTAGTTAGCTGTGTCTCAAGACTCGAATTAGACTTAAACAAGTGACTGACAAAGTCCTCAAATAAACTAACTTCTTGACCGACTGGCAACCCGAACAGTCTGCTTGAACAACAAAGAATGCTAAGCCCAATAGCAATGCAATATCAAGCGACTGCGACACAGAATCAGGAACTGGGAAATAATATAACGACACTAAGTAGGGACCATCTGCAGATCCTCCACAAGTTACAAAACTCCCATAAAACTGAATCTACGTTCAGCATAGGAAAAACTGTGACTGTGACAATACACAGGAACCAGTACAAAATTAGGTCAGAAGCTATAGCTCGGGACCTGAGATGTTCAGAGTGTCAATATGACACACAACCTCAGTACAACGTCGAAAATCACAAAGTCTATACAAAGTTCTGTGAACAAAGTTCTACAGAACTAACAAGAATAATGAGACAGACAATCTGTCCAACCACCAAGCGAGTCTCCAGCAGACTCAGACAGACAATGTCCAACCAGCAAGCGAGTCTCTAGCAGACTCCCTACTTCAGACGAGGTGAGGACACCCCCCCCTCGATCACGTGATAGCTACGTGGACAACTGCAGCTCAGAAGCCGGCAGTATAACGAGCGACAAGCGATAATTACAGTAGTTTGGCAATCAAGCCTAACTGAGCACATTTTATATACATCCTAACAACATAAGCTAAATAAGAATATAACAGTCAAATAATAATATAAAGTCATACATTTACGATTTAGCTATTATCGCAAATATAAGCAATATAAAATTATATGAAAAGGTAATATACATTACATATATACATAATAATCATTGTAACCCATTCAGGGGTTGCAACACCCCCCCCCAACACGACAGAGGGTCGCACTAGGAGTTGCATGAATGTCTTTTACATTATTTCTGGTTACTCATATCAATATTATATAATATAAAAATTATTTAGTCACTCTCGTCCCAAGCACCTCTACAATTTCACAGCGTCCGTCACTAGGATATGCCCCTAGGTACTAGGGCAGTACACAGTATCGTATCTCTTCATACTCGTGGTTATATACATCAGTGTAGAGACAGGATAGCGCTGACAAGGAGGGCACGTTGAGGCTCGATCATAGTAGAGGAGACTGCATTCCACTCTTAAGTAGTGGTTGTGGAATGCGAGGCAGTATGAACATCTGAGTATGAAACAGCTTAAGGTGTGTAGTGAGGGGGGGGGGTCTGCGACAGGACAGTGTTGCGTCACGCAGTACATCACCCGCACCACACTACTCACTCAACACTCAGCTTGTCTCCTCCTCACACAACATTACTGTGAATATATAAATATAATAATTAGACATGACATGAGTATATATAGTTAATATGGGCTGGAGGGATTAAGTTACTTTACTGAATTTGACATAGCAAGTAACAAAAGGTATTTGGGCATAAAATTACGTTAATTTAATGTAATTGATAATTATTAAGGACGAGACAGAGCGTCAGCAATTACATTATAATGACCACTTATGTGTTTTATACTAATAGAATAAGGTTGGATTCTGAGGGCCCACCTCATGATCCTAGCATTTTTACTTTTCATAGTGTTTATGTAGGTGAGTGGATTGTGGTCAGAAAAAACGTTAATTTTAAATGGGGAAGTGCCCAAATACACGTCAAAATGTTCCAATGACACCACAAGAGCTAGAGCCTCTTTCTCAATAGTGGCATAATTTTTCTGGTGTCGTTTAAGCTTAGATGAATAGTAACATATAGGATGGAGAATATCAGTGGATGTTGACTGTTGGAGCAGCACAGCACCCACTGCATAGCCACTCGCATCTATATGTAAAAAGAAGGGAAGATTGAAATTAGGACTCTTCAACACAGGAGCAGAGGATAGCAAGCGCTTCAACCTTTTGAACGAGTCTGAACAATCTCTAGTCCAGGTGAACTGAACTTTGCTACTAGTAAGCTCAGTGAGAGGAGCTGCAATCTGAGAAAAGTTTGGACAGAACCTGCGATAATATCCTGCCATACCCAGGAATCTCTGTACTCCTTTCCTATCCTGTGGCACTGGAAATTCAGAAATTGCACGAACCTTAGCCTCAATAGGAGCAACCTCACCTTGGCCGATACAAAAGCCTAGATAGGTAATCTTGGCTTGACCAAAACTACATTTAGCTAAGTTAACAGTGAAGTTGTAGTGCGCCAGTCTCTCAAACAATGCTCTGAGACGCGTCAAGTGCTGTTCCCACTCGTCACTGTACACCACTAAGTCGTCAAGATAGGCTTCTACTCCTTCTAAGTTGTGGGTCAACTCGTTCATTATACGCTGGAATGAAGAAGCCGCGTTACATAGGCCGAAGGGGGTGACGAGGTAGTTAAACAATCCATCTTGAACAGTAAAAGCAGATATTTCTTGAGCACGTTCAGTAAGCGGGACTTGATAATAGCCTCGTAAGAGATCTAAACGGCTGACAAACTGGGCTCCTGACACACGGTCAATAAGGTCGTCAATGCGAGGTAGAGGATAACCATCAGGCAAGGTGACAGAGTTCACTTTCCTGTAATCAGTGCACATCCTGAAACTACCGTCAGGTTTAGGCACTAAAATACAGGGAGATGCCCATGGACTTTTACTGCGTTCAATAAGTCCGTGAGATAACAGAAAATCAACCTCTTCTCTCAATGCTTTATGCTTTGTTGGACTCATTCTATATGGTGATTGCTTAATGGGTGATGCTCCCTGTACATCAACGTCATGTACACCCAGAGTACAACGTTTAGGAACATCACCGAACAATTCAGGGAAATGCAAAATCATGTTTTTAACATCACCAGCTTTATCAATCCCAAGGTTACTAAGAAAATCGTCTAGTGACTGTAGAGTCACAGAATTTTCTAAACGCACCTCTATACCTCTAGAGATGTCAGGTAGACTGACGTTTTCTTCCTCTGTCCTAGGAAGAATAGAAGTAGTAGGTAGAGGACTAGCGTAGTAAGCCTTGAGCTGGTTAACATGGTACACATGATTAGATTTCTTTTTCCCAGGCGTACGTACCAAATAATTTACGTCGCTAAGCTTTTACACTACTTCCAGGGGACCATCATACCTGGCTTGTAGAGCATGACCTGGTACTAATTTCCGAGCCATCACCTTATCTCCTGCTTTAAAAGAACGAGAGACAGCACGCTTGTCATAATGTTGCTTCATTCTAGCTTGGGCTGAAACTAGGTTTTTCGAAGCTAGCTCTCTAGCGGCTGTCAGATGTTGCTGCATTAATGAAGGTGAAGTACTCAATGATGGATTTGATTTTCCTGTCCACACGTCTTTTAACACTGCGAGAGGACCACGCACTTGGTGTCCGAATATTAATTCAAACGGACTAAATCCGAGACTTTCTTGCTCACTTTCTCTCATAGCGAACAGAAGAAAAGGTATACTCTCATCCCAGTCTCTAGAAAAATGCTCACAATAAGCTCTCATCATAGACTTCAGTGTCTGATGAAATCTCTCTAGAGCACCTTGTGACTGTGGATGATAACTGGTTGAAAGTACAGACTTTATTCCTAGGTGGGATAATGCTTCTCGAAAGATCTTAGAAGTGAAATTAGATCCCTGATCTGATTGTATCTCTCGTGGCAATCCAACCTGGGAGAAAAATTTCATCAACGCTCTCACAATAGCCCGAGCATTAATTTTTCTCATAGGAATAGCTTCGGGATAGCGTGTTGCAGCGTCCATAATAGTAAATAAGTATTGGTTTCCTAGTTTGGTTCTAGGCAAAGGACCAACACAATCAATAATAAGACGTGAGAATGGTTCACCATGCACGGTGATAGGAATGAGAGGCGCAGGTGGAGGTGTGTGCGCTGGCTTGCCTGTCACTTGACACACATGGCAACGTCGCACATGCTCAGCAACTGTTTCCTTCATCTTTGGCCAAGTAAAATGTTTTGCCAGTTTACCGAGTGTCTTTTTGACACCCAAATGTCCTCCTATGGGACTATTGTGAGCAAAATCAATGGCTTGTTCACGAAATGTAACTGGTAACACAACTAGATTCTTGACTGTGGTAGAAACACTATCAGCTGACAACTTACATGTGTTTTTCTCCATCAGTACACCGTTACTATAATAGTAACAATTATCGAGATCCTTTGCTTCACTCTCAGTAACTGCTATATCTCTCAGTCTTTCCAATGACTGATCAACAAACTGATCCTTGATTAAATCATCATGAGTTAGAAATTTAACGTCAGTTGTGTCCTGACTAGGTTGATGACCAGGGGGAGTCAGTGTTAATGACCCTGGGCGCAGAGCGTCACTAAACAACATATTCAACCCCAAATCATTGTCATCCACTAACTCAACAGGAGACAAGGATGGTTGTTGAATCTTTGACATAGCTCTAGTAATTGCACTGAGAGGAAATAAAATAGGTTTCTCTCTACAAGCTTCAATGGCATAATTATCATCAGTGTTATTATCAATCACAAGTGGTTCCTTACATATACCAGCATGAAGGATATCGTTCCCTATCAACAAGTCCACTGACCTGATGGGAAATACACCACTGGATATACCCACTGAAATATAACCAGTATAATAGCTTGTTTCAATATAAACTTTGTGCAGAGGCACTTTTATAACAGCCCCTCCATAGGCTTCTAACAATACATCTATCTTGCAATAGGTATCGTCAGTAATGGGCAGTACATCTTCTCTTAATAACATGAGATAACTGCCAGTGTCTCTGAAAGAAATTATCTCAGTTAGATGTGATTCGTCAAATCCTACTTTATCTCTCGAAAAGTAAGGACTCATCGCTGAACGAATCTTTTCGTCAGATACACTTTCTGACGCTAGTCATCTATCCTGAGTAACATTATCTAAAACAGTAGGATCAGAGGCATTGCTAGGATTTTGGTGTCTTTGTTGCTCGGAAGAGGATACGACTTGAGTGGGGGCGCCAGCCGCACGACTGTTTCTCGTATCTCTTTCTAACTTATAGCAATACTCTCTAGTATGTCCTTTTCTGTTACAATAGGTACATTTAACTTTCTTCTTCTCGATACCAGATTTCTGTCTAGCCACAGAGACAGATTCAGGATTGTGAGTTTTCCTGGTAATGGTACGAGAAGTTACAGTAGCAGGTACATCAGGCCGGCAATGAGCAGCTGATTTAGGTTGCCAACTTCTAGGACAATTTTTAGTTACCTTGTTTCTTTGTGTTTTAGTACGTACAAGTTTGTGAGAAATCTCGTAATTGTCTGCTAATGCTGCAGTTTCCAGAATATCTGAGGTAGTATGATCGATCAGATATTCTCGTATGTCAGCAGACATACAGTTGTTAAACTCTTCGTGTAGTAACAACTGAACAAGGCTGTCGTAGTTGGTACACTTGGCAGCTCTACACCACCTCTGAAATGCAACTTTTTTCTCACGAGCAAACTCTACACAAGTTTGATCTTGTCGTCGTTGTAACGTACGAAAGGCTCTTTGATAACTTACAGGTAACAAGTTATACGTCTCTAGAATAGTTTGTTTGACAGCGTCATAACTAATGTACTTAGCAAATGGCAAAGCAGCCGTACAAGTTTGAGCTCTTCCTGTCAAAGCAGTATGAAGCAATGTTGCCCAGTGCTTACGTGGCCAGTTCATAGCACGAGCCTGGTTCTCAAACACATCAAAATATGTGTCTAAGTCACTTTCAAAAAACTTAGGAACCATGGATGCAGCTTTCTGCACATTAAATGTGTCCTGTGATCTATCAGTCTGTTGTCTTAACAGACGAACATTTTCTCTTTGGAAATCTTCTTCGTTCAATCTCCTCTGTGCCTCAATTTGTGCAGTCTGCAACATAAGGAGGCGTTCAAACCTCTCAAACTGTTCCTGAGAGATAGGACCAGTAGGTAATGGAGGAGTAGGGAAATTAACATGGTCTGGACGGTCCTTAGGTCGGACACTTGGTCCAGCCGTCTCTAGAGTGTCTAGATCTGGTCTAGGATAAGTAAATACAGGTGTAGTATACACTGTACTAGTATTAGGCTGTGTCATACTACCAGCTATACTCTGTACTATAGTGTCAGTGAAGGAAGGCGTGAGCGAGAACTGAGCTACACTAGGCTCAGACACTAGGCTCACTTCTGCTCGTAGTTGCTCTTTCATCAACTTCAAATAGAGCCATACTTCCTAATTGTGACACTAGGCTTTCTGAATCTGAATCATAATCAGACATCTCTGTATGAGCAGGAAACAATATATCTTTAATTAATGCTCTGACAGTTTCTGCGGTGTAATTCCTGTTATACGTCACACCGAGATATTTGGCTACTTGCCAACACGTCTGAAGTTTTAATGTACTTAACTCAGACAAAGTCAGAGTATCAATTAACTGTTTCACTTTGGCATACATCACGAAAATAATTGTACTACGAGAGAGTGATTATGGGAAACTATAATCCTAATAGGAATTTTAGTGTTAGTTGTCTTAGGGTTAGAACTCATAAACAGTATTTCCATCTCCTTGGATCAAGAGACTCAGTCAGGTACATACATCCACCTGGTATGTTGTACAAGACTAAACTCAAAGTCTTCAGATTAGGAAAGTACTCAAAGTGTTTGATCATAGATTCACTAGTATGTCAAACTGGACAATTTCTCCAACACCTTGGATCAAGAGCATCCCGGACAGGCCCCCATTTGTTACAAAAAACGCGATTCTAAAAGCTTAGAGATCTCCAGTGAATACTAGAAAGGACTGCCCTTCTAGCATCCAGCCTGTTACTGGGTTTTCGTAACAAGTAGTCAGTATCCTTGTCCAATTATCCATTAAAATTCAGTATGGTTCAATAGTGCTTTAGGATTACAACTGGTAGGCTACTAACTAGAGAAATTAAAATTTAATAAATTTATTAAGTCTATAAGTTGTCTAGAGGTATATTATCAAAGTAAATTAATTACAGCAATCAAAATAAAATTAATCTCTCGAGTTCAATATTATTGTGCTGAAAGCACATATCACATTTATAATTCTTAAGTACCGTCAGGTACATTAACATTTAATAAGATATTACAAATATGTACAAGTGTGTGTATGCGTATAAGTGCTCTTAAGTAGTTAGCTGTGTCTCAAGACTCGAATTAGACTTAAACAAGTGACTGACAAAGTCCTCAAATAAACTAACTTCTTGACCGACTGGCAACCCGAACAGTCTGCTTGAACAACAAAGAATGCTAAGCCCAATAGCAATGCAATATCAAGCGACTGCGACACAGAATCAGGAACTGGGAAATAATATAACGACACTAAGTAGGGACCATCTGCAGATCCTCCACAAGTTACAAAACTCCCATAAAACTGAATCTACGTTCAGCATAGGAAAAACTGTGACTGTGACAATACACAGGAACCAGTACAAAATTAGGTCAGAAGCTATAGCTCGGGACCTGAGATGTTCAGAGTGTCAATATGACACACAACCTCAGTACAACGTCGAAAATCACAAAGTCTATACAAAGTTCTGTGAACAAAGTTCTACAGAACTAACAAGAATAATGAGACAGACAATCTGTCCAACCACCAAGCGAGTCTCCAGCAGACTCAGACAGACAATGTCCAACCAGCAAGCGAGTCTCTAGCAGACTCCCTACTTCAGACGAGGTGAGGACACCCCCCCCCTCGATCACGTGATAGCTACGTGGACAACTGCAGCTCAGAAGCCGGCAGTATAACGAGCGACAAGCGATAATTACAGTAGTTTGGCAATCAAGCCTAACTGAGCACATTTTATATACATCCTAACAACATAAGCTAAATAAGAATATAACAGTCAAATAATAATATAAAGTCATACATTTACGATTTAGCTATTATCGCAAATATAAGCAATATAAAATTATATGAAAAGGTAATATACATTACATATATACATAATAATCATTGTAACCCATTCAGGGGTTGCAACAGTCAGGAAGTGGAATAGTTTGGGAAGCGATGTAGTGGAGGCAGGATCCATACATAGCTTTAAGCAGAGATATGATAAAGCTCACTGTTCAGGGAGAGTGACCTAGTAGCGACCAGTGAAGAGGCGGGGCCAGGAGCTTGGACTCGACCCCTGCAACCTCAACTAGGTGAGTACACACACACACACACAGGGTTAATATAAGAACTAATGTATCAGGATGGGAGAGTGTACTTGAACCCTACAAGGGTCCGTGTTGGGTTTCTTACCGTGTCCAGATGCCTAAGAATTGAGGTTACAGTGAGGCTGCGGATTTTCGAAACGTTCGATTAAGTTAATATTGGAGATCAAACTTAAGGTGAAGTTATGAAAGTAGACTTGAAAAGAGTCCGAGTACATAGTACCAGTTTTGGAGGTGTAGCCACGGAAGCAGTTTAGGAACGGATATGGGAATATCCATTGCCTCACATCTGTCCTCAGAAACACAAACACATCAGCAACAGCAGCACAGGTCATAACCCGGAGACATAAGAATGACATTTAGAAACTCAGACAAATAAAGCTCAAATCCCAACTGGGCTCTTGTGAGCAAACTGTTCCCGAGTATTCAACAGTACGTTGTCTTCACTAGTAAAATTAACGAGAAACTCTAAACAGGAAAAAGGTGTCTGAGTAGATTGAGCTCTACGAACTGCCAGGGTTGGACTGCCAGGATTGGACTGCCAGGGCTGGACTGCCAGGGTTAGACTGCCAGGGCTGTACTGCCAGGGCTGGACTACCAGGGTTAGACTGCCAGGGTTAGACTACCAGGGCTGGACTACCAGGGTTGGACTGCCAGGGCTGGACTGCCAGGGCTGGACTGCCAGGGCTGTACTGCCAGGGCTGGACTACCAGGGTTAGACTACCAGGGCTGGACTGCCAGGGCTGGACTACCAGGGTTAGACTACCAGGGCTGGACTACCAGGGCTGGACTACCAGGGCTGGACTACCAGGGCTGGACTACCAGGGCTGGACTACCAGGGCTGGACTACCAGGGCTGGACTACCAGGGTTAGACTACCAGGGCTGGACTGCCAGGGCTGTACTGCCAGGGCTGGACTACCAGGGTTAGACTACCAGGGCTGGACTACCAGTGCTGGACTGCCAGGGCTGGGCTTCCTGTCTCTGAGCGAAGAATGCAGGAATATGTTGACGACATAGAGAAGTAAAATAAACTGAACAAACGCAAGGTGGAACCCACATCCCTACAGTTCGATAAAGGATGTATGAATGAAGCTATTTTACGTCATTCAGTCAGAGAAGGTTGGACCGAGAGCTAGAGTTTTAAAAGGCGTGTGTTGGCATTCATAGCAGAAGACGGAAATCCATTAGAGGAGAGTATATCAAGAGTGAGTGCCACAACACTGGTGCCTGGCCCCAGGCACCGTGGAGGACCTTCCTCTCTCATTTCCCCTAGACCCCTCGCTCGCTCTCACTATACCCCTACACCAACACGCTGGCTCTCACTATCGTCCCTAGACCAAAATGGCTCTCACAATTTCCCCTACATCCTGAACTCAAAAGCTATTTATGGGCAACATAAAACGTCCAGTAGACTGTGTGACACGGTAGTGACTATCAGAGTCAGATTGGGATATCGTCACTAGTGGGAGATGAATGCCGTAACACAGGTGACTCTCCTACCCCTGCTTATTCCACCTGTTAACTCTGCGACTCAACCTTTACCATTATGTAGTTGACTGCCCAGTTATCAGTGACTTTAGTCCTGGTGGAATGGGATACTTAGAACTGTGTAAATATTATATCTACCCTGGGGTTCTTGAGGATATTCTAATTATCCACTATGACTTTGCCACCCTCATTAGCAGCCTAATGATGGTCCAGTTGTATGCAAATGCATACTTTTTATGTATTTGTAAATGTGTATTTGTGTGTATGTATATATACATATACCTGTTATGGGAACTTTATTTAAGAGCAAATGCCAATTTGTGGGCCTTGTGTGAATGTAACTAAATATATCATTTATCTTAAATGTTGATGCCTTAAAGGTTACAGCAGCCGCACTCTGCAGTCCTTACTTCACACAGCCACCATTGTTTCCTGTAGCTGTAAATGGACGAACATTACAAGAGTTAAACATCATATTATCCACTATCATTCAGATGTAACATCTGGATTAACCTAGTATGGGCGGATCGCCCACTTATCACTGCATCTTGAAGGTGACATCCATATTTTGTAACACTCTTAACCAATTCTCTGTAGTGTATCTGGGTCGGGAGTGCACGAGGAAGAAGGACTTACCTTGGCTCATGTAACCTTGATCTATGACACTACCCACGTCTTCCGCACGCCGATATCCGATGACTTGACTTACGACACGACATTTATTCCACGATGATTCACGGGGACGTCATATTTCTCTTCGTCGTTTACGCATGCCAAACATTGTCTTGGAATACTGTGGACAGTTCATCGCATACACTAGCTCTCTTGGTCACTGTCACTGCCATGTGTTCAGGCACCATCCATTCCATGATCTGTTTAAAATTTGCTATTACGATTTCGTAAGTCAGAAAACTCTTGGCACGAGACTAGTGTTACTACGTATCCTCAGACATGCAATAACTTTGTATTATAAAGTTTATGTAGGTAAATGTATTATGTCATCCAAATTTTTCTGCCCCTCTCTTTCCTCTGTTTCCACGTTTGTACTTAAATATGTAATCAAATTAATCTCTCCTCACCTCTCTTGTCTCATTTATTTATAATTTCTCTTGTCACCGCTCGGAGATGATGAAGATATCTTAACGAAAAATTCCATTTGTCTTGTGTATGGGATAAGCTATCCTGAGAGATGTCAATTCCCAAGTGATAGTAACTCCAGCTCTTCTGGAATAAAACCTTCGAAGCTTTTGTAGATGATAAGCCCGGGAGAGAATAACTGAAGATATCCTCATTACCCTACTGAAGTCTCTCACCTCATAATCAATTTCTGGAAAATGCTGGAGGGGTTGGTCTCAAACCTGCACACTTGAATTATTACTTATGAACACAAGAGGCGGGGCAGACTGTGTAGGATACCTCTAGTGAGGTACCCGATGAGTATATTGAGAGAGAACTCAATAAGTGTCAAGGAACTGTAACTTTTCAACACCTTCCTTCCATGCATAACAGGGATTACCAACACATACCTAACTGTCTTCAAGAGAGAAAAAACGAAATTCCTCAGAACAGTCCCTCATTAGCCGGGCTGTGGTGCATACATTGGACTGTGGGTAGTGGGCACTAACAGCTTACTCAATCAGGCCAGCACCCAGCGACTCGGTCTAGGACCAGGTCGCTGGGGCGTTGACTCAGGTAAACTCCAGGTATGTATGAAACCCATCCTGCTTAATGCAATATGACAGGGAAAACAGTTTTTGTTCATTTGTGTAACTAACAGGTCCTGATCCATCGGGAGGCCTGGTCATGGACCGGGCCGCGGGGGCGTTGATCCCCGGAATAACCTCCAGGTAACCTCCAGGTAACATACAGAATAAGGTAGCAACACACTGCGCAGCACACTGCTGATGTATTCAGTTATTCTAAATTATAATAAAAAGATCTCTCTCAGTCCTTTTCATCTCTGTATTAGGTCATTAGCTACAAAAAAATTTTGCCGCGAATTTGTGAGGGAAAGAATTCCTCCATTGACTAAGTCGAGGCAGAAAATGAATAAATTGTATTAAAAGAAAATGGAGTTAAAGAAATAACAGAAAATGGGGCAGACTTACATAAAAGAAGAGTGAACGAAGCATTGTAATAAAACAAGTGCTGATAAATCATCCATAATGAGACCAGATATATAGGATATTATTGAACCCATGAAAGAGAAAATGTAAAAAAAAAAAAAAAAAGTAATTTTTCATGCCAGAATGAAGTAGGTAAACAATTAAAAAGTGTCTAAAATCCTAAATGCCAGCCCTAACTTTTTGAAAATCCAAAGAAAGTACAGGAAACATAACACACTCAGAGTTCCAGTTGTGCGTCATTATGTGACTGAGACCAGCGTCAGGAAACACTCGTCCGGTTTCCTGACAAACCTTACCTAACCTAACCTAACCTAACCTAACCTAACCTAACCTAACCTAACCTAACAAACATTACCCTAACCTAACCTAACCTTACTAACCTTAATTAACCTTACCTAACCTTTCCTAACCTAACCTAACCTTACCTAACCTTACCTAACTTTACCTAACCTTACCTAACCTAACCTAACCTAACCTAACCTAACCTAACAAACATTACCCTAACCTAACCTAACCTTACTAACCTTAATTAACCTTACCTAACCTTTCCTAACCTAACCTAACCTTACCTAACCTTACCTAACCTTACCTAACCTTACCTAACCTAACCTAATTTTACCTAACCTTATCTAACCTAACTTTACCTAACCTTACCTAACCTAACTTTACCTAACCTAACTTAATAACCTAACCTTACCTAACCTAACCTAACCTTACCTAACCTAACCTAACCTTACCTAACCTTACCTAACCTTACCTAACCTTACCTAACCTTACCTAACCTAACCTTACCTTACCTAACCTGACCTAACCTAACCTAACCTTACCTAACCTTACCTAACCTTACCTAACCTTACCTAACCTAACCTAACCTTACCTAACCTTACCTAACCTTACCTAACCTAACCTAACCTTACCTAACCTTACCTAACCTAACCTTACCTTACCTAACCTGACCTAACCTAACCTAACCTTACCTAACCTTACCTAACCTAACCTTACCTTACCTAACCTGACCTAACCTAACCTAACCTAACCTAACCTAACCTTACCTTACCTAACCTTACCTAACCTAACCTTACCTAACCTTACCTAACCTAACCTTACCTTACCTAACCTGACCTAACCTAACCTAACCTTACCTAACCTTACCTAACCTAACCTAACCTTACCTAACCTAACCTAACCTTACCTAACCTTACCTAACCTAACCTAACCTTACCTAACCTTACCTAACCTAACCTTACCTTACCTAACCTGACCTAACCTAACCTAACCTTACCTAACCTAACCTTACCTAACCTAACCTAACCTAACCTAACCTAACCTAACCTAACCTAACCTAACCTAACCTTACCTTACCTTACCTAACCTAACCTAACCTTACCTAACCTTACCTAACCTAACCTTACCTTACCTAACCTTACCTAACCTAACCTAACCTTACCTAACCTAACCTAACCTTACCTAACCTAACCTAACCTTACCTAACCTTACCTAACCTAACCTAACCTAACCTAACCTTACCTAACCTTACCTAACCTTACCTAACCTAACCTAACCTTACCTAACCTAACCTAACCTAACCTTACCTAACCTTACCTAACCTAACGTAACCTAACTTTACCTAACCTTATCTAACCTAACTTTACCTAACCTTACCTAACCTAACTTTACCTAACCTAACTTAATAACCTAACCTAACCTAACCTTACCTAACCTAACCTTACCTTACCTAACCTTACCTAACCTAACCTAACCTTACCTTACCTAACCTGACCTAACCTCACCTTAATTAACCTAACCTAACCTTACCTTACCTTACCTTACCTTACTTTACCTTACTTAACCTAACCTAACCTTACCTAAACTTACCTAACCTAACCTAACGTAACCTAACTTATCTAACTTATCTAACCTAGCCTAACGTAACGTAACGTAACCTAACCTAACCTTCCTGACAAACCTTACCTAACTTAACCTAACCTAACCTTACAAACATTACCTAACCTTACCTTACCTTACCTAACCTAACCTAACTTTACTAACCTTAATTAACCTTACCTAACCTTTCCTAACCTAACCTTATCTAACCTTACCTAACCTTACCTAACCTTACCTAACCTAACCAAACCTATCCTAACTTTACCTAACCTTACCTAACCAAACTTTACCTAACCTAACTTAATAACCTAACCTTACCTAACCTTACCTTACCTAACCTAACCTAACCTAACCTTACCTAACCAAACTTTACCTAACCTAACTTAATAACCTAACCTTACCTAACCTTACCTTACCTAACCTAACCTAACCTTACCTAACCTAACCTAACCTAACCTAACCTTACCTATCCTTACCTAACCTAACCTAACCTAACCTAACCTAACCTAACCTAACCTTACCTTACCTAACCTTACCTAACCTAACCTTACCTTACCTAACCTGACCTAACCTCACCTTAACTAAACTAACCTAACCTTACTTTACCTAACCTAACCTTACCTAACCTAACCTAACCTAACCTAACATAACCTTACGTTACATTACCTTACTTTACCTTACCTAACCTAACCTAACTTAACCTACCCTTACCTTACCTAACCTAGCCTAACCTAGCCAAACCTAACCTTACCTAACCTAACCTTACCTAACCTAAACTAACCTTACCTAACCTAGCCTAACCTAATCTTCTTACCTTACCTAACCTAACCTTACCTTACCTAACCTAACCTAACCTTACCTAACCTTACCTAACCTTACCTAATCTAACCTAACCTTACCTAACCTAACCTAACCTAACCTTACCTAACCTAACCTAACCTTACCTTATCTAACCTAGCCTAACCTAACCTAACCTTACCTAATCTTACCTAACCTTACCTTACCTTACCTTACCTTACCTAACCTAACCTAACCTAACCTAACCTAATCTTACCTAATCTTACCTAACCTAACCTAACCTTACGTAGCCTAACCTAACCTAACCTTACCTAATCTTACCTAACCTAACCTAACCTTACCTAACCTAACCTTACCTTACCTTACCTTACCTTACCTTACCTTACCTAACCTAACCTAACCTAACCTAACCTTACCTAATCTTACCTAACCTAACCTTACCTAGCCTAACCTAACCTTACCTTACCTAAACTTACTTAACCTAACCTAACATAACCTTACCTAACCTTACCTAAACTTACCTAACCTTACCTAAACTTACTTAACCTAACCTTACCTAACCTTACCTAATCTTATCTAACCTAACCTTACCTAACCTAACCTTACCTAACTTTACCTAACCTTACCTTACCTTACCCTACCTAACCTAACCTAACCTAACTTAACCTTACATAACCTAACCTTACCTAACCTAACCTAACCTTACCTAACCTAACCTAACCTTACCTAACTTTACCTAACCTAACTTAACCTTACCTAACCTAACCTAACCTAACCTAACTTAACCTCACCTTACTTAACCTAACCTAACTTAGCCTAACCTAACTTTACCTAACCAAACCACAAGTTAACAGCAGAAAACGTGTCTGAACAAATCACAGAAAACTTCACCCAGTCATAAACTGAGTGGATCAAACTCGGGAAAACGATCACATATTTGTTTAAAAATCACACAGAACACCATACATATTGATAAATAAGAGTCCGGAAATAACAGAGATGGATCTGACAAATATACAAATGAAACGAAGCGGAGGAATAAACAAACTTGTGAGAAATAAAAACAAACTGGTGAAGAAGCTTCTTGCTAAGACGGGATCTGGGAAAATTCTGAGAAACTTCAGAAAAGGAATTTTCAAAGAGATCACAGAAAACGGGTCCTGAGTAATTACCGAAAATGAGCTCGACAAATCACAGAACACAGCTTCAAAGCTCAACTGTTAATGCTTCTTTTTCATGATTTTTTTTTTTTTTTGGTATCAAAGCTCCGTTCCCTAATGGCGCGGAAGTCTTAAACCCATTTTTTTATGGAAAATATATTAATTCATCTCAGCGGCAACATCATGGTGGGATATGTCGAAGTAGAGCGAGCACAGTACCAGACGTGAGAGAGTGAGAGAGAACTAAAGAGAGGGTAACGAGAAAGGGAGTAAGAGTGAAGAGAGACGAGGGAGGTGGAAGACTAAGAGGAAGGGATGGTCAGAACAGGAATAAAGAGAGCGCGCGCTCTATAAATTAATCAACTAACAGTAACTCTTTATCTCAGCTGAGGTCGTCTGTTACGAAATAAACTGTGATTACAGTAAATCACTAAATTACTACCACTCACCACTAGAACAACCATCACCACCACCACTCACCACTAGAACAACCATCACCACCACCACTCACCACTAGAACAACCATCACCACCACCACTCACCACTAGAACAACCATCACCACCACCACTCACCACTAGAACAACCATCACCACCACCACTCACCACTAGAACAACCATCACCACCACCACTCACCACTAGAACAACCATCACCACCACCACTCACCACTAGAACAACCATCACCACCATCACTCACCACTAGAACAACCATCACCACCACCACTCACCACTAGAACCATCACCACCACCACTCACCACTAGAACAACCATCACCACCACCACTCACCACTAGAACAACCATCACCACCACCACTCACCACTAGAACAACCATCACTACCATCACCACCACCACTCGCCACTAGAACAACCATCACTACCATCACCATCACCATCACCACTCACCACTAGAACAACCATCACTACCATCACCATCACCACTCACCACTAGAACAACCATCACTACCATCACCATCACCATCACCACTCACCACTAGAACAACCATCACTACCATCACCATCACCACTCACCACTAGAACAACCATCACTAGAACAACCATCACTACCATCACCACTACCACTCACCACTAGAACAACCATCACTACCATCACCATCACCACTCACCACTAGAACAACCATCACTACCATCACCATCACCACTCACCACTAGAACAACCATCACCACCATCACCACTACCACTCACCACTAGAACAACCATCACTACCATCACCACCACTCACCACTAGAGCAACCATCACTACCATCACCACCACCACTCACCACTAGAGCAACCATCACTACCATCACCATCACCACTCACCACTAGAACAACCATCACTACCATCACCATCACCACTCACCACTAGAACAACCATCACCACCACCACTCACCACTAGAACAACCATCACTACCATCACCATCACCACTCACCACTAGAATAACCATCACTACCATCACCATCACCACTCACCACTAGAACAACCATCACCACCACCACTCACCACTAGAGCAACCATCACTACCATCACCATCACCACTCACCACTAGAACAACCATCACTACCATCACCATCACCACTCACCACTAGAACAACCATCACCACCACCACTCACCACTAGAACAACCATCACTACCATCACCATCACCACTCACCACTAGAACAACCATCACCACCACCACTCACCACTAGAACAACCATCACTACCATCACCATCACCACTCACCACTAGAACAACCATCACTACCATCACCATCACCACTCACCACTAGAACAACCATCACTACCATCACCATCACCACTCACCACTAGAACAACCATCACTACCATCACCATCACCACTCACCACTAGAGCAACCATCACTACCATCACCATCACCACTCACCACTAGAACAACCATCACTACCATCACCATCACCACTCACCACTAGAACAACCATCACCACCACCACTCACCACTAGAACAACCATCACTACCATCACCATCACCACTCACCACTAGAACAACCATCACTACCATCACCATCACCACTCACCACTAGAACAACCATCACTACCATCACCATCACCACTCACCACTAGAACAACCATCACCACCACCACTCACCACTAGAACAACCATCACTACCATCACCATCACCACTCACCACTAGAATAACCATCACTACCATCACCATCACCACTCACCACTAGAACAACCATCACTACCATCACCATCACCACTCACCACTAGAACAACCATCACTACCATCACCATCACCACTCACCACTAGAATAACCATCACTACCATCACCATCACCACTCACCACTAGAATAACCATCACTACCATCACCATCACCACTCACCACTAGAACAACCATCACTTCCATCACCACCACCACTCACCACTAGAACAACCATCACTACCATCACCATCACCACTCACCACTAGAATAACCATCACTACCATCACCATCACCACTCACCACTAGAATAACCATCACTACCATCACCATCACCACTCACCACTAGAACAACCATCACTACCATCACCATCACCACTCACCACTAGAATAACCATCACTACCATCACCATCACCATCACCACTCACCACTAGAATAACCATCACTACCATCACCATCACCACTCACCACTAGAACAACCATCACTTCCATCACCACTACCACTCACCACTAGAAAAACCATCACTACCATCACCATCACCACTCACCACTAGAACAACCATCACTACCATCACCATCACCACTCACCACTAGAACAACCATCACTACCATCACCATCACCACTCACCACTAGAACAACCATCACTACCATCACCATCACCACTCACCACTAGAACAACCATCACTACCATCACCACCACCACTCACCACTAGAACAACCATCACTACCATCACCACTCACCACTAGAACAACCATCACTACCATCACCATCACCACTCACCACTAGAACAACCATCACTACCATCACCATCACCACTCACCACTAGAACAACCATCACTACCATCACCAATACCACTCACCACTAGAACAACCATCACTTCCATCACCACTACTACTCACCACTAGAAAAACCATCACTACCATCACCATCACCACTCACCACTAGAACAACCATCACTACCATCACCATCACCACCATCACTCACCACTAGAACAACCATCACTACCATCACCACCATCACCACAACCAGACACCACTAGAACCATCACTACCATCACCATCACCACTACCACTCACCACTAGAAGAACCATCACTACCATCACCACTACCACTCACCACTAGAAAAACCATCACTACCATCACCACTCACCACTAGAACAACCATCACTACCATCACCACTCACCACTAGAACAACCATCACTACCATCACCACTACCACTCACCACTACAACAACCATCACTACCATCACCACTCACCACTAGAACAACCATCACTACCATCACCACTCACCACTAGAACAACCATCACTACCATCACCACCACCACTCACCACTAGAACAACCATCACTACCATCACCATCACCACTCACCACTAGAACAACCATCACTACCATCACCATCACCACTCACCACTAGAACAACCATCATTACCAACCATCACCACTCACCACTAGAGCAACCATCACTACCATCACCACCACCACTCACCACTTGAACAATCATCACTACCATCACCATCACCACTCACCACTAGAACAACCATCACTACCATCAGCACCACCACTCACCACTAGAACAACCATCACTACCATCACCACCACCACTCACCACTAGAGCAACCATCACTACCATCACCACCACCACTCACCACTAGAGCAACCATCACTACCATCACCACCACCACTCACCACTAGAGCAACCATCACTACCATCACCACCACCACTCACCACTAGAGCAACCATCACTACCATCACCACCACCACTCACCACTAGAACAACCATCACTACCATCACCACCACCACTCACCACTAGAACAACCGTCACTACCATCACCACCACCACTCACCACTAGAACAACCATCACTACCATCACCACCACCACTCACCACTAGAACAACCATCACTACCATCACCACCACCACTCACCACTAGAACAACCATCACTACCATCACCACCACCACTCACCACTAGAACAACCATCACTACCATCACCACCACCACTCACCACTAGAACAACCATCACTACCATCACCACCACCACTCACCACTAGAGCAACCATCACTACCATCACCACCACCACTCACCACTAGAACAACCGTCACTACCATCACCACCACCACTCACCACTAGAACAACCATCACTACCATCACCACCACCACTCACCACTAGAGCAACCATCACTACCATCACCACCACCACTCACCACTAGAACAACCGTCACTACCATCACCACCACCACTCACCACTAGAGCAACCATCACTACCATCACCTATACTTACCTGGCTGTACTCAATTGTACTAATCTGGTTGTACTTCCCTAGTTCTACTCTCATAATTGTTCTCATGCAGTTATAATCACCTGTTCGTGTTGGCTGAAGTTAATTCGTGACTCTTGTCCTAGTATGTGATAAATACTGGTAAGTCCGGAGTGTCGCCCCAGCAGCTCTGAAGGAGAGAACAGAATGAGAAGAACAACCGGAACTGGGGAATCTGATGACGGATCAAACACCACAGAAAATGTCAAACAACTTCGGGAATCTCGAGACTGGGCCGCGGGGGCGTTGACCCCCCAGAACATACTCCAGATAGACTCCAGGTAGATATATTGCCCCGGTAAAATAAAAGAGCAGATATTTAATGAAATCACAACCCAGTAATGGTCAGTTTATTAGTGGCACAAAGTTTCTCTATTTTCTGGCATATAAGGCGCTTCTTTTTTCCCACAAAAAGTCTTGGAAAATCACCGTGCGCCTTATATGCTTAAGGTCAGGGTCAAGGGCAGGCTTTGGGTTAGCAGGCTTTGGGTTAGCAGGCTTTGGGTTAGCAGGCTTTGGGTTAGCAGGCTATGGGCTATACTTCCCTGAGATTGTACCTCCATATTGTTTTGTGTGGATTAACTGTTTGAAGTGAATTTAACGTGAAATGTCTGCAAAATTGATGAAGATGTAACTATGTGTTCTGGTGTATGAAAAGACTCTCTGTGGCCTCTGTGGTCCTGACTTCTGTCGTTCACAGTATGAATATGGATGCACAATAAATTAGCCGCTTTAGTGGCACAACTAAACTGCTGATGGAGGTAAGAGGGAAATAAAGAGAGGAAGAACAAGACGGAGTGTATTTTACTGATGAAGAGGAGGAGGAGGAGGAGAAGCCGAGGAAAAAGAGTGTTTTATTGTGATGAACGGGATGAGGAGTCGAGGAAGAACAAGGAGACGAAATAACAGCGGTGAAGGAGGGAGTAGCATGAGGCAGGAGCTGAGGGGATAAGAGAGGGCAAAAGGATTATGGGTAGTGGTGGAGAGGGTGAAGGAGAGGTGGGGGTGAGAGAGGAAGGGGATAAGAGGATGAGGGAGGACAGATCCAAGGAGCGTGGGAGGTCAAGGATTCTCTCCAAATTATGTTTTGCTTTTCCGAGAATAACAGAGAAAAGGCAATAGCAATATAAATATCTATATAAATAGTAATGCACATAATATTTATAATATTAATAAGCATATTAGTGTGCCAACTAATATTAGGATATCATTATGTGCATTAATATTCCAATTAATAGGCATAATGTCCATTATATTAATCGTCATATTCATATGCATAATCTTTATATTTTAGTGTTGGTTTAATATGTGAAAACCAAAGTTTACCTGATATCTCAGAAATGCAAATACAAATACAAGAGCAGTCGGAATAATTACAAGCGATGGTAACATCGGCCTCAGAGATTCCATCACATCACAAACTCTAGAGAACAAACACGCACTCAGAGCTCCTAGTAACAAAATAATTACCTTCCCCACTACTACTATCTACTACCTCCACTATTACTACTACTACTACTATTTCTACTACTACTACCACCACCACCTACCTATATATACCTCTCCTCTTATTTTCGTTAGTGTGACTTTGTAAATGGTCCAAGTCTGGCCGAAACGTCGTCGCAAGCTCCTCTTTTCTATGTGCAGGTTATTTGTGCACTCCTAATAACAGCGACCCCTTGTACCAACCTCAGCAGAACAGTCGAAGATTTAGAAGTGGCCAAAACTTTCAAGGTATACAGAGCTACCATGTCTTCCCGCCTGGCTCTGTCCGTGGCTTCACGCAAATATTTAAACCAGCAGTTCTTAGATGTTATTGATCGTCTCTAGTCCCGGCTCACCAGAACTGCCAATAGTTACATCGCCGGTGGTGTTCATTAAGCCATTATGAACCTTTTTTGCTGCAAGTCTCAGCTCACCAATAAAAATAAAGATTAACCAGGTCTATTTCTGCTGGTAACACTTCGAGGTGTTGATGCCAAGACGCCCATGAGAATGTTTCAACTCTGACGCAACCATCGTGATCACACCAGTTCCCATCAGGTTGGGGATTTCACAGGGCAGTGTGGCACCTAGTTGTAGTACATCAGCATGTGGCACCTAGCTGGAGTACATCAGCATGTGGCACCTAGCTGTAGTACATCAGCATGTGGCACCTAGCTGGAGTACATCAGCATGTGGCACCTAGCTGGAGTACATCAGCATGTGGCACCTAGCTGTAGTACATCAGCATGTGGCACCTAGCTGGAGTACACCAGCATGTGGCACCTAGCTGGAGTACATCAGCATGTGGCACCTAGCTGTAGTACATCAGCATGTGGCACCTAGCTGGAGTACATCAGCATGTGACACCTAGCTGGAGTACACCAGCATGTGGCACCTAGCTGTAGTACATCATATGGCACCTAGCTGGAGTACATCATCATGTGGCACCTAGCTGGAGTACACCAGCATGTGGCACCTAGCTGTAGTACATCAGCATGTGGCACCTAGCTGTAGTACATCAGCATGTGGCACCTAGCTGGAGTACACCAGCTTGTGGCACCTAGCTGGAAAACATCAGCATGTGGCACCTAGTTGTAGTACATCAGCATGTGGCACCTAGCTGGAGTACATCAGCATGTGACACCTAGCTGGAGTACACCAGCATGTGGCACCTAGCTGTAGTACATCATATGGCACCTAGCTGGAGTACATCAGCATGTGACACCTAGCTGGAGTACATCAGCATGTGACACCTAGCTGGAGTACACCAGCATGTGGCACCTAGCTGTAGTACATCATATGGCACCTAGCTGGAGTACATCAGCATGTGGCACCTAGCTGGAGTACATCAGCATGTGACACCTAGCTGGAGGATATCAGCATGTGGCACCTAGCTGTAGTACATCAGTATGTGGCACCTAGCTGTAGTACATCAGCATGTGGCACCTAGCTGGAGTACACCAGCATGTGGCACCTAGCTGGAGAACATCAGCATGTGGCACCTAGTTGTAGTACATCAGCATGTGGCACCTAGCTGGAGTACATCAGCATGTGACACCTAGCTGGAGTACACCAGCATGTGGCACCTAGCTGTAGTACATCATATGGCACCTAGCTGGAGTACATCAGCATGTGACACCTAGCTGGAGTACATCAGCATGTGACACCTAGCTGGAGTACACCAGCATGTGGCACCTAGCTGTAGTACATCATATGGCACCTAGCTGGAGTACATCAGCATGTGGCACCTAGCTGGAGTACATCAGCATGTGACACCTAGCTGGAGGATATCAGCATGTGGCACCTAGCTGTAGTACATCAGCATGTGGCACCTAGCTGTAGTACATCAGCATGTGGCACCTAGCTGGAGTACACCAGCATGTGGCACCTAGCTGTAGTACATCATATGGCACCTAGCTGGAGTACATCAGCATGTGGCACCTAGCTATAGTACATCAGCATGTGGCACCTAGCTGGAGTACACCAGCATGTGGCACCTAGCTGTAGTACATCAGCATGTGGCACCTAGCTGTGGTACATCAGCATATGGCACCTAGCTGGAGTACAGCATGTGGCACCTAGCTGGAGTACATCAGCATGTGGCACCTAGCTGGAGTACATCAGCATGTGGCATATAGCTGGAGTACACCAGCATGTGGCACTTAGCTAGAGTACACCACCATGCGACACCTAGAGTACACCAGCATGTGGCACCTAGCTGGAGTACATCAGCATGTGACACCTAGCTGAAGTACACCAGCATGTGGCACCTAGCTAGAGTACACGAGCATGTCACGCCTGGCAAGAGTACATCAGCATGTGGCACCTAGCTAGAGTGCATAAGCATGTGGCACCTAGCTAGAGTACATCAGCATGTGGCACCCAGCTGGAGTACATCAGCATGTGGCACCTAGCTGGAGTACACCAGCATGTGGTACCTAGCTGGAGTACATCAGCATGTGGCGCCTGGCAAGAGTACACCAGCATGTGGCACCTAGCAAGAATACACCAGCATGTGGCACCTAGTTGGAGTACATCAGCATGTGGCACCTAGTTGAAGTACATCAGCATGTGGCACCTAGTTGAAGTACACCAGCATGTGGCACCTAGTTGAAGTACATCAGCATGTGGCACCTAGTTGAAGTACATGAGCATGTGGCACCTAGTTGGAGTACATCAGCATGTGGCACCTAGCTGGAGTACATCAGCATGTGGCACCTAGCTGGAGTACACCAGCATGTGGCAACTAGCTAAGGTAGGCTAGGTATGGCACCTAGCTGGGGTAGGCTGAATGTCACACCTCTCTCCCATCTTCCTTCACCTCTCCCCCATCTTCCTTCCCCTCTCTCCCATCTTCCTTCCCTCCCCCTTCCCTTCCTCACTTCTTCACCTCTTTTCCATCTCTCTCTTCTCCATCTCGTGTTTCTTCAATATTGCCTTCTTTCTTCTGTCCCCTCTTCTCTTCATTCTCTCCTCCCTTCCTCTGTTCCTCCCAGTCTCTTCTTCCCTCCTTTGCCTTTCATCTCTTCCCTAACTCTTCTCTTCCCTTCCCCCCTCTCTCTCCTCCCTTCTCGCCTCTCTTCCCCTCTCCCTTCTTGTCGTCTGTTGCAGATCCCAATCATTGTCAGTCATACTGATTTCTCTTACTGGTACAGCAACCTGCTTATTGTGCTCTGGAAATTTTTCTCGTTTTTTCTTGATCACGATTGATGCTTGAAATATATTTGGCGGTTTTGATGATGGGTAGCTGTGGGGGTTGGCTATGTGGGTGGTAGGTGGTAGTTTAGGTGGGAGGTTAGCTGAGGTAAGGTGGGTGGGTGGGTGCTTTATGTGTGAGTGGGTGATTGTGTATGTGTTAGTGTTGTCTTGCGGTTGTACTTACCTGATGCTTGTCATGTGTAGGGTGAAAAATGCTTCCTTGTTGAGGCTCATGAACGTCGTCTTTAAATTTGCCAGCTTCGTGTCTGCTAGAGCCTTTATCCTGTTGATATGCGCTTCAGGCGAAATTCTTGGAAATATGCGCCCCCCGTACGTCCCTTTCTTTCAAGGAGGTATGCAGCTTTTGTTTCTCAAGTGTGTACTCTGTTTCCGGTCTTCTTTGTCTTTTCCCGATTTTCGTAGTTTTGCATTAGCTGGAACTAAATTATAACATTCACTTGTATGACCAATCCTATAACTTGTCCATGTCCATTTATAGTTTTTCTCTGTTGGTATTCTCATTGTTTTCGCGTCATCTGTGAACAGGGACACCTCTGACTCAATTTATTCTATCATATCGTTTCCAATCACAAGAAACAGTACTGATCCAAGTACCGATACTTTTGGAGCCACACTAGTCACACTTGCCCATTCTGACACCTCCTGAACAATAGCTTGTTTCCTTTCTTTTAAGTATTCCTTGTTCCACTGTAATGCTTTCCCTGTTATTTCTGCCTGCTCCTCTAGCTTTTGTTGCAGTACATTGTGAGATCGCCTTCTCACAATCCAGGAGTATACAGTCCACCCATCTCTCTCCTGCCTAACTCTCGTTTACCTTCTCATAGAACTCTAGAAGAACTGTGATACAGGATTTGCCATTTCTAAACCGAGTTAGCTGTTTATGCATCGTGTCATTCCATTGCTCCACTACTCTTCTGATAATTATATATTTTTTCAGCAATATTACATACTGTAAATGTCTACGACATTGGGCTCTAGTTTAATGCCACTTAAGGAGTGACATTCTGAAGCTCTTAAATTATCAAGGGGTGTGAAGAGACACCACTTAGTAACCACTTAAATGTAATTAAGTAGAATTCAAAATTATTTATTAATACTGTACTAGGATTCAAGTGAATTTACTAGACAAATTTTATTTTCTTACTTAATACCGGGTGTTGAGATATGATCCCTCACTTAAGCTTTAAGGGAAACAACATGATTATTCACTCTCAGGGAAGGCCGAGAAACGGAGAACCCAATAGAGAGAAATACATTTACAACATACAAGGAATTCTCCAACTGATGAAATATTTCACTACAAATCTTCTGGGTTTCTTCCTATTTCTCACCAAGAGTTCTCACTCCAACGAAGACCCTATTGTTTGTGCCTCTAGCAAGCAGCCAGGAGATGACCGCTCTGTCTGTGGCTCCAGCCCCTGTTAACTCCTTACCCTCTATTCTCTTTCTGAAAGTGGTTAATGACTCTCCCAGTACCCCAGAACTTGTTGATGCTAGATGATCTCGCAACAGAGTATATAAAAATGCAAATTCGTGTTTACATCAAAATATATTAATGTTACGTTAGGTAAAAATTGGTCAGGAAACAGGACAAGGCGTTTCCTGACGCGGGTCTTAGTCATATGATGACCCGCCATTTGAGCTTCAGGTCATCTGACCCGAGGCCTTCCACTAGCTTTCAGGTCCACCCCTTTAAAAATTATGGCTATGATTATAACCATTTTACAGCAACGTATATGTTAAGTCAGCAGGTCTCGACTCTAAAGTGAAGGAGGCAATTATCACACCTCCTACTCTCCTTTACAGTGGGTGAGCAGGAGGACAGGAGCAACATAACAGAGGGAGGGAGAGGGGAGATATTAAAGTGGGATAAAGACTAATTGTGGGTAGGGAAGGTCAGAGGGGAAATAAGTGGAGGAGAGAGTGGAAGGGATTGAGTGATGGAATGTATGGAGAGGATCATTTAGTGGGGAGGAAAGTTGAAGTGAGGAGAGGGATATTGTGGATAGGATAAAGAGTGGGGAAGAGGGCAGGAGGGAGGAAAAACTGCTTTGAAGATAAAGGGAGAAAGAGAGAGGATAGATAGATAGTTAGATAGATAAATAGATATAAAGATAGAGAGAGAGAGAGAGAGAGAGAGAGAGAGAGAGAGAGAGAGAACTAAAACTATGGGCTAAGCCAACGAGTGTGAGAACGAGGGTCTGAGGGGATTAGTGATAAAAAGGGAAGAGAATGAGGGAGGGAAGGGAAGAGCAAACAAAGCGAATATTCACAGTGAAACTCCGCTGCTTCACTCGTAACAACAAACCCAACACACAAATATCCAACATTTCTTCACTATGTGTTGATCTACAGAGTGTGAGGCCACAGTATCAGTCCCCAGGTCTACACAATGTACTCTATAGGCCTACACAATGTATCCTGTCCTTCATCGTGTGAGCTCCAGTGTGTGTGAGAGCGCAGAACGGGTCTCCAGCTACACGAAGAAATGTTAAGATTTTTCCATGAAATTTCTGTGTCCTATTTACGAACCCCAGGACTAACCTCATTTTCCACCTGTTTGGAATGCCAGTCTTCACGAGCAGTACACATATTAATGCACCTACGAACGAGAGATTTTAAGCAACTAACTACAGAATAACATACAAAATATTCACACTTTTTACTGTGCATGCTCCGTCTACAGGACTCTCAACTCAGACAATAAACCAGAGCCTTAATTCTATCTGCAGAGCTGCAACAGAACGCAAACATATTTCAAGGGTATCTTTATTGTAGAAATTTCGTCATCCAGTGGTTTTATCAGTACAAATTCAAGGAGAACTATATACAAAAGATGAGGTGATCAGTCCCTCAGCCTTGGAGTTCGTGAAGAGTACCATAGTCGTGAAGAATCTGGAGCAGACATAAAGACTGGCACTTATATACTGGCGTCAGGTGAGGGACGTATGGCAGACAAAGACATTGTCACTGATAGGCGGGATTTCCCAGTGAAAGGTCATACCCACTAGGAAGAACACCCTCGATGTAACTGACATTATACAATGCTAACAAAGGGATATCAGGAACCTGCGTTAAAGTTCTGGGGATATCATAAGTTATACCATCCTCTCTTGAAGCGGTTGATCCACCTTTACTTAATGCATTATCTGATTCATATTTAGTCAAGTGGCAGTCACTCTTACCAGTATTTTGGCTCATAAAATTAATTTCAACCTTACTTCCTAAGTTTTCTTCTAAAATAAGATGGAGATTTTCATGCCTGGATGTTTTAGACTCGTTATTTATGAGGTCATTTGCTTTTTCAAGAGGAAAGGATGAGCAACATCACCACTATTTTTCCTGGTTATTATATTTATAACTTTCCAGCTAAACTTTAAGGGGAGGATCTGTTTAACCCACTAAAAAACTGCTTCCATTCTTGTTGCCTGAGTTCTTGGTTTTCTATTCCTTGCATTTGTTAGTGCAGGTTGGAAAGTAATAAGTCTGGGGTTCTACATTCACAATACGCTTTACATATCCTCCTAGCTACATGTGTTAAATTGTGTAGTTGTGGATTATTATAGTCCTTAGGATGGTATTTACTGTTATTTATGCTGGTAAGTTTATGCCCTCATTTTCTATTCCCTTGATCCATAAGCCACGAGAATGAGGTTAAGCCAGCTCTAGAGCTTTCAGAGAACTGCCTTCTTTATGAGCTGAACGTCTGGGAGGCACGACTGGATCAGAGACCAACGAATTATGATAAACGTGAAGAAAACTCAGGTATCAAACTCAGCAGGCAAGCCAAGAACCTCAAAGCAACAAACAACCTTTCTTTTCGAGAAACTCTGCGTAGTGATCCATAGAGGAAATGCTTTCCACCCTTACCCCATACTAGCTCGCCCCTACCATCACAACGTCCATCCCAACTATCGTTCTTCCCTAACACCATCTAAGCTCCCCTCAGTCTCCTTCCTCTCTCCATCTCGGCTTTTCCCTCCTACCTCACTCCAGCCCCACCAACTTGCGTTTATCAACCCATTCACATTTTGCGTCCCTTAAAGACACACTCCCAGCGAGGGCCTTTCCCTCACCGCCATAAGAATTAATCACAGCCGGCTATCTAAGGCGCATTAGATCTTGACTTGTGAGCTGGGAGAAAGAGGGAGACAGAGAGAGAGAGAGAGAGAGAGAGAGAGAGAGAGAGAGAGAGAGAGAGAGAGAGAGAGAGAGAGTGAGAGAGAGAGTGAGAGAGAGAGAGAGAGAGAGAACGTTCTGAGGCTATCTTTTGAAGTTTATCTACTTCAATTTTTTTAAGATGTGCAGGAATAGTAAAGACTTTCTCCACAATTTAGGCCACTGTCGGCATGAAACTTGGGAAAACTGCACCGTACTGGGATTAACAGTAAGAAATTCAAGGAAACTGTGAGGGAAAAGTTCAACAGATAGGAGTAGCGAGCGAGTATATGGTAACGATAGTTTGATTGCCGGTTGCTTGTTAAGGTAGGGTCAGTCTAGCTCCCGCTATCCCCTCCCCCCCCTTTCTCCCCATCCTGAAAGGTGACGTGTGGGGCTCCGGCCAAACAGTAATCACTCGACTCACAGCTCCCAGCACAACTGTAAGTAAAAGCCTCTGCTCCTATTCTAGTGGATATTGGTTGAAAGCTTCACTTTTGACCAATAATAAACTTGGTCCTTTCAGTTTTAAGCTCCCCATGAGACTTTTCGCTAATCACCACCTTTTTTAAGTATCTTGCACTTATCATGGAGAGTGATTTCTTAAGCAGTGGGTAACCTGTCTCTCTTTCCAGCTTGGAATGACAGATCGGGTCACCTGCCAACCAACGAGAAGTGTTGAAGGAGACGGACTGAAGTCCGGAGACGTCACTTATAATCTACCTACCTGATTAATTGTACAGGACACTACCCGTCATCTTTGCAGTGGTAAAGAACCTGCGTTCCTGTCATCTGGACTGACTATTCAAGGCTGTAGACTCTGTGAAGAACTAGTCGTTGGGTTGTCACCAACACCTGTGCCCCCCCCCACATCATCACAAACGGCTACAATTTCCACAAGACGGTGTCAACCTCAACCAGACACCCCAGTATAACTGTACATATTAGCGTTGAATTCAAATGACATTTTTCCATTTCATTTTTCATTTTTCTTTCAAGTAGGATACACCTTCATTTTTCAATGTTTTATCTTTGCATTACTATATAATAAAGTGTTTATCTATGAATTATTTCTTTTTCAATTCATGTGGGAATATTCTTATGACCTTTCGAAAATTCTGATGACCGTGGGAAAATTCTTATGACCATGGGAAAATTCGTGTGACCGTGGGAATATTCTTACGATCGTGGGAATATTCTTATGACCGTGGGAATATTATTATGACCATTGGAATATTCTTTTTATCGTGAGAATATTCTTATAACGGTGGGAATAATCTTCTGACCGTGGGAATGTTCTTGTGACCATGGGAATATTCTTATGACCGTGGGAATATTCTTATGACCGTGGAAAAATTCTGATGACCTCGAGAATATTACGACCGTGGGAATATTCTTATGACCTTTGGAAAATTCTGATGACCGTGGGAAAATTCTTATGACCATGGGAAAATTCGTGTGACCGTGGGAATATTCTTACGATCGTGGGAATATTCTTATGACCGTGGGAAAATTCTGTTGACCTTGGGAATATTCTTATGACCGTGGGAAAATTCGTGTGGCAGTGGGAATATTCTTACGACCGTGCGAATGTTCTTATGGCCGTGGGAAAATTCTGTGGACCGTGGGAATATTCTTATTACAGTGAGAATATTCTTATGACCGTGGGAATATTCTTGTGGCCGTGAGAATATTCTTGTGACGGTGGGAATTTTCTTATTATCGTGAGAATATTCATATGACCGTGGGAAAATTTTGATGGCCGTGAGAATATTACGACCACGGGAATATTCTTGTGACAGTGTTAATATTCTTATTATCATGAGAATATTCTTATGACCGTGGGAAAATTTTGATTTTGTGAGTTTTACGACCGTGGGTATATTCTTGTGGCCGTGGGAATATTCTTATGATCGTGAGAATATTCTTATGACCGAGGGAAAATTCTTGTGACTGTGGGAATATTCTTATGACCGTGGGAATTTTCTTATGACCGTGGGAAAATTCTGATGACCGTTGGAATATTACGGCCGTGGGAATATTCTTATCGTGAGAATATTTTTATGACCGTGAGAATTTTCTTGTGACCGTGGGAATATTCTTGTGACCGTGGGAATATTCTTATGACCATGGGAAAATTCTTGTGACCATGATAAAATTCTTACGACCGTGGAAATATTCTTATGACCGTGGGAAAATTCTGATGACCCTGGGAATATTCTTATTACCGTGAGAATATTCTTATGACCGTGGGAATATTCTTGTGACCGTGGGAATATTCTTATGACCGTGGGAATATTATTATGACCGTGGGAATATTCTTATTATCGTGAAAATATTCTCATGACCGTGGGAAAATTGTTGTGAGCGTGGAAATATTCTTATGTCCGTGGGAATATTCTTATGACCGTGGGAAAATTCTGATGACCGTGGGAATATTATGACCGTGGGAATATTACTGTGATCGTACTAATATTCTTATTATCGTGAGAATATTCTTATGAACGTGGGAAAATTCTGATGACCATGGGAATATTATGACCGTGGGAATATTCTTGTGACAGTGGGAATATTCTTATTATCGTGAGAATATTCTTATGACAGTGGGAAAATTCTTTTGAAAGTGGGAATATTCTTATGACCGTGAGAAAATTCTTATGATCCTGGGAAAATTCGAATGACCGTGGGAATATTACGACTATGGGAATATTTTTATGACCGTGGGAAAATTCTGATGACCGTGGGAATATTACGACTGTGGGAATATTCTTGTGACCGTGGGAAAATTCTTTTGACCGTGGGTATATTCTTATGACCGTGGGAAAATTCTGATGACCGCGGGAATATTACGTCCGTGGGTATATTCTTGTGACTGTGGGAATATTCTTATGATCGTGAGAATATTCTTATGACCGTGGGAAAATTCTTGTGATTGGGAATATTCTCATGACCGTGGGAAATTTCTTATAACCGTGGAAAAAAAACTGATGACCGTGGAAATATTACGACCGTGGGAATATTCTTATTATCCTGAGAATATTTTTATGACCGTGGGAATTTTCTTGTGACCGTGGGAATATTCTTGTGACCGTGGGAATATTCTTAAGACCTTGGGAATATTCATATGACCGTGAGAAAATTCTGATGACCGTGGGAATATTTTTATTACAGTGAGAATATTCTTATAATAGTGGGAATATTTTTATGACCGTGAGAATTTTCTTGTGACCGTGGGAATATTCTTGTGGCCGTGAGAATATTCTTATGACCGAGGGAAAATTCTTGTGACTGTGGCAATATTCTTGTGACCGTGGGAATTTTCTTATGACCGTGGGAAAATTCTGATGACCGTTGGAATATTACGACGGTGGGAATATTCTTATTATCGTGAGAATATTTTTATGACCGTGAGAATTTTCTTGTGACCGTGGGAATATTCTTGTGACCGTGGGAATATTCTTATGACCATGGGAAAATTCTTGTGACCTTGATAATATTCTTACGACCGTGGAAATATTCTTATGACCGTGGGAAAATTCTGATGACCGTGGGAATATTCTTATTACCGTGAGAATATTCTTATGACCGTGGGAATATTCTTGTGACCGTGGGAATATTATTATGACCGTGGGAATATTCTTATGGCCGTGGGAAAATTCTTGTGACCGTGGGAATATTCTTATGACCGTGGGAATATTATTATGACCGTGGGAGTATTCTTATGACCGTGGGAAAATTCTGATGACCGTGGGAATATTACGACCGTGGGATTATTACTGTGACCGTGGGAATATTCTTATTATTGTGAGAATATTCTTATGAACGTGGGAAAATTCTGATGACCATGGGAATATTATGACCGTGGGAATATTCTTGTGATAGTGGGAATATTCTTGTTATCGTGAGAATATTCTTATGACAGTGGGAAAATTCTTTTGAAAGTGGGAATATTCTTATGACCGTGAGAAAATTCTTATGATCCTGGGAAAATTCGAATGACCGTGGGAATATTACGACTATGGGAATATTTTTATGACCGTGGGAAAATTCTGATGACCGTGGGAATATTACGACTGTGGGAATATTCTTGTGACCGTGGGAAAATTCTTTGGACCGTGGGTATATTCTTATGACCGTGGGAAAATTCTGATGACCGCGGGAATATTACGTCCGTGGGTATATTCTTGTGACTGGGAATATTCTTATGATCGTGAGAATATTCTTATGACCGTGGGAAAATTCTTGTGACTGGGAATATTCTCATGACCGTGGGAAATTTCTTATAACCGTGGAAAAAAAACTGATGATCGTGGGAATATTACGACCGTGGGAATATTCTTATTATCCTGAGAATATTTTTATGACCGTGGGAATTTTCTTGTGACCGTGGGAATATTCTTGTGACCGTGGGAATATTCTTACGACCGTGGGAATATTCTTTTGACAGTGGGAATATTCTGATGACTGTAGGAATATTCTTATTACCATGAGAATATTCTTATGACCGTGGGAATATTCTTGTGACCGTGGGAATATTCTTAAGACCTTGGAAATATTCATATGACCGTGAGAAAATTCTGATGACCGTCTGAATATTTTTATTACAGTGAGGATATTCTTATGACAGTGGGAATATTCTTGTGACCGTGGGAATATTCTTGTGACCGTGGGAATATTCTTATTATCGTGAGAACATTTTTATGACCGTAGGAATATTCTTATGACCACTGGAAAATTTTGATGACCGTGGGAATATTACGACCTTGGGAATATTCTTGTGAAAGTGTGAATATTCTTATCATTGTGAGAATATTCTTATGACCGTGGGAAAATTATTGTGACCGTCGGAATATTCTGATGGCCGTGGGAAAATTCTGAAAACCGTGGGAATATTACGACCTTGGGATTATTCTTGTGACCGTGTGAATTTTCTTATTATTGTGAGAATATTGTTATGACCGTGGGAAAATTCTTGTGACCTTGGGGATATTCTCATGGCAGTGGAAATATTCTTATGACCGTGGGAAAATTCTGATGACCGTGGGAATATTACAACCGTGTGTATATTCTTGTGGCCGTGGGAATATTCCTATGATCGTGAGAATATTCTTATGACCGTGGGAAAATTCTTATGACCGTGGAAATATTCTTATGACCGTGGGAAAATTCTTGTGACCGTGGGAATATACTTACGACCGTGGGAATATTCTTTTGACCGTGGGAAAATTCTGATGACCGTGGGAATATTCTTATTACCGTGAGAATATTCTTATGACGGTGGGAATATTCTTGTGATCGTGGGAATATTATGACCGTGGGAATATTCTTATGGCCGTGGGAAAATTCTTGTGACGTTGGGAATATTCTTATGACCGTGGGAATATTATTATGACCGTGGGAAAATTCTGATGACCGTGGAAATATTCTTATTATTGTGAGAATATTCTTATGACTGTGGGAAAATTTTCTTGACCGTGGGAATATTACGACCGTGGTAATATTCTTGTGACAGTGGGAATATTCTTTTGACCCTGGGAATATTCTTATGACCGTGGAAAAATTCTGATGACCGTGGGAATATTACGACCGTGGGTATATTCTTGTGACCGTGGGAATAATCTTATGATCGTGAGAATATTCTTATGACCGTAGGAAAATTCTTGTGACTGGGAATATTCTTATGACCGTGGGAATATTCTTTTGATCGTGGGAAAATTCTGATGACCGTAGGAATATTATGACCGTGGGAATATTCTTATGACCGTTGGAAAATTCTGATGACCGTGGGAAAATTCTTATGACCGTGGGAAAGTTCGTGTGGCGGTGGGAATATTCTTACGATCGTGGGAATATTCTTATGACCGTGGGAAAATTCTGATGACCTTGGGAATATTCTTATGACCATGGGAAAATTCGTGTGACCGTGGGAATTTTCTTACGACCGTGCGAATATTCTTATGACCGTGGGAAAACTCTGATGAGTGTGGGAATATTACGACCTTGGGAATATTCTTGTGACGGTGGGAATATTTTTATTATCGTGAGAATATTCTTATGACCGAGGGAAAATTCTTTTGACTGTGGGAATATTCTTATTAATATGGAAATATTCTTATGACCGAGGGAATATTCTTATGACCGAGGGAATATTCTTATGACCGTGGGAAAATTCTGATGATCGTGGGAAAATTACGACCGTGGGTATATTCTTGTGACCGTGGGAATATTCTTATGATCGTGAGAATATTCTTATGACCGATGGAAAATTCTTGAGACTGTGGGAATATTCTTATGACCGTGGGAATTTTCTTATGACCGTGGGAAAATTCTATGACCGTTGGAATATTACGGCCGTGGGAATATTCTTATTATCGTGAGAATATTTTTTATGACCGTGGGAATTTTCTTGTGACCGTGGGAATATTCTTGTGACCGTGGGAATATTCTTATGACAGTGGGAAAATTTTGATGACAGTGGGAATATTCTTATCACCATGAGAATATTCTTATGACCGTGGGAATATTCTTGTGACCGTGCGAATATTATTATGACCGTGGGAATATTCTTATGGTCGTGGGAAAATTCTTGTGACCGTTGGAATATTCTTATGACCGTGGGAATATTCTTATATGACCGTGGGAAAATTCTGATGACCTTGGGAATATTATGACCCTGGGAATAGTCTTGTGACCGTGGGAATATTCTTATTATCTTGAGAATATTCTGATATCCGTGGGAATATTTTTATGACCGTGGGAGTATTCTTATGACCGATGGAATATTCTTATGACGTTGGGAATATTCGGTTTCTCTAGGGCTGGGTATACATCACTCTGGTCTAGAAAATAGAAAACACCCTTGATCCCTATTCGGATTCTATAGGGCTGGGTATACCAAATTCATTTTCCAGAGGGATCTCATTAGCAGCGCCACAGTCATCCTAGTTCCCTATTTGGTTTCTCTATGGCTAGGTATACCAAATAAATTTCTCAGAGGGTTCTCATTAGCAGTGCCACGGTCTGGTCTACCAAATAGAAAACACCCTAGTTCCCTATTTGGTTTCTCTATGGCTGGGTTTACCAAATATATTTTTCAGAAGGGTCTCATTAGCAGTGCCACAGTCTGGTCTACCAAATAGGAAACACCCTAGTTCTCTATTCGGTTTCATTAGGGCTGGGTACACCAAATAAATTTTCCAGAGGGATCTTATTAGCAGCGCCACAGTCTGGTCAACGAAATACAAAACACCCTTGTGTCCTATTTGGGTTCTCTAGTGATGGTTATACCAAATAAATTTTCCAGAGTGGTCTCATAAGCAGCGCCACAGTGTGGTGTACCAAATAGAAAACATAGCAGTGCCACAGTCTGGTCTACCAAATAGAAAACACCCTAGTTCCCTATCCGGTTTCACAAGGGCTGGGTATACCACAGTCGAGTCTACAAAATAGAAAACACCCTTGATCCTTATTCGGTTTCTCTAGGGCTGGGTACACCAAATAAATTTTCCAGAGGGATCTCATTAGCAGCGCCACAGTCTGGTCTACCAAATGGAAAACACCTTAGTTCCCTATTCGGTTTCTCTAGGGCTAGGGATACTGTGGGAATATTCTTGTGACAGTGGGAAAATTCTTGTGACCGTGGGAATATTCTTGCTACCGTGGGAATATTCTTATGACCGTGGGAAAATTCTGATGACCGTGGGAATATTCTTATTACCGTGAGAATATTCTTATGACCATGGGAATATTCTTGTGACCGTGGGAATGTTCTAATGACCGTGGGAATATTCTTATGGACGTGGGAATATTCTTATGACCGTGGAAAAATTCTGATGACCGTGGGAATATTCTTGTGACCGTGGGAATATTCTTTTGACCGTGGGAATATTCTTATGATTGTGGGAATATTCTTATCGTGAGAATATTCTTTTGACCGTGGGAAAATTCTTGTGAGCATGGGAATATTCTTATAACAGTGGGAATATTCTTATGACCATGGGAAAATTCTTATGACCATGGAAATATTCTTATTACCCTGAGAATATTCTTATGACTGTGGGAATATTCTTGTGACCGTGGGAATATTCTTATGACCGTGGGAATATTCTTATGGCCGTGGGAAAATTTTTGTGACCTTGAGAATATTCTTATGACCATGGGAATATTCCTATGATTGTGGGAATATTCTTATTATCGTGAGAATATTCTTTTGACCGTGAGAAAATTCTTGTGAGCGTGGGAATATTCTTATGATCGTGGGAAAATTCTTATGACCGTGGAAATATTATTATTACCGTGAGAATATTCTTATGACTCTGGGAAAATTTTTGTGACCGAGGGAATGTTACGACCGTGGGAATATTCTTGTGACAGTGAGAATATTCTTATGACCGTGGGAATATTCTTATGACCGTGGGAAAATTCTGATGACCGTGGGAATATTACTACCGTTGGTATATTCTTGTGACCGTTGGAATATTCTTATGACCGTAGGAAAATTCTGATGACCGTGGGAATATTACTACCGTGGGTATATTCTCGTGACCGTGGGAATATTCTTATGGTCGTGAGAATATTCTTATGACCGTGGGAAAATTCTTGTGACTGAGGGAATATTCTTATGACCGTGGGAAAATTCTGATGTTCGTGGGAATATTGCAACCTTGGGAAAATTCTTTTGACCGTGGGAATATTCTTATGACAGTGGATGTGAAGGCTTACTCAACCCTGTAACAACTTCAGACAGTATTACCAAGGCTGGCTCCTCCTCAGGAAAATTAATGAATTGAAAAAGAAATATTAATTCACAAAGATAAACACTTTATTATTTATTAAAGCAAACATAAAACAGTGAAACATGAAAGGTATATCCTATTTAAAAGAAAAATTAAAAATGAAATGAAAAAATTACTTTTGAACTCAACGCTAATAGATATATATAGTGATACTGGGGTGTCTGGTGTTGGCGACACTGCGTGTTGTTAAAATCGTAGCCATTGCTGATGATATGGGGGGGGCGGGGTCGCAGGTGTTGGTGACAACCCACCGGCTCGTTCTTCACAGAGTCTATAGCCGTGAATAATTAATCCAGATGACAGGAAAGCAGGTTCGTTACCACTGCTATGATGAGGAGTTATGTCCTGCGTCAGCGTACATAACAGTTAGGTAGATCCAACATGGGACGTCTCAGGACGTTAGTCCGTCTCCTTCAATTCTTCTCGTTGGTTGGCAGGTGACCCAATCTGTCATTCCAAGCTGGAAAGAGAGACAGGTTACCCACTGCTTAAGAAATCACTCTCCATGATAAGTACAATACCTAAAAGACATGGTGATTATTAAAACATTTAAAATAGATCCAGACTGAAAGGACTAAGTTTATTATTGGTCAAAAGTGAAGCTTTCAACCAATAAGTCCATTAGAATATGAACAGGCGTGTACTTACAGTAGTGCTGGGGGCTGTGAGTCGAGTGAATACTGTTTGACCGGAGCCCCACACGTCACCTTTCGGGGGGGGGGAAGAAAGGGGGGCGATAGCGGGAGCTAGACTTACCTTACCTTAACAAGCAGCCGGCAATCAAACTATCACTTTTGGGGTGGGGGAAAAAAGGGGAGGATAGCGGGAGCTAGACTTCCTCTACCTTAACAAGTAGCCGGCAATCAAACTATCGTTACCATATACTTGCTCGCTACTCCTATCTGTTGAACTTTTCCCTCATACTCCCCCATACCAAGACTTATAGTCAAGGAGTATAAGAAGAATAGGCGAGGAAAAAGTTCTAACATGTGGAAGTCGTGTAAGGCAGCAAATCTTCTACTGACTGTCACGATTTAACCAGTCAGAGAAATAATTGGATGAACCATTGATATACACAATATGGAACTTAAAAGATTGGAGAGCCAATGTCCACCTCAAGAGGCGACTGTTGGTTCCTTTAAAAGTTTCTAGGTATATCAAAGGTTTGTGATCCGTTTCTAAAAATGAATTCTTTTCCCAGTAAATAAAATTTATGCTTGGAGATACCCCACACAAGGGCCAAACATTCCTTTTCTATGGTGGAGTAGCTCGTTTCTGCGGGAAGGAGTTTCTGGCTTAGGAAGCATACAGGGAAGGGAGTACTAACTTGGTATTGTAATAACACCGCAACTAAGCCAGTATTGGAGGCATCAGTTCTTAAACAAAATGATTTATTAATATCTGGAATCTTAAGTATAGGGTCTTTCGAGAATATATTTTTAATCTCATTAAACTTTTCCCGAGCTACGTCGGAAAGTTCAAGAGGTTCCTTCACAGACTTTTTAAGGAAGTCAGATAAGATGCCTGTAAGATCAGTAAGGTTCGGGATAAACCATGCATAAAATATACAGAACCAAGAAAGCTACGCATGAGCTTCTTGGTTTTGCCGAATTTAAATTCTAATAAAGCTTTGATCTTACTGGGGAGATGCTTCAGAGAGTTATTAGAAAGGATCAGTCCAAGATATCTAATCTTGTTATACCCAAGGAAGCATTTCTTCGGCTTGGCAGTGAGGCCATGTGAGCGTAACTTACGCAAAACTGATGTTACTGTTTGGATATGTTCGCCCCACGTGGATGTCATTACGTAAATGTTATCAAAATAAACTGAAACATTTGGCATATTACCCAAGACCTTTCTAATCAGTCTCACGTAGGTAGCACAGGCAGTTACCAAACCGAAGGGCATAGTTCTATACTGCATCAGTCCTTGGTGTGTAGGAAAAGCGGTGTACAGCTAAGAAGAAGGACTTAACATTACTTGATGATATGCCTGTGCAATATCAATCTCTGAAAAGAAGGAAGCGTCATAAAATTTGTGTAGATCGCTATCTATTAAGGGCATAGGCTCAGCATTCCACCGAGTTATAGCATTAAGGCCTCTGAAGTCAATAGCAAGTCTATATGAATTATCCTCCTTCTTAACCATGACTACTGGTGAGCAATATGCAGATACTGAAGGTTCAATGATCTTTTGTTTTAATAATTTGTCTACCTCTCGGTCAAATGCATCCCTAAGAAGAACTGGAACTGGGTATAATTTCCGTTTGATAGGATTGTCCGTCACTAAGTCAATCTTATGGACTACCGTGGAGGTAACACCTGGAATATCAGTAAAGACGTCTGAGAAGTTACTCACACATTGAAGTAGTTCATGTCTCTTATGGTCATCTAAAGATTCATTAATATTAATGTTTGTTGCGCCCGAGTGGCTAAGAGTCACCAAGTCATGTAGTTCTCTGTCATAGTCTAAGTTAGAGGCGTCAGTTACGCACACCTTACATTCTTCAGTTGTCTTATCAAGTTCGTGTGGAAAAACTAAGTCAAAGTTATTAAGGCAGTTAACCGAATTTCTTCGGTAATATTTCTTAAGGATGTTGATATGATAAAGCTTAGGTTTCCCCTTGACTTCTATGAGGTAGTCAACTTTCCCACAATTTTTTAATGCTTTATATGGACCTTTCCATGCTACTAATAATTTATTTGAATTGATAGGCAAAAGTACAAGAACTTCATCCCCTACTTTAAAACTTCTCCTCTGACTTTTGGAATCAAAATAGGTTTTGTACTGGTCCATTGACAAGCTTAAGTTCTTCGAAACTATGTCAGAGGTCTCCTCAAGTTTGGATCTAAGGTCAAGGAGAAACTGATAAGAAGACTGAACCTCAGCCTTTACGTCCTCATTAGTCCATAAGTCATGAAGGATGGACAATGGACCTCTGGCCTGTCTACCATAGAGAAGTTCAAAAGGTGAAAACCCCAAAGAGTCACTGGGAACTTCCCTCATGGCAAACAAAGCACAGGGTAGGTAACGATGCCACTCCTTAGGTTTAAAGGAGCAAAGTTCCCTTAAAATGGACTTAAGAACCGAATGCTGGCGCTCATTCCTCCCATTACAGCAGGGATGATAGGGTGTTGTGAAGAGAGGCTTCACTCCTAGAAGTTGGTAGAGATGTTGCATTAAGTCTCATGTGAATTGTGTCCCACGGTCAGACAAAATTTCTCTAGGAATGCCCACTCTGGAGAAGATGGACAAAAGGGCTTCAGCCACCTCTGTAGTAGTTATGGTTTTTAAGGGTACGGCTTCAGGGAAACTCGAAGCATAATCAACTAATGTTAATATATATCTATGTCCCCCAGATGAAAGTGGAGATAAAGGACCAACGATGTCAATAGCTACTCTTTCAAAGGGTACCGTAAAGACTGGCATTTTGACCATAGGTTTAAATAAAATAGGTTTCCCTAATTTTATTTAAGGTTTTACGATGTGTGAAGACTTACTCAACCCTGTAACAACTTCAGTCAGTATTACCAAGGCTGGCTCCTCCTCAGGAAAATTAATGAATAGAAAAAGAAATAATAACAGACAATGATAAACACTTTATTATTTAGAAAAGGAAAATGTAAAACAATAAAACATGAATGGGTATCCTAATTGAAAGAAAAATGAAAAGAAAAATATTACATTTGAACTCAACGCTAATATAGGTATATCGTGGTAATGGGGTGTCAGGTGTTGGTGACACTGCGTGTTGTTGAAATCGTAGCCGTTTCTGATGTGGGGGGGTAGCAGGTGTTGGTGACCACCACCGGCTCGTTCTTCACAGAGTATGGCCGTAACTAATTACTTACGATGACAGGAAAACAGGTTCGTTACCACTGCTATGATGAGGGATTAGGTCCTGCGTTGGCTTACATAACAGGTAAGTAGATTAAACATGGGACGTCTCAGGACGTTAGTCCGTCTCCTTCTATTCTTCTCGTTGGTTGGCAGGTGACCCTCTCTGTCATTCCAAGCTGTAAAGAGAGACAGATTACCCACTGCTTAAGAAATCACTCTCCATGATAAGTACAATACCTAAAAGATGTGGTGATTATTAAAACATTTAACAGATAAAGACTGAAAGGACTAAGTTATTTATTGATCAAAAGTGAAGCTTTCAACCAATAAGTCCACTAAAATATGATCAGGCATGTACTTACAGTAGTGTTGTGAGCTGTGAATCGAGTGATTTACTGTTTGACCGGAGTCCCACACGTCACCTTTCGGGGGGGGGGGGAGAGGGAGGGGAAGGGATAGCGGGAGCTAGACTGACCCTACCTTAACAAGCAGCCGGCAATCAAACTATCACTTTCGGGGAGGGGAAAAAAAAGGGGGGGAATAGCCGGAGCTGGACTTACCCTACCTTAACAAGTAGCCGGCAATGAAACTATTGTTACTATACACTCCCTCGCTACTCCTATCTATTGAACTTTTCCCTCACACTCCCCCATACCAAGACTTATAGTCAAGAGTATAAGAAGAATAGGCGAGGAAAAAGTTCTAACATGTGGAAGTCGCGTAAGGCAACAAATCTTCTACTGACTGTCACGAATTAACCAGTCAGAGAAATAATTGGATGAACCATTGATATACACAATATGGAACTTAAAGGCGTGGAGTGCCAATGTCCACCTCAAGAGGCGACTGTTGGTTCCCTTAAAAGTTTCTAGGTATATCTAAGGTTTGTGGTCTGTTTCTAAAATGAATTCTTTTCCCAGCAAATAAAATTTAAGTTTAGAGATACCCCACACAAGGGCCAAACATTCCTTTTCTATGGTGGAGTTACTCACACATTGAAGTAGTTCATGTCTCTTATGGTCATTCAAAGATTCATTAATATTAATGTTTGTTGCGCCCGAGTGGTCAAGAGTCACCAAATCATGTAGTTCTTCATCATGGTCTAAGTTAGAGGTGTCAGTTACGCACACCTTACATTCTTCAGTTGTCTTATCAAGTTCGTGTGGAAAAACTAAGTCAAAGTTATTAAGGCAGTTAACCGAATTTCTTCGGTAATATTTCTTAAGGATGTTGATATGATAAAGTTTAAGTTTCCCCTTGACTTCTATGAGGTAGTCAACTTTCCCACAAATTTTTAATACTTTATATGGACCTTTCCATGCTACTAATAATTTATTTGACTTGATAGGCAAAAGTACAAGAACTTCATCTCCTACTTTAAAACTTCTCCTCTGACTTTTGGAATCAAAATAGGTTTTGTACTGGTCCATTGACAAGCTTAGGTTTTTCGAAACTATGTCAGAGGTCTCCTCAAGTTTGGATCTAAGGTCAAGGAGAAACTGGTAAGAAGACTGAACCTCAGCACTCATCTCTTCATTAGTCCATAAGTCATGAAGGATGGACAATGGGCCTCTGGCCTGTCTACCATAGAGAAGTTCAAAAGGTGAAAACCCCAAAGAGTCACTGGGAACTTCCCTCATGGCAAACAAAGCACAGGGTAGGTAACGATGCCACTCCTTAGGTTTAAGGGAGCAAAGTTTCCTTAAAATGGACCTGAGAATCGAATGCTGGCGCTCAATCCTCCCATTACAGCTGGGATGATAGGGTGTGGTGAAGAGAGGCTTCACTCCTAGAAGTTGGTAGAGATGTTGCATTAAGTCAGATGTGAATTGTGTCCCACGGTCAGACAAAATTTCTCTAGGGATGCCCGCTCTGGAGAAGATGGACAAAAGGGCTTCAGCCACCTCTGTAGTAGTTATGGTTTTTAAGGGTACGGCTTCAGGGAAACTCGAAGCATAATCAACTAATGTTAATATATATCTATGTCCCCCAGATGAAAGTGGAGATAAAGGACCAACGATGTCAATAGCTACTCTTTCAAACGCTACCGTAAAGATAGGCATTTTGACCATAGGTACTCGCCTGGTACCTCGGGATAATGACAGTTGGCAAACTTTACACGATCTACAATAGGTAGTGACATCTGAGGACATTTTAGGCCAAAAATAGGTTTCCCTAATTTTATTTAAGGTTTTACGATGCGAGAAATGTCTGGCCACTGGCAGGTCATGAGCCATTTTAAGAACAGTCTCTCTGCATTGACTTGGAACAACTAAAATGGAATAGTCTATCTCATCTGAATTTAATTTGAATACTGACTTATACAAGATACCTTTTATATATTCAAATTTATATGAAAAGTTTTTCCTTTCGATAACTTGATTTTGTCTAGCTGCATTATGGCAATTCTGAAGAGAAGGGCAATTACGTTGGAAATTGACAAAGGAGTCCTTCGATATATCTAAAGGCTTAAAGTCAGGGAAAATCAAAGGATGGACAGTAGGAGAAGCCTGGGCTTTGGTCTGAGCCCTAGTCAAGATATTTATGGTATCGGAGGTGATATCTTCACTTTCATCTAACAAGTGAACCGGTGATCCTACTACCTCGCTTTCGAGAGTAGCATCACTGGTTTTTAATCCCACATGAATCTCACGAGACATTGTCTCATCTGAACTTTCGAGGGGCTTCTCTGACTCTACAGGAAGAGGAGCTGAAACACTTATATCCATCTTTGGTGATGAAAGGTCAACCTCAGAAGGAAGAATGGCACCTTTTACATTACCTATTAGTACCGAGCAAGAAGTGATGGGAGCTAGTACGGCTTCAGACCAACCTGTGAACCATTTAGACCTAATGTAACAACGGATCGTAGGAAAAGTGTCCGTATGGCCCAAGTAGTCTGAAAGTATAGCAGGGGAATGAGTTTCTTTAAGGTTAGGGAACAGCTTATCAGAAATTACTATACATGTGCATCCAGTGTCTCGTAAAATGGTAGATACATTAAGTCCATTAACTGCTTCTGAACAGAAGGGTGCTTGGTCATTACAGTCTTTAAAACATCTTCCAACTTTTTGGACCTTCTTAGAAGGACAATCTGGACGTTTATGTCCCTTAACACCACACAAATGACAAACAGGAATAAAAGAAGTCACTTTACTTTCCACTAGAGGCTTTGCCTTTAGGGTTCGATCCCTTTAGGTCTTTATAGGAATTGTGAGCCTCAGCATACAGGTCAGCAGCCTCAGCAACTTCCTCAGCTTTAATCAGGTTACGTTCTCTAATGAATGTTCGTTTCTGGTGAGGAAGAGCTGTCAGGAACTGGTCAGCAACCATGAAGTCTCTAAGAGATTCATAACTGTGATCAATTCCTGAACTCTCTATCCAAAAGTCGAACAAACGAAAGAGTGTTACCTGTAACTGCTGAAAGTTCTGGCCAGGCTGTACGGTGGCATACCTGAAATCTTTCCTGTAAGAATTAGTGGTTTTTTTATATGCTCTAAGGATTGCCTTCTTCAGTAGGTTATAATTACATATGACATCCTGCGACAAAGTTGCATAGATATTCAAAGCTGTACCAGTAATTAACATTCCTAACCTGGTAGCCCAGGTGTCACCAGGCAATTCACAGAGGGTAGCAGTATTTTCGAACCTGATAATGTATGGAGTTATGTCGTCCCCCTTCATTACTGTAGTGCACGTAGCTGCACTACTGTAGTGCACATAGCTGCACTGCTGTAGTGCACGTAGCTGCACTACTGAAGTGCATGTAGCTGCGCTATTCAAGTGCACGTAGCTGCACTACTGTAGTGCACCTCGCTGCACTACTGTAGTGCACGTAGCTGCACTGCTGTAGTGCACCTAGCTGCACCACTGTAGTGCATGAAGCTACACTACTGTAGCGCACATAGCTGCACTACTGTAGTGCAAGTAGCTGCACTACTGTAGTGCACGTAGGTACACTACTGTAGTGCACGCAGCTGCACTACTGTAGTGCACCTAGCTGCACTACTGTAGTGCACGTAGGTTCATTACTGTAGAGAACGTAGCTGCACTACTGTAGTGCACGTAGCTGCACTACTGTAGGGCACTTAGCTGCACTACTGTAGTGCACATAGCTGCACTTATGTAGTTGATGCAGCTGCATTACTGTAGTGCACCTAGCTGCACTACTCTAGTGCACCTGGCTGCACTACTGTAGTGCACCTAGCTGCACTACTGTAGTGCACCTAGACGCACTACTGCAGTGAACCTAGCTGCGCTAGTGTAGTGCACGCAGCTGCACTACTGCAGTGCATATAGCTCCACTACTGTAGTGCACATAGCTGCACTACTGTAGTGCACCTAGCTGCACTACTGTAGTGCACGTAGTTGCACTATCGTAGTGCACCTAGCTGCACTACTGTAGTGCACCTAGACGCACTACTGCAGTGCACATAGCTGCGCTAGTGTAGTGCACGCAGCTGCACTACTGTAGTGCACCTAGGTGCACTACTGTAGTGCACCTAGGTGCGCTACTCTAATGCACGCAGCTGCACTGCAGTAGTGCACATAGCTGCACTACTGCAGTGCACCTAGCTGCACTACTGTAGCGCACGTAGCAGCACTACTGTAGTGCACGAAGCTGCACTACTGTAGTGCACGTAGCTGCACTACTGTAGTGCATGTAGCTGCACTACTGTAGTGCACCTAGCTGCACTACTGTAGTGTACGTAGCTGCACTACTGTAGAGCACATAGCTGCACTACTGTAGTTGATGACTCTGCTCTACTGTAGTGCACATAGCTGCCCTACTGTAGTTGATGACTCTGCTCTATTGTAGTGCACATAGCTGCACTACTGTAGTGCACGTAGATGCACTACTGTAGTGCAAGCAGCTGCACTACTGTAGTGCACGCAGCTGCACTACTGTAGTGCACCTAGCTACAGTACTGTACTGCACATAGCTGCACTACTGAAGTGCACCTAGCTGCACTACTGTAGTGCATGCAGCTGCACTACTGTAGTACACGTAGCTGCACCACTGTAGTGCACCTAGCTGCACTACTGTACTGCACGTAGCTGCACTTCTGAAGTGCAACTAGCAGCACTACTGTAGTGCTCCTAGCTGCACTACTGTAGTGCACCTAGCTCCACTACTGCAGTGCACCTAGCTGCAATACTCTAGTGCACCTAGCTGCAATACTCTAGTGCACCTAGCTGCAATACTGTAGTGCACGCAGCTGCACTACTGTAAAGCACCCAGCTGCTCTACAGTAGTGCACCTAGCTGCACTAATGTAGTGCACCTAGCTGCAATTCTGTAGTGTACCTAGCTTCACTACTGTAGTGCACGTAGCTGCAATACTATAGTGCACGCAGCTGCACTACTGTAGAGCACCTAGCTGAACTACTGTAGTGCACATAGCTGCACTACTGTAGTGCACGTAGCTGCAATACTGTAGTGTACCTAGCTGCACTACAGTAGTGCACCTATGTGCACTACTGTAGTGCACTTATTTGCACTACTGTAGTGCACGTAGCTGCTGTACTGTAGTGCACGTAGCCGCACTACTGTAGTGCACGTAGCTGCACTACTGCATTGCACGTAGCTGCACTACAGTATCGTAGGGGTTCTTAAATGGAGATATCGAGGGTTGAAGGTAGACACACTTGTTGGATGGCAACGATATATTGTCAGACTCTGGTGATGGGAATTGGAGCCCAGCCTCTGCCTGTCCTAGCCTATGTCAAAACGCCGACTGAGGCCGAGGCAGATGTACGAACGTACACATGCGCATCCCGTGGCGTCACACAAAGTCACAGGCCTAAAAGGGATCTCCTATCTAAAGCACATGGATGATACTATATGCTATGCTATATAATACAGGGATCAGCAACTATGCTGACAACAGTAGTGCACCTAGCTGCACTACTGTAGTGCCCATAACTGCACTACTATAGTGCACATAGCTGCAATACTGTAGTGCACGCAGCTGCACTACTGTAATGTACCTAGCTGCACTACTGTAGTGCACGTAGCTGCACTACTGTAGTTCACATAGGTGCACTACTGTAGTGCACGTAGCTGCACTACTGTAGTGCACATAGATGCACTACTGTAGTGCAAGTAGCTGCACTACTGTAGTGCACGTAGCTGCACTACTGTAGTGCACCTAGGTGCAATATTGCAGTGCACGTAGCTGCACTACTGTAGTGCACGTAGCTGCACTACTGTAGTGAACCTAGCTGCACTACTGTAGTGTATGTAGTTGCACTACTGTAGTGCACATAGCTTCACTACTGTAGTGCAAGTAGCTGCACTACTGTAGTGCACGTAGCTGCACTACTTTAGAGCACGTAGCTGCACTACTGTAGTGCACCTAGCTGTACTACTGATGTGCACGTAGCGGTTTTACTGTAGTGCACGTAGCTGCACTACTGTAGTGCACGTAGAAGCACTACTGTAAAGCACCTACCTGCACTACTGTAGTGCACATAACTGCACTGCTGTAGTTAATGCAGCTGCACTACTGTAGTGCACATAGCTGCACTACTGCAGTGCATGTAGCTGCACTACTGTAGTGCACGCAGCTGCACTACTGTACTGCACGCAGCTGCACTACTGTAGTGCATGTAGCTGCACTACCGTAGTGCACATAGCTGCACTTCTGGAAATATAAACACATATGCAGCATAATGTGACCCTTTGTTGACAACGTTTCACCCACACAGTGGGCTTTTTCAAGTCACACACAGATCTACCTGGGGTGGAAGGTACGGGAGTATTTATAGTCATGTTCAGAATGTTGAGGTCAGGTGGAGAATGCTGCATCTGATGATCTACCGGGTGGAGTTATAGAGTCTTGGGTAGCTTTGCAGGGGTATTGGACAAGTTGTGAGTAGACCTTCTGCAGTGTTCTATGTTCTTATGTGGGATAGCGATGAAGAAGTTTCTTGGCGAGTGGTTCAGCTATGTTATAGAAGCCGTTGTTCTGGTTGAAATTGTTGGTTATAGAGATAAGCGATGATTCCAGGATTCTTCGGTATTGAGTGTTTTCTTCTGTGGGGATAAGTCTTGAGTTTCTGTAGTTAATTAAATGGTTGTGTGAATTGCGATGTTGTACACAGGCATTCCTTGTATCGTCAGTCCTGCTTGCATATTGGTGTTCTGAAATACGTGTTTGGAGGTCTCTTGATGTTTCGCCGACATATAATTTGTTGGTCATTACAAGGGATTATGTATACCCCTGCTGAGGATGGAGGCTTGTCCTGTCTACTACTGGTGATGTCCTTGATGGTCATGGTTGTGGAGGTAGATACTTGGAATGATGTATTGGAAAAGATGTTGGAAACATGTTTGGCAATGGAGTTGGTGGGGAGGACTATGTATCTCTTCTCGGCAGTGTCTTCTCTGGGTGTGTTGAAGATGTTTAATGCCCGCCGTCTGCAGTCTCTGATGAAGTGACGAGGATAGTGGAGTTTAGAAAATACTTGTTCAATTATAGTGCATTCTTCCTCAAGGAACTCATTGCTGCAGATTCTGAGTGCACGCAGGAAGAAGCCTATAATTACACCACGTTTGGTTTTGGTGTCGTGGTGAGAGTGAAAGTGGAGAAGATCGTTTTGGTTGGTGGGTTTTCGATAGACTTTAAAACGAAGTTCGTGGTCAGCTATGCAGAGCAGAACATCAAGGAATGGAAGAGTGTTGTCGACTTCTTCTTCAAGTGTGAACTGGATTGAAGGCTCGACCTGGTTGAGCTTGTCTTGGAGAGCTTGAACGTTGAAGCGTTTAGGAGTTATGAGGAGAATGTCGTCAACATAACAGAGCCAGGTGACAGACGAAGGAATAATGGTGGAGAAACGTTCGGCTTCTAGATGTTCCATGTATAGGTTCGCTAGGACCGCACTGAGTGGCGAACCCATGGGTAGTCCAAAAGTCTGCTGAAAGAGGTGATTTTCGAAAGAGAAACACGTAAAGCTAACACATAGTTCAACAAGGTCGATGAAATCGCTGGCTGGAATGGGAAGATCAAGTGAATCGTCAATTTTCCTGCGCAAGAGATCGATGGCTTGTGTAATAGGTACTTTGGTGAATAGGGAAGTCACGTCAAGGCTGGAAAGTTTCTTGTTCCTGATGTTGATGTTGCGAATGCGATTGAGAAGATCACCCGAGTGTTTGAGATGTGCTGGACTGATAGTGCCCAAGAGTTTAGAGAGGTGTTTTGCGAGAATTCCTGAGAGCTGGTGGGGAGCACTGCCTATTCCCGAGGATATGGGCCTCAGTGGGATACCAGGCTTGTGAGTTTTTGGCAGGCCGTACATTCTGGCAGGTCTGGGGTTGCTTGGGATGGTGTGCAGAAGTTTCTTCCCTTGTTCTGAGCCCCTCAGAATGCGGCGAGTCCTTTGAAGAAAAGTTTTAGTAAGGTTGTCCACTTGGTTGGTTGTGAGAGGTTTGTAGGTATCTGGGTCATTAAGTAGATTGAGCATTTTGTTCCTGTAATTGTCAGTGTTCATGATAACAACACCACCTCCTTTATCAGCGGTGGTGACCCTGATGGTCGTGTCTTCTGCATTGATGTAACGTCGAGGTATGACTGGGGAGCTGCGTGTTGAGATGGCTGCTGAGATGATGCCTTGAAGATAGCCTTTTTGGAAGTCGGAGTCATTGTGTCTAGTTTTTGGCGATGAAATTTAGGTCTTGTTTTGGTTTCGTAACTCCTGTTGCGAATTTGAGGCCTAAGCTGAGGGCTTCAGTTTCTGTGGTTGACAATGGACGAGATGAAAGATTTTGAATAATTTCAGGTCTTCCTAAACTTTTCCAATTACTATTATCGCAGAGTGTTTGTAGTTTCCTAGTAAGTCTGATCTTCTGTTGAACATTCGCTGTGGTAACTCTGCTGCGAATGATTTCGGCGGTGCGTCTGTTCATGTTGCCCCGGAGTGTTGAGCCTAGTGTTCTGGCTTGGAGAAAAGCTTCCTTTGTAGCATTGTTTAAGTCATCTGCACACTCTTCAAGGTAGGTCCGAGCTGTAGCGGAGAAAGGTGGTTTGATGTTGGCAATTTGAGGAGGAGTAGATCTTGGTAAGACCATTTCTTGGATGCAGTCACGAAGAAAATTGTGTCTGTTGCGAAGTGAGTAAGCTTTTAGAAGAAGGTCCAGGTATTCTCTGTGTAAAGGATCCATTTCTACGGCAGTGTTTGACACGATGGAAATAAATGGTATCAAATACCGACACAGCGGAAATCTAAACACATATGCAGCATAATGTGACCCTTTATTGACAACGTTTCACCCACACAGTGGGCTTTTTCAAGTCACACACAGATCTACCTGGGGTGGAAGGTACGGGAGTATTTATAGTCATGTTCAGAATGTTGAGGTCAGGTGGAGAATGCTGCATCTGATGATCTACCGGGTGGAGTTATAGAGTCTTGGGTAGCTTGGCAGGGGTATTGGACAAGTTGTGAGTAGACCTTCTGCAGTGTTCTATGTTCTTATGTGGGATAGCGATGAAGAAGTTTCTTGGCGAGTGGTTCAGCTATGTTATAGAAGCCGTTGTTCTGGTTGAAATTGTTGGTTATAGAGATAAGCGATGATTCCAGGATTCTTCGGTATTGAGTGTTTTCTTCTGTGGCGATAAGTCTTGAGTTTCTGTAGTTAATTAAATGGTTGTGTGAATTGCGATGTTGTACACAGGCATTCCTTGTATCGTCAGTCCTGCTTGCATATTGGTGTTCTGAAATACGTGTTTGGAGGTCTCTTGATGTTTCACCCACATATAATTTGTTGCAGTCATTACAAGGGATTATGTATACCCCTGCAGAGGAGGGAGGCTTGTCCTGTCTACTACTGGTGATGTCCTTCATGGTCGTGGTTGTGGAGGTAGATACTTGGAATGATGTATTGGAAAAGATCGTTTTGGTTGGTGGGTTTTCGATAGACTTTAAAACGAAGTTCGTGGTCAGCTTTGCAGAGCAGAACATCAAGGAATGGAAGAGTGTTGTCGACTTCTTCTTCTAGTGTGAACTGGATTGAAGGCTCGACCTGGTTGAGCTTGTCTTGGAGAGCTTGAACGTTGAAGCGTTTAGGAGTTATGAGGAGAATGTCGTCAACATAACGGAGCCAGGTGACGGAGCTGCAGTACTGTACTGCACCTAGCTGCACAACTGTAGTGCACGTAGTTGCACTACTGCATTGCACATAGCTGCACTACTGTGTGGCTCGGAGCTGCACTACTGTAGTGCACGTAGGTGCGCTACAGTAGTGCAAGTATCTGCAATACTGTAGTGCACGTAACAGAACTACTGTAGTGCACCTAGCTGCACTGCTGTAGTGCACCTAGCTGCACTATTGCAGTGCACCTAGCTGCTCTATTGTAGTGCACCTAGCTGCACTACTGTAGTGCACGTAACTGCACTTCTGTAGTGCACGTAGCTGCACTTCTGTAGTGCACGTTACTGATCTACTGTAGCGCATATAGCTGCACTACTGTAATGCACGCAGGTGCACTACTATAGTGCACCTAGCTGCACTACTGTAGAGAACGTAGCTGCAGTACTGTAGTGCACCGAGCTGCACTACTGTAGTGCACCTAACTGCATTATTGTAGTGCACGTAGTTGCAATACTGTAGTGCACGCAACTGCACTACTCTAGTGCACGCAGCTGCACTACTGTAGTGCACCTAACTACACTACTGTAGTGCACCTAAATGCACTACTGTAGTGCACGTAGGTGCACTACTGTAGTGCACGTAGGTGCACTACTGTAGTGCAGCTAGCTGCACTACTGTACTGCACCTATCTGCACTACTCCAGTGCACCTAGCTGCACTGCTGTAGTGCACATAGCTGCACTACTGTAGTGCACCTAGCTGCACTATTGTAGTGCACCTAGCTGCACTACTGTAGTGCACCCAGCTGCACTACTGTAGCGCACTTAGCTGCACTACTCTAGTGCACCTAGCTGCACTACTGTAGTGCATGTAGATGCACTACTGTAGTGCACATAGCTGCACTACTGTAGTGCACCTAGCTGCACTACTGTAGTGCACCTAGCAGCACTACTGTAGTGCACCTAGCTGCACTACTGTAGCGCACATAGCTGCACTTCTGTAGTGCACGCAGCTGCACTACTATAGTGCACCTAACTGCTCTACTGTACTGCACCTAGCTGCACTACTGTAGTGCACATAGCTGCATTACTGTAGTGCACCTAGATGAGCTGCTGTAGTGCACGTAGCTGCACTACTGTACTGCGCCTAGCTGCACTACTGTCGTGCACGTAGCTGCACTACTGTAGTGCACCTAGCTGCACTACTGTAGTGCACGTAGCTGCACTACTGTAGTGCACGTAGCTGCACTACTGTACTGCACCTAGCTGCACTACTGTAGTGCACGTAGCTGCACTACTGTAGTGCACCTAGCTGCACTACTGTAGTGCACGTAGCTGCACTACTGTAGTGCACCTAGCTGCACTACTGTAGTGCACGTAGCTGCACTACTGTAGTGCACGTAGCTGCAATACTGTAGTGCACGTAACAGAACTACTGTAGTGGACCTAGCTGCACTGCTGTAGTGCACCTAGCTGTACTACTGCAGTACACCTAGCTGCTCTACTGTAGTGCACCTAGCTGCACTACTGTAGGGCATGTAGCTGTACTACTGTGGCGCACATAGCTGCACTTCTGTAGTGCACCTAGCTGCACTGCTGTAGTGCACCTAGCTGTACTACTGCAGTACACCTAGCTGCTCTACCGTAGTGCACATAGCTGCACTACTGTAGTGCATGTAGCTGTACCACTGTGGCGCACATAGCTGCACTTCTGTAGTGCACCTAGCTGCACTACTGTAGTGCACGTAGCTGATCTACTGTAGCGCACATATCTGCACTAGTGTAGTGCACGCAGCAGCTCTACTGTAGTGCACCTAGCTGCACTACTGTAGAGCACGTAGCTGCAGTACTGTAGTGCATCGAGCTGCACTACTCTAGTGCACGCATCTGCACTACTGTAGTGCACATAGCTATACTGCTGTACTGCACCTAGCTGCACTACTGCAGTGCACGTAGCTGCACTACTTTAGTGCTCATAGCTGCACTACTGTAGTGCAAGTAGGTGCATTACTGTAGTGCACCTAGCTGCACTACTGTAGTGCACCTAGCTGCACTATTGAAGAGCGCCCGACTGCATACTGTAGTGTACCTAGCTGCACTACTGTAGGGCACCTAGCTGCACTACTGTAGTGCACCTAGCTGCACTACTGTAGGGCACCTAGCTGCAGAACTGTAGTGCACCGAGCTGCACTACTGTAGTACACCTAACTGCACTATTGTAGTGAACGTAGCTGCAATACTGTAGTGCACGCAACTGCTCTACTGTAGTGCACCTAGATACACTTCTGTAGTGCACCTAGCTGCACTACTGGACTGCACCTAGCTGCACTACTGCAGTGCACCTAGCTGCACTACTGTAGTGCTCGTAGCTGCACTACTGTAGTGCTCCTAGCTGCACTACTGTAGTGCTCCTAGCTGCACTACTGTAGTGTACGCAGCAGCACTTCTGTAGCGCTTCCAGCTGCACTTCTGTAGTGCATCTAGCTGCACTACTGTAGTGTTCGTAGCTGCACTACTGTAGTGCACATAGCTGCACTACTGTAGTGCACCTAGTTGCACTGCTGTAGTGCACCTAGCTGCACTACTGTAGTGCACCTAGCTGCACTACTGCAGTGCTCGTGGCTGCATTATTGTAGTGCACGTGGCTGCACTACTGCAGTGCACGTACCTGCAGTATTGTAGTGCATGTATCTGCACTACTGTAGTGCACGAACGTGTACTACTTTAGTGTACTTAGCTGCACTACTGTAGTGCACGCATCTGCGCTACTTTAGTGCACGTAGCTTCACTACTGTACTGAACCTAGCTGCACTAATTTAGTGCTCGTAGCTGCACTACTGCAGTTCACCTAGCTGCACTGCTGTAGTGCATGTAGCTGCACTACTGTAGTGCACATAGCTGCACTGCTGTAGTGCATGTAGCTGCACTACTGTAGTGCACGTAGCTGCACTACTGTAGTGAACGTATCTGCACTACTGTAGCGCACGTAGCTGCACTACTCTAGTGCACGTAGCTTCGCAACTGTAGTGCACGTAGCTGCACAACTGTAGTGCACGTGGCTGCACTACTGTAGTGCACGTGGCTGCACTACTGCAGTGCACGTACCTGCACTACTGCGGTGCACGTGGCTGCACTACTGTAGTGCACGTAATTGCACTACTGTAGTGCACGTAGCTGCACTACTGTAGTGCACGTAGCTGCAATACTGTAGTGCACGTAACAGAACTACTGTAGTGCTCCTTGGTGCACTGCTGTAGTGTACGTAGCAGCACTACTGTAGTGCATGTAGCTGCACTACCGTAGTGCACCTATTTGTACTACTATAGAGCACGTAGCTGCAGTATTGTAGTGTACTGAGCTGCACTATTTTAGTGCACGTAGCTGCTTTACTGTAGTGCACGCAACTGCTCTACTCTAGTGCACGTAGCTGCACTAGTGTAGTGCACCTAGCTACACTACTATAGTGCACCTAGCTGCACTACTGTAGTGTACATAGCTGCACTACTGTAATGCACGTAGCTGCACTACTGTAGTGCACCTAGCTACTCTACTGTAGTGCACCTAGCTGCACAACTGTAGTGCACCTAGCTACACTACTGCAGTGCATGCAACTGCAGTACTGTAGTGCGCGTAGGTGCACTACTTTAGTGCACGCAGCTGCACTACTTTAGTGCACGCAGCTGCACTACTGTAGTGCACGCAGCTGCACTACTGTAGTGCACCTAGCTGCACTGATGTAGTGCACGCGGCTGCACTACTGTAGTGCACGCAGCTGCACTACAGTAGTGCACCTAGCTGCTTTACTGTAGTGCACCTAGCTGCAATACTGTAGTGCAATTAGCTGCACTAATGTAGTGCACCTAGCTGCACTGATGTAGTGCACGCAGCTGCACTACAGTAGTGCACCTAGCTGCTTTACTGTAGTGCACCTAGCTGCAATACTGTAGTGCAATTAGCTGCACTAATGTAGTGCACCTAGCTGCACTGATGTAGTGCACGCAGCTGCACTACTGTAGTGCACGCAGCTGCACTACAGTAGTGCACCTAGCTGCTTTACTGTAGTGCACCTAGATGCACTACTGTAGTGCACCTAGCTGCACTACTGTAGTGCACGTAGCCGCACTACTTTAGTGCACGTAGCTGCACTACTGTAGTGCTCCTAGCTGCACTACTATTATGCACCTTGCTGCACTATTGAAGTGCACGTAGCTGCGCTACTGTAGTGCACGTAGCTGCGCTACTGTAGTGCACCTAGGTGCACTACTGTAGTGCATGCAGCTGCATTACTGTAGTGCACGCCGCTTCTCTTCTGTAGTGCTCCTAGCTGCTCTACTGTAGTGCACGTAGTTGCACTTCTGTTGTGCACGTAGCTGCACTACTGTAGTGAACCTAGCTGCACTACTGTAGTGCATGCAGCTGCACTATTGTAGTGCATGCAGCTGCACTACTGTAGTGCACGTAGATGCACTACTGTAGTGCACGTAGTTGCACTTCTGAAGTGTACGTAGCTGCAGTAATGTAGTGCACGTAGCTACACTACTGTACTGCACGTAGCTGCACTACTGTAGTGCACCTAGCTGCACTACTGTAGTGCACGCAGCTTTACTGTAGTGCACGCAGCTGCACTACTGTTGTGCACGCAGCTGCAGTACTTTTGTGCACCTAGCTGTACTTCTGTAGTGCTCCTAGCTGCATTACTGTAGTGCACCTAGCTGCACTACTGTAGTGCACCTAGTTGCACTACTGTAGTGCACGCAGCTGCACTACTGTAGTGCATGCAGCTGCACTACTGTAGTGCACGCAGGTGCACTACTGTAGTGTACGCAGCTGAGCTACTGTATTGCACCTAGCTGTACTTCTGTAGTGCACCTAGCTGCACTACTGTAGTGCACGCACTGCTGTAGTGCACGCAGCTACACTACTGTTGTTCACTCAGCTGCACTACTGTAGTGGAAGCAGCTGCACTACTGTAGTGCAAGTAGCTGCACTACTGTAGTGCACGGAGCTGCACTACTGTAGTGCACGCAGCTGCACTACTGTAGTGCACCTTGTTGCACTACTGTATTGCACCTAGCTGGACTTCTGTAGTTCACCTAGCTGCACTACTGTAATGCGCCTAAATGCACTACTGTAGTGCACGCAGCTGCAGTACTTTTGTGAACCTAGCTGCACTTCTGTAGTGCTCCTAGCTGCATTACTCTAGTGCACGCAGCTGCACTACTGTAGTGCAAGCAGGTGCACTACTGTTGTGCACTCAGCTGCACTAATGTAGTGCAAGCAGCTGCTCTACTGTAGTGCAACCAGCTGCACTACTGTAGTGCACGCAGCTGCACTACTGTAGTGCACCTTGTTGCACTACTGTAGTGCACCTATCTGGACTACTGTAGTGCACCTTGCTGCACTACTGTAGTGCACCTATCTGCTCTACTGTAGTGCACGTAGCTGCACTATTGTTTTGCACGTAGCTGCCCTACTGTAGTGCATGTAGCTGCACTACTGTATTACTCCTAGCTGCACTACTGTAGTGCACGTAGCTGCACTACTGTAGTGCACGTAGCTGCACTACTGTAGTGCACCTAGCTTCACTACTGTAGTGACCTAGCTGCACTAATGTAGTGCACGTAGCTGCACTACTGTAGTGCACGTAGCTGCACTACTATAGTGCACCTAGCTGCACTACTGTAGTACACGCAACTGCACTACTGTAATGCACGTAGCTGCACTACTGTAGTACACGCAGCTGCACGACTGTAGTGCACGTAGCTGCGCTACTATAGTGCACCTAGCTGCACTACTGTAGTACACGCAACTGCACTACTGTAGTGCACGTAGCTGCACTACTGTAGTGCACCTAGCTGCACTACTGTAGTGCACGTAGCTGCACTACTGTAGTGCACCTAGCTGCACTACTGTAGTGCACGTAGCTGCACTACTTTAGTGCACGTAGCTTCACTACTGTTGTGCACGTAGCTGCACTACTGTAGTGCACGTAGCTGCACTACTGTAGTGCACGCAGCTTTACTACTGTAGTGCACGCAGCTGCACTACTGTAGTGTACGCAGCTGCTTTACTGCAAGACAGACTACCCCTGCCTAGCCATCACTAGTAACAATAACTCTCATCCTTCAATCCCCCTTCTCCTTCTCTCCCCTCTCCTTCCCTTAGCAATCACTACCTATAATAACCAACCTTGTCCCTCTGGAGACAGGAACGTCAAGTTATTCTCATCCGAGACTTTAAAATTATGCAAATCCGTCTTTATTTTAAATCAGTCGCAACCTTGCGTTTTTCCCTGCGCGTTGTCTGTCTAATGTTCCTTCCCTCAGACTCGGAGAAATCTTCACGTTTGTTAATGCGAGGTGAGAGGGACATGGTGGCACCAGTGTGGTGAGGGGACGTGTGGCGGCACCAGTGTGGTGAGGGGACGTGCTGTGGCACCAGTGTCGTGAGGGACGTGTGGTGGCACCAGTGTGGTGGGGGGACGTGTAGTGACACCAGTGTGGTGAGGGGACGTGTGGTAGCATCAGTGTGGTGAGGCACGTGTGGTGACACCAGTGTGGTGAGGGACGTGTGGTAGCACCAGTGTGGTGAGGGACGTGTGGTGACACCAGTGTGCTCCACCAGATCATACTTCACTAATTCCCTTGTTCTGGAATAAACAGCCTCCTGGACGATGAGCAAGAAGGTCCTTGACTATACAAGAGTTCAGTTCCACCTTTGCACACTTGCCTGACAAGTCGAATGTTCTCCCAAGATACCTTGTATCGTCACACTGATGCAGTAGTATCTTATATAGTGCTAAGGTGTAGTTCTTCATGTGATCGTTGCGTTAATTAAACAAGCTAGATTGAAAAAAAATTTGGCCCCGTATGCCAACGAATATTTCGGAGTACATAAAGAAGTGTAAAGCTGCATACATACATGCACCGCAAAGGTAAAGTTAAAGCCCCTAACCCCATTCAGTAGGTAAAGCAGGAGTTAAAGAATTTAAAGAACTAATTATGTGCAGATGTACTACACCTAGGTCCCTAGTGACAGATATCGACGGAGATAAATTTTCTCACGAGATCCTTGAAAAGTTGTGTACTTTGTACAAGATCAATAAATCCACTATCGTCCTTCACCATCTTGCCAGTCAACAGCTTAGATGAACCGACAAACAAGAAAGTACTAGATGCTTTACGAGCAATGATTAATCCTAACAGAAAAAAACACGGAATGAAGTAATACCTGATGCTCAGTGTGCAATTAATTTAGCATACAATGTCTCTATAGGTGATACTCCACACTACGCCTTGTATAGCGTAGATATATGTCTACCCTACGAGTTGTTTTACTCCAGTCCACAATCTAATTACAATGCCAATGACTACGTGATGGCTCATACTCGTATCACTCAAGGTATTTTTTGAAGAATTAAGGAAATACTTCAAATATCGACAACAGAATTTACTAGTCAGTAACTCACAAGCAAAACCAACCAAAATTAAAGTCTGCTCGATAGTCGTGGTAACTAATTTCAATAGAACGTCTGCAGTGCCTAAGCTTGACCCAATGTTTGTTGGTCCTGACAGAGTTGTTAAACACATAAGTGGTAATAAGTACATAGAGAAATAAGCAGTGGTCAGCACAAAGAGTCGTATTAAGGCTATATGAAGTTAGTTTGTGATGATGTTGATGGTACTTCTGGCACCCAGACTGGTGAGTAAGACCTTGACCATCCTTCTCACCTCTGTACCTTCTATCTCTAACCAACTCACTAAGTAAGTAAGCAAGTTTATTCAGGTATACACAAATACAGTTACATAAAATTATCATACATAGCAGCATATGTGTAGAGAACCTAGGATAACTCAAAAAGGTCAGACAGTGACTTATTTCCATTGGGGCCCTTTTACCTTATTATTATAATATAAAGGTTATAATATTTTCTTATTATTCTATATTGAAGATAACATCTTATTATCATACTAAAAAGACTATCTACTACACCAAGGTCATTAAGACTATCTACAATACGAGGGTCATTACTAGGAATAAGGTAAAATTTACACGTATGTTAGCTAAAAAAATAGAAAATCATTCCCCTCCCTTTCTGTAGCTACATTCATCAGACACCTTTTGGCACTCTTCTTGAACTGGTTCATGCTATGACTGGCTTTGACATGTGCGGGTAGTTGGTTCCATTCCTTTATTGCTGTACAATAAAAGGTGTTTGAAGCCTGGCCACTGACTGTGGGTACTACAAAGTTGTGCTCTCTCCCCCTAGTACTATGATTGATTTGGTTCCCAACCTTGACAAAATTGACAGCAAGATATTCTGGACACTGTGAGCAATTTTATAAACAAGATTTAGCTTCAGTTGTTTTACTCTGTCTTCAACATTCAGCATATCCAACTGCTGTAATTCATCCTGGCCTACATGTTCTCTTGGTCCCAGCCCCAGGATGAATCTTACGATTTTGTTCTGGGTGATTTGCAGTCTAATTTCAGTTTTTTTTGTCAAGGCAGAGTACCATGAAGAGCAAGCGTAATCCATATGGCATTGTATAAGGGCTAGACATAGGGTCCTGCGAGCCTCAGTAGGTAGACACTGTGCTTGTCTATACAGGAACTTCAGTCTGGCATTCGCTTTCTTTACTACACTGTTCCCTATCAATTCTCCTGACATGCGTGGGTTAAAGGGGATTCCCAGATATTTTACTGATGAAACCAAAGTGATGGGCTCCCCATTACACTGGACATTAAAATTATTTACCCTTCTCAGTTTATGTTTCGTGCCAAAGAGAATGGCTTCAGTTTTCCCGAGGTGTAATGATAGTTTGTTGTCTACTAACCATTTGCTGCAGGACTCCAGTTCCAGTGTTAAAACATTAGCAATATCTTGTGGGTCTTTACCTGACACTAACAGAGCACTGTCATCTGCATACAGTAGGAGTTTGCACTTGACACTGATAGGCATGTCATTGACATAACATAAGAATAATAAGGGACCCAGAATACTACCTTGGAGAACTCCACATGCTACACACGTCCTGGCTCTCGCTACTCCTTGCAGTCACGACAGGTGACGAGGACACCCCAGGTGTCAGACAATGTTACTAATTTTGATTCCTCTCAGTCACTTCAATTGTTAACCATTGCCACTGAATTTGACCCCCCGTCCCTAGATCAGATGAACACTGCATATCTGAATCTTGCCCTAGCAGAGTTGGGGTCAAATGTGATTGCCTTGTATAGATAAATAGTTATTTCAAGTCACTACCTTACCATCTTTAGTTCTGCTCTACTGTGTCATTTTTAACTATGTGTCATTTTAGAGTTGCTGTGTCAGCGTGTCACCTTATATTATTGTGCCGCCATATTGTGTAAATAAATTAGCACTTTGTATATGCATGTTCATGTAAATTTAGCTGTAGAAAGAGGTAGACTTTAAGAGTTGATCTTCCTGACTGTGTGGCATGTTACCTGACTGTGTGGCATGTTACCTGACTGTGTGGCATGTTACCTGACTGTGTGGCATGTTACCTGACTGTGTGGCATGTTACCTGACTGTGTGGCATGTTACCTGACTGTGTGGCATGTTACCTGACTGTGTGGCATGTTACCTGACTGTGTGGCATGTTACCTGACTGTGTGGCATGTTACCTGACTGTGTGGCATGTTACCTGACTGTGTGGCATGTTACCTGACTGCGTGGCATGTTACCTGACTGTGCGGCATGTTACCTGACTGTGTGGCATGTTACCTGACTGCGTGGCATGTTACCTGACTGTGTGGCATGTTACCTGACTGTGTGGCATGTTACCTGACTGCGTGGCATGTTACCTGACTGTGTGGCATGTTACCTGACTGTGTGGCATGTTACATGACTGTGTGGCATGTTACCTGACTGTGTGGCATGTTACCTGACTGTGTGGCATGTTACCTGACTGCGTGGCATGTTACCTGACTGTGTGGCATGTTACCTGACTGTGTGGCATGTTACTTGACTGTGTGGCATGTTACCTGACTGTGTGGCATGTTACCTGACTGTGTGGCATGTTACCTGACTGCGTGGCATGTTACCTGACTGTGTGGCATGTTACCTGACTGTGTGGCATGTTACCTGACTGCGTGGCATGTTCCTGACTGTGTGGCATGTTACCTGACTGTGTGGCATGTTACCTGACTGTGTGGCATGTTACCTGACTGTGTGGCATGTTACCTGACTGTGTGGCATGTTACCTGACTGTGTGGCATGTTACCTGACTGTGTGGCATGTTACCTGACTGTGTGGCATGTTACCTGACTGTGTGGCATGTTACCTGACTGTGTGGCATGTTACCTGACTGTGTGGCATGTTACCTGACTGTGTGGCATGTTACCTGACTGTGTGGCATGTTACCTGACTGTGTGGCATGTTACCTGACTGTGTGGCATGTTACCTGACTGTGTGGCATGTTACCTGACTGTGTGGCATGTTACCTGACTGTGTGGCATGTTACCTGACTGTGTGGCATGTTACCTGACTGTGTGGCATGTTACCTGACTGTGTGGCATGTTACCTGACTGTGTGGCATGTTACCTGACTGTGTGGCATGTTACCTGACTGTGTGGCATGTTACCTGACTGTGTGGCATGTTACCTGACTGTGTGGCATGTTACCTGACTGTGTGGCATGTTACCTGACTGTGTGGCATGTTACCTGACTGTGTGGCATGTTACCTGTGGCATGTTACCTGACTGTGTGGCATGTTACCTGACTGTGTGGCATGTTACCTGACTGTGTGGCATGTTACCTGACTGTGTGGCATGTTACCTGACTGTGTGGCATGTTACCTGACTGTGTGGCATGTTACCTGACTGTGTGGCATGTTACCTGACTGTGTGGCATGTTACCTGACTGCGTGGCATGTTACCTGACTGCGTGGCATGTTACCTGACTGTGTGGCATGTTACCTGACTGCGTGGCATGTTACCTGACTGTGTGGCATGTTACCTGACTGCGTGGCATGTTACCTGACTGTGTGGCATGTTACCTGACTGCGTGGCATGTTACCTGACTGTGTGGCATGTTACCTGACTGTGTGGCATGTTACCTGACTGCGTGGCATGTTACCTGACTGTGTGGCATGTTACCTGACTGCGTGGCATGTTACCTGACTGCGTGGCATGTTACCTGACTGTGTGGCATGTTACCTGACTGCGTGGCATGTTACCTGACTGCGTGGCATGTTACCTGACTGCGTGGCATGTTACCTGACTGTGTGGCATGTTACCTGACTGTGTGGCATGTTACCTGACTGTGTGGCATGTTACCTGACTGTGTGGCATGTTACCTGACTGTGTGGCATGTTACCTGACTGTGTGGCATGTTACCTGACTGTGTGGCATGTTACCTGACTGTGTGGCATGTTACCTGACTGCGTGGCATGTTACCTGACTGCGTGGCATGTTACCTGACTGTGTGGCATGTTACCTGACTGCGTGGCATGTTACCTGACTGTGTGGCATGTTACCTGACTGCGTGGCATGTTACCTGACTGTGTGGCATGTTACCTGACTGCGTGGCATGTTACCTGACTGTGTGGCATGTTACCTGACTGTGTGGCATGTTACCTGACTGCGTGGCATGTTACCTGACTGTGTGGCATGTTACCTGACTGCGTGGCATGTTACCTGACTGCGTGGCATGTTACCTGACTGCGTGGCATGTTACCTGACTGCGTGGCATGTTACCTGACTGCGTGCATGTTACCTGACTGCGTGGCATGTTACCTGACTGTGTGGCATGTTACCTGACTGCGTGGCATGTTACCTGACTGCGTGGCATGTTACCTGACTGCGTGGCATGTTACCTGACTGCGTGGCATGTTACCTGACTGTGTGGCATGTTACCTGACTGCGTGGCATGTTACCTGACTGCGTGGCATGTTACCTGACTGCGTGGCATGTTACCTGACTGCGTGGCATGTTACCTGACTGCGTGGCATGTTACCTGACTGTGTGGCATGTTACCTGACTGTGTGGCATGTTACCTGACTGTGTGGCATGTTACCTGACTGTGTGGCATGTTACCTGACTGTGTGGCATGTTACCTGACTGCGTGGCATGTTACCTGACTGCGTGGCATGTTACCTGACTGTGTGGCATGTTACCTGACTGTGTGGCATGTTACCTGACTGTGTGGCATGTTACCTGACTGCGTGGCATGTTACCTGACTGTGTGGCATGTTACCTGACTGCGTGGCATGTTACCTGACTGTGTGGCATGTTACCTGACTGTGTGGCATGTTACCTGACTGCGTGGCATGTTACCTGACTGTGTGGCATGTTACCTGACTGCGTGGCATGTTACCTGACTGCGTGGCATGTTACCTGACTGTGTGGCATGTTACCTGACTGCGTGGCATGTTACCTGACTGCGTGGCATGTTACCTGACTGCGTGGCATGTTACCTGACTGCGTGGCATGTTACCTGACTGCGTGGCATGTTACCTGACTGCGTGGCATGTTACCTGACTGCGTGGCATGTTACCTGACTGCGTGGCATGTTACCTCACTGTGTGGCATGTTACCTGACTGCGTGGCATGTTACCTGACTGCGTGGCATGTTACCTGACTGCGTGGCATGTTACCTGACTGCGTGGCATGTTACCTGACTGTGTGGCATGTTACCTGACTGTGTGGCATGTTACCTGACTGCGTGGCATGTTACCTGATTGTGTGGCATGTTACCTGACTGTGTGACATGTTACCTGACTGTGTGGCATGTTACCTGACTGTGTGACATGTTACCTGATTGTGTGGCATGTTACCTGACTGCGTGGCATGTTACCTGACTGCGTGGCATGTTACCTGACTGCGTGGCATGTTACCTGACTGCGTGGCATGTTACCTGACTGCGTGGCATGTTACCTGACTGTGTGGCATGTTACCTGACTGCGTGGCATGTTACCTGATTGTGTGGCATGTTACCTGACTGTGTGACATGTTACCTGATTGTGTGGCATGTTACCTGACTGTGTAGCATGTTACCTGACTGCGTGGCATGTTACCTGACTGTGTGGCATGTTACCTGACTGTGTGGCATGTTACCTGACTGCGTGGCATGTTACCTGACTGTGTGGCATGTTACCTGACTGTGTGCCATGTTACCTAGCTGTGTGGCATGTTACCTGACTGTGTTCCATGTTACCTGGCTGTGTGGCATGTTACCTGACTGTGTGGCATGTTACCTGACTGCGTGGCATGTTACCTGACTGTGTGGCATGTTACCTGACTGTGTGCCATGTTACCTAGCTGTGTGGCATGTTACCTGACTGTGTTCCATGTTACCTGGCTGTGTGGCATGTTACCTGACTGTGTTCCATGTTACCTGGCTGTGTGGCATGTTACCTGACTGCGTGGCATGTTACCTGACTGTGTTCCATGTTACCTGGCTGTGTGGCATGTTACCTGACTGTGTGGCATGTTACCTGACTGCGTGGCATGTTACCTGACTGCGTGGCATGTTACCTGACTGTGTGGCATGTTACCTGACTGTGTGTCTTGTTACATGACTGTGTGTCATGTTACCTGACTGTGTGGCATGTTACATGACTGTGTGGCATGTTACCTGACTCTGAGTCATGTTACATGACTGTGTGTCATGTTACCTGACTGTGTGTCATGTTACATGACTGTGTGGCATGTTACCTGACTCTGAGTCATGTTACATGACTGTGTGTCATGTTACCTGACTGTGTGTCATGTTACATGACTGTGTGTCATGTTACCTGACTGTGTGTCATGTTACATGACTGTGTGTCATGTTACATGACTGTGTGTCATGTTACCTGACTGTGTGTCATGTTACATGACTGTGTGGCATGTTACCTGACTCTGAGTCATGTTACATGACTGTGTGTCATGTTACCTGACTGTGTGTCATGTTACATGACTGTGTGGCATGTTACCTGACTCTGAGTCATGTTACATGACTGTGTGTCATGTTACCTGACTGTGTGTCATGTTACATGACTGTGTGGCATGTTACCTGACTGTGTGTCACATCATATGACTGTATCAATTTATCTAACTTTGGATTAGTTCTACTGTAGATTGATTATTCATGTTCTCTCCGAGTGCTGGATTTCAGTAGATGTGACTTGTGTCCACCAAATTACTCCTTGCCTCTTAAGTGCTTTTACTCCTTTGTATATAATTATCCTCCAAAAGCCGTAGACAACATGATTAGCGATCGACCGATCTCCTCTGATTTCCACTCAGATTCACAAATATTCGCTATCCTTTCAGCATGATCTAAGTGTATGATACGATTGTACAAATACTTTGTTTATAGTGTATGTGTTAAACTATCTGCCTGCACCTAACATGATCTAAGGAGCCTGTGGTATGTTGCCTTTGTATAAGGATGTTACTTGTGTAACGGCGTAGGAATGTAATGGTTGTTGAGTCAGTAAAAAGTCAGGATGCTGACGTGTGAATCAGTTCACACCTGGCCACACCTGCGAGTGTCACACCTGGCCACACCTGCGAGTATCACACCTGGCCACACCTGCGATCATCACACCTGGCCACGCCTGCGAGCATCACACCTGGCCACACCTGCGAGTATCACACCTGGCCACGCCTGCGAGTATCACACCTGGCCACACCTGCGAGCATCACACCTGGCCACACCTGCGAGCATCACACCTGGCCACACCTGCGAGTATCACACCTGGCCACACCTGCGAGTATCACACCTGGCCACACCTGCGAGTATCACACCTGGCCACACCTGCGAGTATCACACCTGGCCACACCTGCGAGTGTCACACCTGGCCACGCCTGCGAGTATCACACCTGGCCACACCTGCGAGTATCACACCTGGCCACACCTGCGAGTATCACACCTGGCCACACCTGCGAGTATCACACCTGGCCACACCTGCGAGTGTCACACCTGGCCACGCCTGCGAGTATCACACCTGGCCACACCTGCGAGTATCACACCTGGCCACACCTGCGAGCATCACACCTGGCCACACCTGCGAGTATCACACCTGGCCACACCTGCGAGTATCACACCCGGCCAGGCCTGCGAGTATCACACCTGGCCACGATTGCGAGCATCACACCTGGCAACGCCTGCGAGTATCACACCTGGCCACGCCTGCGAGCATCACACCTGGCCACGCCTGCGAGTATCACGCCTGGCCACGCCTGCGAGCATCACACCTGGAAACGCCTGCGAATATCACGCCTGGCCACGCCTGCGAGCATCACACCTGGCCACGCCTGCAAGCATCACACCTGGCCACGCCTGCGAGCATCACACCTGGCCACGCCTGCGAGCATCACACCTGGCCACGCCTGCGAGCATCACACCTGGCCACGCCTGCGAGCATCACACCTGGCCACGCCTGCGAGCATCACACCTGGCCACGCCTGCGAGCATCACACCTGGCCACACCTGCGAGCATCACACCTGGCCACGCCTGCGAGCATCACACCTAGCCACGCCTGCGAGCATCACACCTGGCCACACCTGCGAGCATCACACCTGGCCATGCCTGCGATCATTACACCTGGCCACACCTGCGAGCATCACACCTGGCCACTCCTGGGAGCATCACACCTGGCCACACCTGCGAGCATCACACCTGGCCAAACCTGCGAGCCTCACACCTGGCCGCGCCAGCGAGCATCACATCTGGTCACACCTTCGAGCATCACACGTTGTCACACCTGCGAGCATCACACCTGGCCACGCCTGCGAGCATCACACCTGGCCACACCAGCGAGCATAACACCTGGTCACACCTGCGAACATCACACGTGACCACACCTGCGAGCATCACACCTGGTCACACCTGCGAGCATCACACGTGGCCACACCTGCGAACATCACACCTGGCCACACGTGCGAGCATCACACCTGGCCACACCTGCTAGCATCACACCTGGGCACACCTGCGACCATCACACCTGGCCACGCCTGCGAGCATGACACCTGGCCACACCTGCGAGCATCACACCTGGTCACACCTGCGAGCATCACACGTGGCCACACCTGCGAACATCATACCTGGCCACACCTGCGAGCATCACACCTGGCCACGCCTGCGAGCATCACACGTGGCCACACGTGCGAGCATCACACCTGGTCACACCTACGAGCATCACACGTGGCCACACCTGCGAACATCACACCTGGCCACACCTGCGAACATCACACCTGGCCACACCTGCGAGCATCACGCCTGGCCACACCTGCGAGCGTCACACCTGGCCACACCTGCGAGCATCACACCTGGCCACACCTGCGAGCATCACACCTGGCCACACCTGCGCGCATCACAACTGGCCACGCGTGCCAGCATCACCCCTGGCCACGCCTACGAACATCACACCTGGCCACACCTGCGAGCATCATACCTGGCCACACCTGCGAGCATCACACCTGGCCACACCTGCGAGCATCACACCTGGCCACACCTGCGAGCATCACACCTTGCCACACCTGCGAGCATCACACCTGGCCACACCTGCAAGCATCACACCTGGCCACACCTGCGAGCATCACACCTGGCCACACCTGCGAGCATCACACCTGGCCACGCCTGCGAGCATCACACCTGGCCACACCTGCGAGCATAACACCTGGTCACACCTGCGAGCATTACACGTGGCCACACCTGCGAGCATCACACCTGGTCACACCTGCGAGCATCACACGTGGCCACACCTGCGAACATCACACCTGGCCACACGTACGAGCATCACAGCTGGCCACACCTGCTAGCATCACACCTGGCCACACCTTCAAGCATCACACCTGGCCACACCTGCGAGCATCACACGTGGCCACACCTGCGACCATCACACCTGGGCACACCTGCGTGCATCACACCTGGCCACGCCTGCGAGCATCACACCTGGCCACACCTGCGAGCATCACACCTGGTCACACCTGCGAGCATCACACGTGGCCACACCTGCGAACATCATACCTGGCCACACCTGCGAGCATCACACCTGGCCACGCCTGCGAGCATCACACCTGGCCACACCTGCGAGCATCACACCTGGTCACACCTACGAGCATCACACGTGGCCACACCTGCGAACATCACACCTGGCCACACGTGCGAGCATCACACCTGGCCACACGTGCGAGCATCACACATGGCCACACCTGCGAGCATCACACCTGGCCACACCTGCGAGCATCACACCTGGCCACACCTGCGAGTATCACACCTGGACACACCTGCGAGCATCACACATGGCCACACCTGCTAACATTACACCTGGCCACACTGCGAGCATCACACCTGGTCACGCCTGCGAGCATCACACCTGGCCCCACCTGCGAGCATCACACCTGGCCACGCCTGCGGGCATCACACCTGGCCACGCCTGCGAGCATCACACCTGGCCACGCCTGCGAGCATCACACCTGGCCACGCCTGCGAGCTTCACACCTGGCCACGCCTGCGACCATCACACCTGGCCACACTTGCGAGCATCACACCTGGCCACACCTGCGAGCATCACACCTGGCAACGCCAGCGAGTATCACACCTAGCAACACCTGCGAGCATCACACCTGGTCACACCTGCGAGCATCACACGTGGCCACACCTGCGAACATCACAGTTGGCCACACCTGGGAGCATCACACCTGGCAACGCCTGCTAGCATCACACGTGGCCACACCTGCGAGTATCACACCTGGTCACACCTACGAGCATCACACGTGGCCACACCTGCAAACATCACACCTGGCCACACCTGCGAGCATCACACCTGGCCACACGTGCGAGCATCACACCTGACCACACATGCGAGCATCACACCTGGCCACACCTGCGAGCATCACACCTGGCCACACCTGCGAGCATCACACCTGTTCACACCTGCGAGCATCACACCTGGCCACACCAGCGAGCATCACACCTGGCCACGCCTGCGAGCATCACACCTGGCCACACCTGCTAGCATCACACCTGGTCACACCTGCTAGCATCACACCTGGCCACACCTGCGAGCATCACACTGGCCACACCAGCGATCATCACATCTAGCCACGTAGATGAATGGTTCAGAGAACCGACATGTTGATGATTACCTCATTCTCCTCCTGTTCTTCAAGATTCTCCTTTGTTTGGACTGATGAAGCCACTGTGTGGCGAAACGTTTCCTCAATAAAGATACCCAAGAGTTGCACATGTGTCTAATTTATCAACATGTCGGTTCTCTGAACCATTCATCTACAAACCTGTCAGACACTGCAACTTCTTGGGATCTTAATACTTAGGAATTCTTCGCTTGCCTAATTCTTGGGCACGACCTACTTCCACATTGAACAAATGTGACACCACCTATGACTGCTGCACCTCTCCTGCCATACGGTTTATAAGCTGCTTCTCCGCTCATCTGAACACATCGACTCAAGGTTGAGGGACTGATTACCTCATTCTCCTCCTGTTCTTCAAGTTTCTCCTTTGTATGGACTGATGAAGCCACTGTGTGGCGAAACGTTTCCTCAATAAAGATACCCAAGAGTTGCACATGTGTCTAATTTATCAACATCTAGCCACGCCTGCGAGCATCACACCTGGCCACACCTGCGAACATTACACCTGTCCACACCAGCGAGCATCACACCTGGCCAGTCCTGCGAGTATTACACCTGGCCACACCTGCGAGCATCACACCTGGCCACACCTGCGAGCATCACACCTGGCCACACCTGCGAGCATCACACCTGGCCACGCCTGCGAGCATCACACCTGGCTACACCTGCGAGCATGACACCTGGCCACTCCTGCGAGGATTACACCTGGCCACACCTGCGAGTATCACACCTGGCCACACCTGCGTGCATCACACCTGGCCACGCCTGCGAGCATCACACCTGGCCACTCCTGCGAGTATTACACCTGGCCACACCTGCGAGCATCACACCTGGCCACTCCTGCGAGTATTACACCTGGCCACGCTTGCGAGCATCACACCTGGCCACGACTGCGAGCATCACACCTGGCCACGCTTGCGAGCATCACACCTGGCCACGCCTGCGAGCATCACACCTGGCCACTCCTGCGAGTATTACACCTTTCCACACCTGCGAGCATCACACCTGGCCACGCTTGCGAGCATCACACCTGGCCACGACTGCGAGCATCACACCTGGCCACGCTTGCGAGCATCACACCTGGCCACGACTGCGAGCATCACACCTGGCCACTCCTGCGAGTATCACACCTGGCCACACCTACGAGCATCACACCTGGCCACGCTTCCGAGCATGACCAGTCAACATGTAAACACCGATATGGTAGGATATTCTGGCAGACAACACGACCTTTTCTACCTAATCAATACCAGGCTGAGTAAGTGTGTGTTTCTCTCATCGCATCCACGACGTTTTGAACCCCAATCCACAATGTGCGTGTATGTGGGGGGGAGGAATAAGTGTTTTAAAATTAATTAATTAATGGTGATAATGAGAACATCGTTATCATAAATGTTGAAATTAACAAAATTATATAATAATGAGGAACCTCTAATTCTGCGTCTTAATTTGAAAGATAAAATTTCAACTCATTGTCATTAAAATATAAATTAAACACCGGACGTACACGTTTACAGACTGAAAAAAACCACACTGATTGCAACGTCATTTTTGTGTTATGGTCGACCTGACGATGAAAGGCAGACGACCTAATGTTGTGAGATGAAACAGTACGAGAGAACCAGGAGGTTAATGAGGTAGTTACTGTGGCTTGTGTGTGTGTGTGTGTGTGTGTGTGTGTGTGTGTGTGTGTGTGTGTGTGTGTGTGTGTGTGTGTGTACTCACCTAATTGTACTCACCTAATTGTGGTTGCAGGGGTCGATACTCAGCTCCTGGCCCCGCCTCTTCACTGATCGCTACTGGATCCTCTCTCTCTCTCTGCTTCCTGAGCTTTGTCATACCTCTTCTTAAAACTATGTATGGTTCCTGCCTCCACTACTTCACTTGCTAGGCTATTCCACTTGCTGACAACTCTATGACTGAAGAAATACTTCCTAACGTCCCTGTGACTCGTCTGAGTCTTCAGCTTCCAGTTGTGACCCCTTGTCCCTGTGTCCCTTCTCTGGAACATCCTATCTCTGTCCTCCTTGTCTATTCCCCGCAGTATCTTGTATGTCGTTATCATGTCTCCCCTGACCCTTCTGTCCTCCAGTGTCGTCAGTCCGATTTCCCTTAACCTTTCCTCGTACGACATTCCCTTGAGCTCTGGGACTAGCCTTGTTGCAAACCTTTGTACTTTCTCTAACTTCTTGACGTGCTTGACCAGGTGTGGGTTCCAGACTGGTGCTGCATATTCCAGTATGGGCCTAACATACACAGTGTACAGTGTCTTGAACGATTCCTTATTAAGGTATCGGAACGCTATTCTGAGGTTTGCCAGGCGCCCGTATGCTGCAGCGGTTATTTGGTTGATGTGTGCCTCCGGTGATGTGCTCGGTGTTATGGTCACCCCAAGGTCTTTCTCCCTGAGTGAGGTCTGTAGTCTTTGTCCACCTAGCCTATACTCTGTCTGCGGTCTTCTTTGCCCCTCCCCAATCTTCATGACTTTGCATTTGGCTGGATTGAATTCGAGAAGCCAGTTGCTGGACCACATGTCCAGCCTGTCCAGGTCTCTTTGCAGTCCTGCCTCATCCTCGTCCGATTTAATTCTTCTCATCAACTTCACGTCATCTGCGAACAGGGACACTTCAGAGTCTATTCCTTCCATCATGTCGTTCACATATATCAAAAATAGCACTGGTCCTAGAACTGACCCCTGTGGGACCCCGCTCGTAACAGGCGCCCACTGTGATACCTCTTCACGTACCATGACTCGCTGCTGCCTCCCTGTCAGGTATTCTCTTATCCATTGCAGTGCCCTCCCTTTTACGTGCGCCTGATCCTCCAGCTTCTGCACTAATCTCTTGTGGGGAACTGTGTCAAAGGCCTTCCTGCAATCTACCCACCCCTCTCTCTCGTGTCTTACTTCTGTTACATTGTCATAAAACTCCAGGAGGTTTGTAATACAAGATTTGCCTTCCATGAACCCATGCTGGTTTTCATTTATAATCTTGTTCCTTTCCAGGTGTTCGACCTCTGCCCCTTCTATCTTTCCTCATGATCTGGTATCCTGGTGGGAAGATTGCATCTGTTATTGTCTCCGTGAGTTTTGTTTCTGTAACTGCTATGATGTCTGGGGACTTCTCATTGATTCTTTCTTGCCATTCCTCATGTTTATTCGTTAATCCATCTGCATTTGTGTACCAAACCTTCAACTTCTGTTCTAATACTGTAACTGTGGTGCGGGGGGTGGAAACAGAGGGATCGGTGTGTGATGGTTGGTTTGGATTGTTCAGTTGCCTTGGGGGTGTCGTGGCTGGAGTCCTTCTGCAGGTGTTTCTGGGGGGTGCGCTTGTCCTTCCATTTGTGTATGTGTGTGTATGTGTGTGTGTGTATGTGTGTGTGTGTGTATGTGTATGTGTGTGTGTGTGTGTGTGTGTGTGTGTGTGTTTGTGTGTGTGTGTATGTGTGTGTGTGTATGTGTGTGTGTGTGTGTATGTGTATGTGTGTGTGTGTGTGTGTGTGTGTGTGTGTGTGTGTGTGTGTGTGTGTGTGTGTGTGTGTGTGTGTGTGTACTCACCTATTTGTGGTTGCAGAGGTCGAGACTCAGCTCCTGGCCCTGCCTCTTCACTGACTGCTACAGGGTCCTCTCTCTGCTCCATGAGCTTTATCATACCTCGTCTTAAAACTATGTATGGTTCCTGCCTCCACTTCATCATTTACCAGACTATTCCACTTCCTAACAACTCTGTGGCTGAAGAAATACTTCCTAACATCCCTTTGACTCATCTGAGTTTTCAACTTCCAATTGTGACCCCTTGTTTCTGTGTCCCATCTCTGGAACATGTTTTATCTGTCCACCTTATCTATTCCACGCAGTATTTTGTATGTCGTTATCATGTGTTCCCTAGCCTTCCTGTCCACCAGTGTCGTCAGGCCGATTTCCCTTAACCTTCCTTCGTAGGACATTCCCCTTAGTTCTGGAACTAGCCTTGTTGCAAACCTTTGCACTTTCTCTAATTTCTTGACGTGCTTGACAAGGTGTGGGTTCCAAACTGGTGCTGCATATTCCAGTGTGGGCCTGACGTACATGGTGTACAGTGTCTTGAACGATTCCTTACTTAGGTATCGGAACGCTATTCTCAGGTTTGCCAGGCGCCCATGTGCTGCAGCAGTTATCAGGTTGATGTGCTTCCGGAGACGTGCTCGGTGTTATACTCAAGCCAAGATCTTTCTCCTTGAGTGAGGTTTGCAGTCTTCGGCCACCTAGCCTATACTCCCTCTCTGGTCTTCTTTGCCCTTTCCCGATCTTCATGACTTTGCATTTGGCAGGGTTTAATTCTAGGAGCCAGTTGCTGGGCCACGCGTCCAGCCTGTCCAGGTCTCATCTGATTTAATTCTCCTCATTAACTTCACTTCATCTGCAAACACGGACACTTCTTCCGTAACGTCATTCACATATACCAAAAATAGCACTGGTCCTAGGACTGACCCCTGTGGGACTCCGCTCGTCATAGGCGCCCATTGTGATACCTCATCACGTACCATGACTCGCTGTTGCCTCCTTGTCAGGTATTCTCTGATCCATTGCAGTGCCCTTCCAGTTATACGTGCCTGATCCTCTAGCTTCTGCACTAATCTCTCGTGAGGAACTGTGTCGAAGACCTTATTACAGTCCAAAAAATGCAATCAACCCAACCCTCTCTCTCGTATCTTACTTCTGTTACTTTGTCATAAAACTCCATAAGGTTAGTGATGCAGGATTTGCTTTCCATGAATCCGTGCTGGCTGTCATTTATAATCTTGTTCCGTTCCAGGTGCTCCACCATTCTCATCCTGATAATCTTCTCCATGACTTTGCATGCTATACACGTCACTGACACTGGTCTATAGTTTATTGCCTCGTTTCTGTCTCTTTTCTTAAAGTTGGGGACTACATTTGCCGTCTTCCATACCTCAGGTAGTTGCACAGTTTCAAGGGATGTGTTGAAAATTGTGGTTAGGGGCACACACAGCGTTTCTGCTCACCCTCTAAGGATCCACGGAGAGATCTCCGGTCCCACCACCTTTGAGGTATCAAATTCACATAGCAGCTTCTTCACCTCCTCCTCGGTTGTGTGTATTTCATCCAACACTTGCTGGTATATCCCTTGTTGGTGTACCCCTCTGCTTTGTCTTCCCAGTGTCCTTTCTGTCTCCTCTGTAAATACTTCCTGAAATCTCGTGTTGAGCTCCTCACATACTTGTTGGTCGTTTCTCGTGAGTTCCCCACCTTCTTTCCTCAGCCTGATTACCTGGTCCTTGACTGTTGTCTTCCTCCTGATGTGGATATAAAACAGTTTCGGGTCAGACTTGACTTTCGATGCTATGTCGTTTTCGTACTGTCGCTGGGCCTCCCTCCTTATCTGTGCATACTCGTTTCTGGGTCTTCGACTAATCTCTCTATTTTCCTTTGTCCTATGCCTTCTGTACTTATTCCATTCTCTAATGCACTTAGTTTTTGCCTCCCTACACCTTCGGGCAAACCAAGGGCTCCTTTTGGTCTTCCCATTATTTCTGTTGACCTTGGGAACAAACCTTTCCTCTGCCTCCTTGCATTTTGTTGTTACGTATTCCATCATTTCGTTTACTGACTTGCCCACCAATTCTCTTTCCCAGTGAACCTCCTACAGGAAGTTCCTCATACCTGTATAGTCCCCCATTTTATAGTATGGCTTGTCCTTTTCTACTCGTGTTACCTTCTCTACTTGTAACTCTACTATGTATTCAGTGCTCAGAACCACGTGATCACTAGCTCCAAGGGGCCTTTCATATGTGATGTTCTCAATGTCGGAGCTACTCGGGGTGAACACAAGGTCTAGTGGTGCTGGTTCATCCTCCCCTCTCTCCCTGGTAGTGTCCCTAACATGTTGTTGCATTATATTTTCCAGTACCATATCCATCATGGCTCTCCAAATTTCGGGATTCCATGATTCCATGTAGCTCCAGGTTTTGCCAGTCAATCTCTCTGTGATTGAAATCACCCCATAACCAATAACTTTGCTCTACTTGAGTGAGCTCTTTTGGCCACCTCAGTGTGTCGACCATTGCTCTGTTGTTCTCTTCATATTCCTCTCTTGGCCTCCTGCAGTTCTGTGGTGGGTTATACATCACTGCAATGACTACCTTATGTCCCCCAGACTGAATTGTACCTACTATGTAATCCCTTTCTCCATTCTTGTCCATTCCTTCCATTTCCCGAAATCCCCATCGGTTTTTAATGAGCAGTACAACCCTTCCTTCCTCTCTGTCCCTTCAATCTTGTGTGTGTGTGTGTGTGTGTGTTAGTTACCATTTTGTCCTAGGCATTTGTCGATTAGACACTAGGCCTGTTGTATATTGTGTGTGTGTGTAGTGTGTGTGTGTGTGTGTGTGTGTGTGTGTGTGTGTGTGTGTGTGTGTGTGTGTGTGTGTGTGTGTTTGTGTGTGTGTGACTGTGTGTGTGTGACTGTGTGTGTGTGTGTGTGTGTACTCACCTATTTGTACTCACCTATTTGTGGTTGCAGGGGTCGAGTCTTAGCTCCTGGCCCCGCCTCTTCACCGGTTGCTACTGGGCCCTCTCTCTCCCCGCTCCATGAGCTTTATCAAACCTCGTCTTAAAACTGTGTATGGTTCCTGCCTCCACTACGTCATTTTCTAGGCTATTCCACTGCCTTACAACTCTATGACTGAAGAAATACTTCCTACTATCTCTCTGACTCATTTGTGTCTTCAACTTCCAATTGTGGCCTCTTGTTTCTGTGTCCCCTCCCTGGAACATCCTGTCTTTGTCCACCTTGTCTATTCCACGCAGTATTTTATATGTCGTTATCATGTCTCCCCTGACCCTCCTGTCCTCCAGTGTCGTCAGACCGATTTCCCTTAATCTTTCTTCATAGGACATTCCCCTTAGCTCCGGAACTAACCTTGTCGCAAACCTTTGTACTTTCTCTAGTTTCTTGACGTGCTTTATCAAGTGCGGGTTCCAAACAGGTGCTGCATACTCCAGTATGGGCCTGACATACACGGTGTACAGTGTCTTGAATGATTCCTTACTAAGGTATCGGAATGCTGTTCTCAGGTTTGCCAGGCGCCCATATGCTGCAGCAGTTATCTGATTGATGTGTGCTTCCGGAGACATGCTCGGTGTTATACTCACCCCAAGATCTTTCTCCTTGAGTGAGGTTTGCAGTCTTTGGCCACCTAGCCTATACTCTGTCTGTGGTCTTCTGTGCCCTTCCCCTATCTTCATGACTTTGCATTTGGCAGGATTAAATTCGAGAAGCCATTTGCTGGACCAGGTGTCCAGTCTGTCCAGGTCTCTTTGAAGTCCTGCCTGGTCCTCATCAGATTTAATTCTCCTCATTAACTTCACATCATCTGCAAACAGGGACACTTCTGAGTCTAACCCTTCCGTCATGTCGTTCACATATACCAAAAATAGCACTGGTCCTAGGACCGACCCCTGTGGGACCCCGCTCGTCACAGGTGCCCACTGTGATACATCATTACGTACCATGACTCGTTGTTGCCTCCCTGTCAGGTATTCTCTGATCCATTGCAGTGCCCTTCATGTTATATGCGCCTGATGCTCTAGCTTCTGCACTAATCTCTTGTGAGGAACTGTGTCAAAGGCCTTCTTGCAGTCCAAGAAGATGCAATCAACCCACCCCTCTCTCTTGTGTCTTACTTCTGTTATTTTATCATGAAACTCCAGAAGGTTTGTGACACAAGATTTGCCTTCCGTGAATCCGTGCTGGTTGGCATTTATACTCTTGTGTGTGTGTGTGTGTGTGTGTGTGTGTGTGTGTGTGTGTGTGTGTGTGTGTGTGTGTGTGTGTGTGTGTGTGTGTGTGTCTGTGTGTGTGTGTGTGTGTGTCTGTGTGTCTGTGTGTCTGTGTGTCTGTGTGTGTGTGTGTCTTCATAGGCGCAATTTAAAATTATCCTAATTAACATTATTTAATCAGTAAGTCTCAACACCCTGTCACTTGTGGGAGTTTAGCACAACAAATTGACTTTCATTGTTTCCAGTCAAATATTTCAACCGCTGGTCAATAGAAAAGACAATAACGTTGCTTACCTGAACTTCAGTAAGGCCTTGATAAAGCTCTGTATATTCGTAAAAGTCAGAGAATAATGACTGATCTCAACTTCGAAAAAGTTCCCGGTAAGTCAGCAACATTACTGACGGCGAGGTAACAGTGATTACATAAATAAAGAGAAATCGGAAAGTTGATCGGTCACAAGTGGCATTCCACTTGGGGCATTATTGGCTACTTTGTTACTCACACTCTACATAAACGACCTAGATAAGAGAATAAATAGCTACATAAGTTCGCTTACGACACAGAGCAAAAAGCAGGCAAAGTCTGGGACACCAGAGATCTGGAGGGTCATCAAGATATGTTCATGTTATGGTTCTAAAAGTCCCAGTGATTATTTCACGAGGACATATATCAAGTCCTAATCCTGGAGTACGAAAACAGCTGTGGCAGCTATAAAATAAGTAATAAGGAGCTAAATTAAATAGCATAAGAAAGACTTAAGAGTTATGGTCAAGACGGATCAAAAGATAGAGCTGAATAGCTAAAGCCCATCTCAAGAGTCTGCTATATGAACCCTTAAAGTTTTCCAAGTACATTCCCTTCTACAAAAAAGTTGTTAAGAAGTTTCCTTGGATCTGTAAATTTCTACAGAAGTTTTGTGCCAAATTTAAGTAGTTTGACTTCAGTTCTAACAAACTATTTAAAAAAGGGTGTCGAGGAACCTCTTAGTTGTTCTGAAGAAGCCATCCAAAGCTTCGAAGAAATTAAAAGAATATTTTCCAACCCCCCTGTCCTAAAATTACCCGATATTAATAAAATATTTTGTCTCCGAACAGATGCCTCCCATTCTGGACTCGGGGCTGTGCTACTTCAGTATTATTAGGAGACTCCTTTCCCAGTATCTTTCGCCAGTAAGAAGCTTCTGCCCAGAGAAGAAAGATACTCCACTGTTGAGAAAGAATGTTACGCATTAGTATGGGTTATAAGTAGATTTAAATACTACCTATACGGAAAACCCTTTGTGCTTGAAACAGATCACAAGCCACTGATGTACTTGGAAAAATTAAGGGTTCAAATAGCAGACTCTTGAGATGGGCTTTAGCTATTCAGCCATACAAGTTTAAAGTTGTATATATATCTGGCTCTGAAAACCACTTTTCAGAATGGCTGAGCCGAGGTTGTACATAGTTCTTTTCCCTCTGTTAATTTACTTATTGACTCTGTCCATAAGTTTTGGAAGGGGGTATTGTGAGGGAAAAGTGGGTGTAAGTGGGGTTAGGGTTGTTCAGGCAACCAGGAACCATTAGCGAGTTACGTCGCCCCCCCCCCTCTAGCGGGCTGGGGCGAAACTCTAGTTCCTGGTGCCTGATTTGTTTCAACTTCTACTCCTCGTAGTATTGACCTTACCTGGTATGGGTGGAAGTTTGGAGAGTCGCTTCACCTCCACTCTTCTCCTGACCAGCTCTGTTCCTGGCGTGGTCATCCAGGATAGACGCCAGGTAAAGGAGCAAGGCACTTGTTAATTGGACTTATTAACATTATTAGACTACTACCGGCCCTTATTTATTCTACTTGTGGTACTCCAACCAAGTGGTAGAGGAGATTCCAAAACATCGGACTGTTACCATCCGCCCAGGATAACCTACATCTTTAACGTCAGAGATCTGTCCAGGGCCTTACCTACTCCTGCCCGACTACAGCACCAGAACCAGAGGCCATTTTTATTATATTTAAATTTTAAGTAAAATCCTCAAAAGTCATTATCCTTATTTTTCCTAGAGTCGTTTTTTTCCATTAGTATTTTATTCAGATGGAAGGCGTTCCACTGACATGAGACTGCTTAGTAATATATTATCAAACATATATACTGTGTGTCCCCTGGTTATATTACTACTACTCTATAAATCACAGGTATTGTCTCACTTGTATTATGTGACACATTCCTCTTTAATATTCAACTTGTTCTCCAGATTAAATTTGCATTATATACCAAGGTGTCCTTCGTTCATTTCTAAACGTCGTACATATACATATATATATATATATATATATATATATATATATATATATATATATATATATATATATATATATATATAGATATATATATATATATACAGAGAGAGAGAGAGGAATTAGTATTATTTTATTTTTAGGTAGTTTAGGTTAGGTTAGGTTAGGTAAACTCTTCCCTGCCATGATAACAACACTTAACTCTACACATCTTGTAAGACGTAGGAAGAGAGATGTGTCTGCATCTATTCTTGTACCTCATTTGTTCTTATCTGTACCTGCACCTATACCTGTGCCTGTACCTGCACCTATACATGTATCTACACCTGTATCTGTTCCTATATCTATACCTGTTCCTGCACCCGTTCCTGCTTCCTTGGCTACAGATAAATTGTGAAATATGTTATTACATCTCACACACCCTTACTCGGTATCTAGTTCACTGATCAGATATATATCTGAAGAAGTTGAAAAACATCCGAGGTTATATACATAAGGGAATGGTGCCTGAACCGAGACGCTTAACTTATGAGGGTAAACTGAACCTCAGACTAATTATCCCTAGAAGAAAGGAGGAGCAGAAGACATGATTAGAACGTACAAGATAGTCTGGAGACTAGTTAGGCTTTGAGGTTGGAGGTGCAGCCAGGGGACACGAATGGATGTTACGGGAACATCGGGAAATTCTTTATCCGTGAATGGGTGGTCATTAGGAGGAAAGAGCGAGCAAGATGATATGTTAGAGACCATACAGTTTCCGGACTGGGTATGATTGGGTCCTAGAGACTAAATATATACACCCTCTTCTTCGCCCGTTTATATCTCTGGTTACTTGGCGCCAGGTGCGGAAGATAACTGAGCTGCTTTCAAGAGATTATAATTTCAGTTTCGATTCTTGTCCAAAAAACTGAAGGCAGCCATTAGCAACCTCCTCCCTCAGCGGTTGGATCTGCATCGTTGCTTCGCTTTTGAGGAGCTTCGCGGGAGTTCGTGATGCTCAGTCGTAAATATCTCAGTGTCGAGCTCCTTTCAATAGCATGAAGGTGTTCAGTCTGCAGCGCGCTAAGTGGCTACCCGGGAGCACATGTTCCTGTGTATTAGATGGGCTATATATGTCAGTATCAGGTAACACACCTATAACCTTGTAGAAATTCTTGATGTTTAGTGCATATTCATAAAATAATGACTATAAAAAACAGGCAGGATGAAGAACAGCCGTGATGAACGTATGCAAGTGATGCTCACAAAAACGCCACAGTCATTGTACAAAACGTTCTCAGATTACATCGTTTGTTTTCTAACATCATCTGTGTTATTTTCTAATCAATTTAGTTCACATACAAAACTAAATATAAATTATTTTGTTAGCTTTCCTTAATTTAACCAAAATTTTCTTATATGTTCGTATAATTAACCGCCATTAACCACCTTTTATAAACGGAAGAGCATCGTTCGGCAGCAGGGAAGTGATAGGAATAACTTAACTATAAGAAACTATATCCTAGTTATGTATAGTGTGAGGAGGAGGTTACATTTACAGGGTCATCTGAATATGTTACCATACCTCCGAGATGGTATTGGATGCAGTGTAAAAAAATATTTTGAGTATCAGTGGAGTCCATCACAGTTCCATTGGTTGGGAATAAATCGAGTTGTTATTGTGTTAATGTTGGTGGATCACTGGTAATATGTTGCCGTGAGAGTTCAGTGGTTCGATGCACTTATAAGTCATCCTTATTACATTATTGTTGTTGTTGAGCATCAGTGTTTATTAAAGGCTACCCAAGGACAATATTTATATTTTCCAATTTATTAGTAAGACGAGGACTTACTGTGACAACTCTGTTTCCTCGTACAACATCAAATTTGCCAAAGTAACTCTCCTTCAGAGGCGCTCAGGGTGACTCATCTTTGAGAAGGATAATGAGAAGGAAAGATGATAATGGGCTGAGGTGAGTATGCCCAGTATATAACCTTTCTTGAAGTCACTCTAACAATGTCTGTGGCTCATGGTGACCAAATTCAGTTATCGGTTTGTTTTGTGTAGGTTGGTCGTGAACCTGAGTCCAATATTCAGTGCATGTTTATCATAGTCGGTGAGAGTGCATGACGATAAGTTGCTAATCAAGGCTTCTTGATCTATTTCCTTTGATAAGCTGTTGGTGATTAAAAAGTGCTGGAGGTTGGAAGTGGCAACTTTGCTGTGACTGTGCTCAGGTGTGCAGTGGTCCAACTGCAGATTGGTCCAGACACCAGCAGACAAAAATTCCGTGAAACATCATTGATCTTCATTTCAGAAGTGTCATTAATCTTAGTTTCAGGCTAGATTATATAGAACAAAGGCAGCTTTGTCATCTCTAAAATATTAACCAAATCCTTCTTAAAACGATAAACCGTGCCGTCACCTGCTACTTCTAGCTACTCTTACTGGCATGAGCCAGTAGACACAAATAACCCGCACACAGAGAAAGAGGCTTACGACAACGTTTCAGTCCTACTTGGACCATTTACTGTTTACTCTCCCTAACTATTTTGGGGTTTTAGACAGCTCTGATACTTTTTATGCTGCATCTGGAGGTACAGCGGCAGACTGTTGGTAGTGTTGCTCCTATGAACGTTGTCACTAGGCAGCTCGCTAGTCCTTAGGCCAAACGAATTGTGTCTTTCAGTGAAACTGTCGGGGGGCATTAGGCTCCACATTTAAGGCGTTCAAGTCCTCATTCGGGACTATGGTCTGTCCTATGATTGCAAGAGGCGAAACTTGGGACATCAGGGTTGTCCCTATCTGTCACAGTGAGACTGGACTACTCTCTACCATGCAGGCTGTCACGATCCAGGTGAGGCCGCAGGAGGACCTGTCAGTGTACTCTTTGTATCTCTTTCTAGATTAAGTTTTAAACTGCTCTGCTCTTGCTGCTATAATATGTGAGGTTCTCTGGCCATTCCTCCTCCTGGGTAACTTTAAAGCCCATCACCCTATGTTAATGTGGGTTAATCTGCTGCCTCCTTTGGACATTAGTATCCTGAATGATAAGACTCCAACTTATGTTCATTCAAACGTCTTTTCGGGCATTGACCTTTCTGTTTACTCCAGTTCTGTGTATCTGGACTTCAGATAGTCTCTTCTTCCGGACTTAAATGGTGGTAATAATTTTCCTCTCCTCCTGGAGTCGGCAGGATTCTTCCCTCCGGTCTGCCCTCTGTGCAGCGGAAGCTGGATTCTGCAGATTTACGGTTCATTGAGGCTTGGGCTCAGATTTCTTATTTCCTTGCTGATTTTCGAGATGTACAGAGAGCTTGTGAGAGCTTCATTAGTGTTGTCTTGGGGTGGTGGAGGCTAGTATTCCAAGGTCTGATGTCTTGGGTTTCCGTCTGCTGGTACGTTGGTGGAACAAGGATTGTGTGCGTGGCCTATTATCAAGGATCACCATTCACTGACTAATAAGCTAATATATCAGTGGGTGCTGGCCATCAATAAGATGATGTTCCGAAATGCTTGTCTTATGTCCTGGAGAAGGATAATTCTTAACACATTTTCGGTAGAGAAATACTCTCTGAGCTCGCTTCCCAGCCTTCCAGTTTTATTGTAGCTATGGATGGTGAAGACATGGATGGTGAGGACACGAATAATGAGGACATGAATGGTGATGTCAATGCCTCCTTGTGTGGCGATGACCTTTCAGTGTTGCACGGTGTCTGTTCTTCAGGTAGGCTGTCACCGACTTCATGGGGCAGTAGATAGCACCATTCAGTGGGCCACCTCTAACAGCTTCTGGTTTTCTACTTGAGAAACAGTAGGTGCTCACCATCCTGCTTCTCATATGCTCCTCCAGGGTGCAGTCCTTCCCTCTGATCAATAGGTGACATTTTTGGGGATGAGCTTTGCTTGTCGAATGACGTGAGCCTCGTATATTAAGAAGCCCTGGACATTCTTAAGATGTTTTCCCATCATACCAGGGAGGAGGACCAACGACAGTGCTCCGATGAGTCACAGAGATGTCAGGAATTACTTCTTCAGTCCCAGCGTGGTGAAGTGGAATGATTTAAACGAAGTGGTAGAGGCAAACTACATACATAGATTTAAGAATAAATATAACAAGGCCAACGAGACTAAGAGGAAGAGAATCTGTCAAGCGGCAAGTTAAATAGGCCCAGGAGCTAAGACTCGACCCTTGCAGTTACAAATAGGTAAATCCATATAGGTAAGCACACTCCCAGCAGACACCAACTGAGGCGTAGGGCTAGGAACTAGCACTCGACCCCTTAAAACACAAATAGGTAAGTACACACATACTCAGCAGCTTTCGCAGGGATAGAGAGAAAGAGAGACAGACAGACAGAGAAGGTATGATCTGTGGGAGATAATCTAGGCTCCTGGGACCCTAACACCATGCAAGAGGATGAGAGTAGCGCACTAGCTTTGAGGTTCCCGTTCCTTCAATATGGCTTCGCTGAATTACCTGGTTGGCCCGGTACACCTGTATGATAAGTCCCCTTAATGGTGGAGCAGTGATGCCATGGCTTCCATTATTGTTTGTTGCTCTATGTAACGCTAATTAACCTCTACATGTGGGTGTAGAAAGACCAGATGTGTTTCCCCCCTCTTTCTCTCTCTCTCTCTTACTCTCTTTCTCTCTCTCTATAGCCCAGCAGAATGGATGTCATTAACAAAGATCTGTTTGAAGTGAAAAGAGTAGATAAGCTGGAACAGTAACACGGAATTTCGAGGTAAGAATGTGATCCTGTTTTAGGTCCATCATTTACCTGAGATGGACCGTGATGGTATAAGATTTATAAATTGTATAACATGTAACTAATCCTGTTTATATTCTGTTATCTTTTGGGCAAATGAAGAAAAGTCCAATTGTTTATTTAGTACTGACTTTATCGCCTCAGCTACTGGGACGTGCTGACCTGCTCGTTTAATGGACCAGCTTCTACAATAAACTTAATTGGTTAAAAATGCAAAACCACAGCACACACAGGAATTTATTTTTCAGTAAATTCAATAACTTCCTCTGCCCCAGCTACAAGTAACTGTGCTCTGGTATTGAATTTTAAACCAATGAGGTTTTATTTTAGACGCTCGTCAACTAACAAGAGCCCAGACCTTTATACCTTATGGATCTCCTTCCAGAAATGTTGCCGCATTTCTGTGTTGGGATATTTGTGAATTATATTCGGTGTAGTACTTAAGTTAAAGTAATGAAAGATAAAATTTTTGTAATAGGTAAAGTTTATATAATGCTTCTCTCCTTGACCAAACTCTCCTCTCCTTGACTCCTGTCCAGAGTGAAGGTAATTACTCTGGTCTAGTAAATTATAAGTCGCCAGTAAGTACAGGTTGATGTCTAAGTTGTGATGTGACCAGAGGTACAGCACACACATACACACTTGTGGGTAAAGGCAATTTTGGAACAGTTATATTTCACTGTAATAGACTGCCAACTGTCACGTACCGGAATTGTTTATCTGAATTTCAGTGGATTTTTGTTTTGTCAGTAAAAGGCTGGAAGTGAATGATGTGTGTGTGTGTGTGTGTGTGTGTGTGTGTGTGTGTGTGTGTGTGTGTGTGTGTGTGTGTGTGTGTGTGTGTGTGTGTGTGTGTGTGGTGTTTCTGGTGGTAGGGCTGGCGATGGTGGTAGTGGATTTATATATATATATATATTTATATATATATATATATATATATATATATATATATATATATATATATATATAAATTTGTCAGTTAAAAATAGGAGAGGAGACTTATTAAATGGAGTGTTAGAGGTATTGGGAAGATGGAGGGAATATTTCGAGGAATTGTTAAATGTTGATGAAGATAGGGAAGCTGTGATTTCGTGTATAGGGCAAGGAGGAATAACATCTTGTAGGAGTGAGGAAGAGCCAGTTGTGAGTGTGGGGGAAGTTCGTGAGGCAGTAGGTAAAATTAAAGGGGGTAAGGCAGCCGGGATTGATGGGATAAAGATGGAAATGTTAAAAGCAGGTGGGGATATAGTTTTGGAGTGGTTGGTGCAATTATTTAATAAATGTATGGAAGAAGGTAAGGTACCTAGGGATTGGCAGAGAGCATGCATAGTTCCTTTGTATAAAGGCAAAGGGGACAAAAGAGTGCAAAAATTATAGGGGGATAAGTATGTTGAGTATACCTGGTAAAGTGTATGGTAGAGTTATTATTGAAAGAATTAAGAGTAAGACGGAGAATAGGATAGCAGATGAACAAGGAGGCTTTAGGAAAGGTAGGGGGTGTGCGGACCAGGTGTTTACAGTGAAACACATAAGTGAACAGTATTTAGATAAGGCTAGAGGTCTTTGTGGCATTTATGGATTTGGAAAAGGCGTATGACAGGGTGGATAGGGGGGCAATGTGGCAGATGTTGCAGGTGTATGGTGTAGGAGGTAGGTTACTGAAAGCAGTGAAGAGTTTTTACGAGGATAGTGAGGCTCAAGTTAGAGTATGTAGGAAAGAGGGAAATTATTTCCCAGTAAAAGTAGGCCTTAGACAAGGATGTGTGATGTCACCGTGGTTTAATATATTTATAGATGGGGTTGTAAGAGAAGTAAATGCGAGGGTCTTGGCAAGAGGCATGGAGTTAAAAGATAAAGAATCACACATAAAGTGGGAGTTGTCACAGCTGCTCTTTGCTGATGACACTGTGCTCTTGGGAGATTCTGAAGAGAAGTGCAGAGATTGGTGGATGAATTTGGTAGGGTATGCAAAAGAAGAAAATTAAAAGTGAATACAGGAAAGAGTAAGGTTATGAGGATAACAAAAAGATTAGGTGATGAAAGATTGGATATCAGATTGGAGGGAGAGAGTATGGAGGAGGAGAATGTATTCAGATATTTGGGAGTGGACGTGTCAGCGGATTGGTCTATGAAGGATGAGGTGAATCATAGAATTGATGAGGGGAAAAGGGTGAGTGGTGCACTTAGGAGTCTGTGGAGACAAAGAACTTTGTCCTTGGAGGCAAAGAGGGGAATGTATGAGAGTATAGTTTTACCAACGCTCTTATATGGGTGTGAAGCATGGGTGATGAATGTTGCAGCGAGGAGAAGGCTGGAGGCAGTGGAGATGTCATGTCTGAGGGCAATGTGTGGTGTGAATATGATGCAGAGAATTCGTAGTTTGGAAGTTAGGAGGAGGTGCGAGATTACCAAAACTGTTGTCCAGAGGGCTGAGGAAGGGTTGTTGGGGTGGTTCGGACATGTAGAGAGAATGGAGCGATACAGAATGACTTCAAGAGTGTATCAGTCTGTAGTGGAAGGAAGGTGGGGTAGGGGTCGGCCTAGGAAAGGTTGGAGGGAGGGGGTAAAGGAGGTTTTGTGTGCGAGGGGCTTGGACTTCCAGCAGGCATGTGTGAGCGTGTTTGATAGGAGTGAATGGAGACAAATGGTTTTTAATACTTGACGTGCTGTTGGAGTGTGAGCAAAGTAACATTTATGAAGGGGTTCAGGGAAACCGGCAGGCCGGACTTGAGTCCTGGAGATGGGAAGTACAGTGCCTGCACTCTGAAGGAGGGGTGTTAATGTTGCAGTTTAAAAACTGTAGTGTAAAGCACCCTTCTGGCAAAACAGTGATGGAGTGAATGATGGTGAAAGTTTTTCTTTTTCGGGCCACCCTGCCTTGGTGGGAATCGGCCAGTGTGATAATAAAATAAAATAAATTAATATATATATATATATATATATATATATATATATATATATATATATATATATATATATATATATATATATATATATACACCCCACTTAATGGAAAAAATGTTTAGAAATACAAACAGGACACAGCTTAGGCCCCCAGGAATTCACACAGATTGAAAGACAGACACACACACACACACACACACACACACACACACACACACACACACACACACACACACACACACACACACATACACACACATACACACACATACACACACTCACACACTCACACACTCACACTCACATACACACACAGGGAGAAAGACCTTGGGGTGACCATAACACCGAGCACGTCACCGGAGGCACACATCAATCATATAACTGCTGCAGCATACGGGCGCCTGGCAAACCTGAGAATAGAGTTCCGATACCTTAATAAGGAATCGTTCAAGACACTGTACACTGTGTATGTTAGGCCCATACCGGAGTATGCAGCACCAGTCTGGAACCCACACCTGGTCAAGCACGTCAAGAAGTTAGAGAAAGTACAAAGGTTTGCAACACGGCTAGTCCCAGAGCTCAGGGGAATGTCGTACGAGGAAAGGTTGAGGGAAATCGGACGGACGACACTGGAGGACAGAAGGGTCAGGGGAGACATGATAACGACATACAAGATACTGCGGGGAATAGACAAGGTTGACAGAGATAGGATGTTCCAGAGAGGGGACACAGAAACAAGGGGTCACAACTGGAAGCTGAAGACTCAGACTAGTCACAAGGACGTTAGGAAGTATTTCTTCAGTCATAGAGTCGTCAGGAAGTGGAATAGCCTAGCAAGTGAAGTAGTGGAGGCAGGTACCATACATAGTTTTAAGAAGAGGTATGACAAAGCTCAGGAAGCAGAGACGGGGCCAGGAGCTGAGTCTCGACCCCTGCAACCACAATTAGGCGAGTACAATTAGGTGCGTACACACACAGAGTTCCTCACAGGAGATTAGTGCAGAAGCTGGAGGATCAGTCACGTATAACAGGAAGGGCACTGCAAGGAATCAGGGAATATCTGACAGGGAGGCAACAACGGGTCATGGTACGTGATGAGGTATCACAGCGGGCACCTGTGACAAGTGGGGTCCCATAGGGGTCAGTCCTAGGACCAGTGCTATTTTTGATATATGTTAATGACATGGTGGAAGGGGTAGACTCTGAAGTGTCCCTGTTCGCAGATGATGTGAAGTTAATGAGAAGGATTAAATCAAATGAGGATCAGGCAGGACTACAAAGAGAACTGGATAGGCTGGACACCTGGTCCAGCAACTGTCTTCTCGATTTCAACCCTGCCAAATGCAAAGTCATGAAGATTGGGGAAAGACAAAGAATAAATAACAAAAAGGCACAATACCGTGACTGGAACGATACACAAATAACCCGCACATAAAAGACAGAAGCTTACGACGACGTTTCGGTCCGACGTGGACCATTGACAAAGTCACACTAACAGAGGAGGAGCAGGACGGCTATATATAAGCAGGAAGAGGTGGAGGTAGTAGTAGTGGTAGTAGTAGTAGTAGTAGTACAAGAAGACCACAGAGTATAGGCTAGGTGGACAAAACTGCAAACCTCACTCAGGGAGAAAGATCTTGGGGTGACCATAACACCGAGCACGTCTCCGGAAGCACACATCAACCAGATAACTGCTGCAGCATATGGGCGCCTGGCAAACCTGAGAATAGGGCTCCGATACCTAAGTAAGGAATCGTTCAAGACACTGTACACTGTGTTCGTCAGGCCCATTCTGGAGTATGCAGCACCAGTTTGGAACCCACACCTGGTCAAGCACGTCAAGAAATTAGAGAAAGTACAAAGGTTTGCAACAAGGATAGTTCCGGAGCTCAGGGGAATGTCCTACGAAGAAAGGTTGAAGGAAATCGGACTGAGGACACTGGAGGACAGGAGGGTCAGGGGAGACATGATAACAACATACAAAATAATGCGTGGAATAGACAGTTTGGACAGAGACAGGATGTTCCAGAGAGGGAACACAGAAACAAGGGGTCACAATTGGAAGCTGAAGACTCAGACGAGTCACAGGGATGTTAGGAAGTACTTCTTCAGTCACAGAGTCGTCAGGAAGTGGAATAGCCTAGCAAGTGATGTAGTGGAAGCAGGAACCACACATAGCTTTAAGACGAGGTATGACAAAGCTCAGGAAGCAGAGTGAGAGAGGACCTAGCAGCGATCAGTGAAGAGGCGGGGCCAGGAGCTGAGTCTCGACCCCTGCAACCACAATTAGATGAGTACAATTAGGTGAGTGCACATACACACATACACACACACATACACACACACACACACACACACACACACACACACACACACACACACACACACACACACACACACACACACACACACACGCACACACACATGCACGCACAACAGCCTAGTGTTTAATCGCTATGTGCCTAGGACAAAACAGTAACTAACACACACACACACACACACACACACACACACACACACACACACACACGCACACACACATGCACGCACAACAGCCTAGTGTTTAATCGCTATGTGCCTAGGACAAAACAGTAACTAACACACACACACACACACTTGAGCCTTACAACCGCATATAGGTAGGTATAAACATACTATCGACAAGTGCCTTTTACAACCAGTAACTACCACAACCGGCCAAGTAAACAGTAATAACATTATCACAGGGAAATTAAGTTATTCAGCATTTAACCTTCCTGTATTATTTAATACACATTATGTATTAAGCATTACCTTACATATCGAACTGTTATTGTAGTTTTATAAATAAAAATACAAGAAAGGTATCGGTATTGGCCGAAAATTAGGTATTAGTATCTGCAAAATTTTTGGCATCGTTCCTTCCCTAATTAAAGGAAACCTTGAACACATTTAGATGTCTACATCAATTACACGAAGCAGCTGTACAAATATAAACTTTAAGGAATGACTGACAGAGTTGAAACAAGTGTTGTTGTCTTGTTTATTTATGGTTCTTCTGCTATGATGGTCATTATCACAGGAAACCTCACGCAACTAGACAAGATAAAACTTAGGAGATATATGATCACACATTTAAGATACTATGTAAGCAACCTGATGGAGGAGGAGGAGGAAGAGGAGTAGCAGGAGGAGGTGGAGGAGGAACCAGAAGAAGAAGACTGAAGTGTAAGCTTAAGGTAAAATGAACCAAAGTAACATTAACAATAAATTATTCAATTGTTTCTTTCTGGAGCACAAGAATTTTGAACGTAAATCCACTTGTTACTCCATGAATGAAAGAATTTAAGGGAGGTAATTCATGAAGCTTAGTATTGTCGTCCCATCTCTAAGCACAGTCGACTGCAGCTGCTGAATATAATCTAAAACCTCTCCTCTCTCTCCTCCCACAGGCACAGAGGGTTGAATAGAACTGGATGAGTGCACTCCAAAGTCTATTCCTCCTCTCCCCCACAAGCCCAGCTGGTCGAGTACAGCTGAGTGAGCACCCACAAACTTTTGTTCCCTCCCCAGAAGGAGTTAGTAGCTGTGCCATTAATCGCTTGAAGGCTACCAATACTACCGACAAGTGAACGACCTGCCAATACATCCATACATATCAGTAAGTTCTCGCCCCATCTATTCCTTTTCTTGCATCATTCGTCCCTCCAACTTCTTCGAATGGAAATATTCCTTCTTTATCAGCTGACTGACTTTTAAGAATATTCTACCCAGCGTCTTAGACAGTCAACATATATTGTATCTTTGTCCTCGAAAAAGAGTATATATGTTCTTTTTGTTCACAGAACTGAGTTTGCAGGGATTGAGGCATAGCTGCTGGGCCCCCATTCTTAGGTTGCTTTGACCAACATTCTTACACAACCTTAATATAAGGCTTATTGACCTCCTTAGCTTTCATCTGTGCCCCCTTGTTCCTGGTCCTCGCTCTTCTAGACTCTTGTCTCCTCTGTCAATATCTCCTATGATTGTGTACGTCATGATCATGCTTTCCTCTTGTCTCTTATTTTCTCCGGTGTCATCAGATTCGATTACGTAAGTCTGTCCGCACGTTGTTGTTCTTCTCAGCACTGGTATAAGTCTCTTTACAAAACCTTAGACGTCTAGCTATGCACAGATATTAACAGATGTAAGTTTGATGTTGGAGCTACACTCCACAGTTGGTCTTACATACTTATATTATCCTAAATGATTGTTTATTTAGGTTCATAAAACACATTCTAAGATTTGCTGGTTCTTGTATACTGTCGATGCTCTTCAGTTTATGTGCGCCTCAAGTGATATATTTGTCGCGATGCAGATTTTTTTTTTTTTTTTTTATGATGTGACTTGTTTCTTCTTCATCTCCCATAAACTGTAACTCATTTATGATTTCCCACCATCTTTTCTGAACCGCATTATCTTACATTTTCTCTGATTGAATTTCAGTTGTTGTCTCATTAACCTATCAACATGTCCAAATTACCCTGGAGTATATTTCTGCGTTCAACTGCTTTTACCTTTCACATCATCTCATCGCTAGCAAATATGGACAGGATTCGGTCCCACCAATTAGGTGGATGTGTGCGGATGGACGAAGATTCGGTGTGTCACGCTGTTGCGTGTTTTCCCCTCATTTCTAGTGTACCTGCTGGCCACGACTACACAGTCTTCCAGACCTAGACTTGTACTGAGACACAGGATTGTGAAAGACTCAGCTGTAGGATGACTGAGAACACAAGACCTTGTAAACACAGTGTACGTAATGTCCATCACTCCTGTCAATGAGCTGAGATTTTCACAATATTGTGAAAGTAACAGATTGTGTAAGGAATGATGAGAACCCGTCTGTTGACTTTCTCTCTCTCTCTCTCTCTCTCTCTCTCTCTCTCTCTCTCTCTCTCTCTCTCTCTCTCTCTCTCTCTCTCTCTCTCTCTCTCTCTCTCTCTCTCTCTCATTCTCTCTCTCTCTCTCATTCTCTCTCTCTCTCTCTCTCTCTCACACACACACACACACACGCCTACCTGCAAGTCATCTGGCAACAAAAGTCTAGCGAGTCTGTTGCCCTGATGGGAGATAGTGAACACGTGTGTATACTGTCTCTCCATCCCTCCCTTCTCGTGCCTGCCCCTTCCCTCAGGAGAGCACCATCCCTACAGCGGACATAAAGTCCATCACTCCGTTTCTTCCAAGGAGTGTCTGAGTCTTAATGACCACCGCCACTTCAGCGTCCCTCCCTGCCAGCGTCGCTGCGGGAGTCTGGAGTCAAACAAGAGTCTGATGGTTATCACACTCACTTTGATTGATGGTTATCACTTGATTACTTAATGGGGCTCAGGTCCCCTTTGTGAGCCTGACTTTATAGTTTTTGTGGTGTGGTAATGACTCATTAACTCTCAGTGAGGGCGCGGAGGTAAGAATAACAATGATCTCGGGGCTATTGAGGGTCTTAAATTCTTAAATCCAGGTTGTACTTGGATCCTTGAAAACGACAGATGAGTTAGCCACATTTTGTGAGTCGCCCTTTGGCTTGTTCTTGTGGGTCGTATATGTGTTGGGTCGTCTCTTTTGTGGGTCGTTCTTGCCTTGTCGCTCTTATGTATGTTTTTCTTAAGGGTCGTTTTATGTGGCTCGTTCTTGTATACGTCGTTCTTGTGGTTTGCTCTCGTGGGTCGTTTACGTGTAGGTCTATTTTTTGGGGGGTTTCTTCTTGTGTGGGTCGTTCTTAGGGGCCTTTCTTCTGTGGTTCGTTCTTGTGCAGGTCGCCCTTGTGGGTAGTTCTCATGGGTTGTTGCTATGCATCGTCATTGTCATAGTGCATTCCCCTGTTCTACTTGTCCTTCCTCGTATGTACTGAACATGTCTGAGTCTGTATACTGTGTCACCCTGGTTTTTGTTAACAATATACCCTGAACTTTGTTCTTCTTAATATACGCTCAAAGTCATATCATTTCCACTTCTCGATCCCGCTCGAGTAAACCCGTCATGAGTAAAATGTATACATGGAGAGTACGAGTTTGAGATCGTCCGGTGAGTTAACGTGTGTAAAGATTGTGACTCAGAGTAACAGAGTAATGACTGGTACTCACAGTAATAACTGGGACTCAAAGTAATGACTGGGACTCTCAGTAATAACTGGGACTCGCAGTAATAACTGAGACTCAAAGTAATGACTGGGACTCACAGTAATAACTGGGACTCACAGTAATAACTGGTACTTACAGTAATGACTGAGACTCACAGTAATAACTGGGACTCTCAGTAATAACTAGGACTCACAGTAATAACTGGGACTCACAGTAATAACTGGGACTCACAATAATAACTGGGACTCACAGTAATAACTGGGACTCACAGTAATGACTGGGATTCACAGTAATAACTGGGATTCACAGTAATAACTGGGACTCATAGTAATAACTGGGACTCACAGTAATAACCGGGACTCACAGTAATATCTGGGACTCACAGTAATAACTGCGACTCATAGTAATGACATGGACTCACAGTAATAACTGGGACTCACAGTAATGACTGGGACTCACAGTTATAACTGGGACTCACAGTAATAACTGGGACTCACAGTAATGACTGGGACTCACAGTATAACTGGGACTCACAGTAATAACTGGGACTCACAGTAATAACTGGGACTCACAGTAATAACTGGGACTCACAGTAATAACTGGGACTCACAGTAATAACTTTGACTCAGAGTAATAACTGGGACTCACAGTAATAATTTTGACTCACAGTAATAACTGGGACTCACAGTAATAACTGAGACTCACAGTAATAACTGGGACTCACAGTAATAACTGGGACTCACAGTAATAACTGGGACTCACAGTAATAACTGGGACTCACAGTAATAACTGGGACTCACAGTAATAACTGAGACTCACAGTAATAACTGGGACTCACAGTAATAACTGGGACTCACAGTAATAACTGGGACTCACAGTAATAACTGGGACTCACAGTAATAACTGAGACTCACAGTAATAACTGGGACTCACAGTAATAACTTTGACTCACAGTAATAATTGGGACTCACAGTAATAACTGGGACTCACAGTAATAACTGGGACTCACAGTAATAACTGGGACTCACAGTAATAACTGGGACTCACGGTAATAACTGGGACTCACAGTAATAACTGAGACTCACAGTAATAACTGGGACTCACAGTAATAACTGGGACTCACAGTAATAACTGGGACTCACAGTAATAACTGGGACTCACAGTAATAACTGGGACTCACAGTAATAACTGGGACTCACAGTAATAAGTGAGACTCACAGTAATAACTGGGACTCACAGTAATAACTAGGACTCACAGTAATAACTGGGACTCACAGTAATAACTGGGACTCACAGTAATAACTGGGACTCACAGTAATAACTGGGACTCACAGTAATAACTGGGACTCACAGTAATAACTGAGACTCACAGTAATAACTGGGACTCACAGTAATAACTGGGACTCACAGTAATAACTGGGACTCACAGTAATAACTGGGACTCACAGTAATAACTGGGACTCACAGTAATAACTGGGACTCACAGTAATAACTGAGACTCACAGTAATAACTGAGACTCACAGTAATAACTGGGACTCACAGTAATAACTGGGACTCACAGTAATAACTGGGACTCATAGTAATAACTGAGACTCACAGTAATAACTGGGACTCACAGTAATAACTGGGACTCACAGTAATAACTGAGACTCACAGTAATAACTGGGACTCACAGTAATAACTGGGACTCACAGTAATAACTGAGACTCACAGTAATAACTGGGACTCACAGTAATAACTGGGACTCACAGTAATAACTGAGACTCACAGTAATAACTGGGACTCACAGTAATAACTGGGACTCACAGTAATAACTGGGACTCACAGTAATAACTGGGACTCACAGTAATAACTGGGACTCACAGTAATAACTGGGACTCACAGTAATAACTGGGACTCACAGTAATAACTGAGACTCACAGTAATAACTGGGACTCACAGTAATAACTGGGACTCACAGTAATAACTGGGACTCACAGTAATAACTGGGACTCACAGTAATAACTGAGACTCACAGTAATAACTGGGACTCACAGTAATAACTGGGACTCACAGTAATAACTGAGACTCACAGTAATAACTGGGACTCACAGTAATAACTGGGACTCACAGTAATAACTGGGACTCACAGTAATAACTGAGACTCACAGTAATAACTGGGACTCACAGTAATAACTGGGACTCACAGTAATAACTGGGACTCACAGTAATAACTGAGACTCACAGTAATAACTGGGACTCACAGTAATAACTGGGACTCACAGTAATAACTGGGACTCACAGTAATAACTGGGACTCACAGTAATAACTGGGACTCACAGTAATAACTGGGACTCACAGTAATAACTGGGACTCACAGTAATAACTGGGACTCACAGTAATAACTGTTTGTTCCAGTCTTTCTCACTCAGGTAAACCTGAATTATTGTTACATTTTATTATGCTTGAAATTACCCATTTTATCTTTTCCCTTTTTTCCTTCCTCTCTCACTCCCTCCACTTTTTCCCTCTCAGTCTTCTCGTTGCTTCCCTCTTCCCACCCTCCTGCCGTTGCTCGGTTCAATTAAATCTCTTTTTATAATTAATATATAAGAAAGAGTTGATAAAATAGACACTTGTGCAACACTTTACAATAAACTGATGAAGACATTGTACTAACAAAAATAGTCAAGATCAGAGTTTGAGGTAATCAGTGTTTGTAGATGAATGGTTCAGAGAACCGACATGTTGATAAATTGAATAGATTGATGGACTGACCACATCGACTCAAGGTTGAGGGACTGATTACCTCATTCTCCTCCTGTTCTTCAAGATTCTCCTTTGTATGGACTGATGAAGCCACTGTGTGGCGAAACGTTTCCTCAATAAAGATACCCAAGAGTTGCACATGTGTCCAAGTAATCAGTGTTGCACATTTGTCTAATTTATCAACTTGTCGGTTCTCTGAGTCGACAAGTTGATAAACGAAAAGACTGACAGAGTTTCATGAGCCAGAGAGGAAAAATACTTAATGATTCTAACAGAGTGCAAAGCATTTAACGGTCTTTCATGTCTCAAAAGTAGTACCTTCCTCATTAGTTCTCGTCTGACAACGGTAAAAAAAAAATAACTTCTGTCTATAAACAAAGCTGGTCAGGTGCGTGTGATAAGCTGCTTTAATAATGTATTTTATCAAGATGTGATAATTAGTGGTCTGTTTTTTTCTGACTCGCTGTACTGAATAGTTAAAATTTTCATTTTACTGGAAGCAGTGTCGAAATTGCCGTAGCTGCAGCCTACCTGTATCTTAAAAGGAAATTGTGACAAGTATAATTGTGAGATGTATTTTTTTTTTGTTAGAAATGAGAAGCAGTCATGGAGGATTACTGAAGCGTATGTGCAAGTGGGTGATTATTTTACGTGCAGGTGAGACATAAGGCAGAGTGCGCGCTGTGTCGCCATCCAGACCTTCACTGAGCGTCTCCACGCTCACTTCTGACCCAAATCGGTCGATTCTGGAAATCTGAGCCGCGTTTACGTGACAACTTACGGTTGAAGATGAATTTATTTTATCTTGATTTGCTTTATTAGTGAGCGGAAAATGGAAGGAAACTCACGTTCGATTTTCCAGCATAATTATCTTCTTGGTTTTTCCTCTCACAGCTTCCCCACTCTTCTCTTTTTACTTCCATTACTCCTACACTTCCCAACATGACATTCTTCACATGAAACAAGATTTGGAAGTTTATACTACTGTGATCTTAGAACCACACACCTTGCTTTCCCTGCGGGAGTTTATATATATATATATATATATATATATATATATATATATATATATATATATATATATATATATATATATTATTGAGACCACGAACGAGTAGTATTGAATCAATAACAATACTTCGACTAGCCGACTAGCCGAGGATTCGAACCCATGTCATTTTCGCCCTGCCTCGTGGTGAGCGAAAAATCACATGACGCTCTAACCCACTGGACCACACAGTCCTACAAGAATCAAGAACCCAGCAGAGCTAGGTGTTTTATCTTGATCCGAAGACATACGGTGTTGTGTGTGCCTCTGATCTAATTACATTCTAATCACCGTTTGGTGTACTAGCCTCCATAAGTAGTATTTATATTATTGTGACCACGAACGAGTGGGGTCATGTGATTTTCGCTCACCACGAGACAGGGGCAAAACGACATGGGTTCGAATCCTCGGCTAGTCGCAGTGTTTTTGTTGATTCAGTACCACTCGTTCGTGGTCACAATAATATAAATACTACTTGTGGAGGCTAGTACACCAAACGGTGATTAGAATGTAATTAGCTCAGAGCCACCCACACCACCGTATGTCCTCGGATCAAGGTAAAGCATCTAGCTCTGCTTGGTGATTGATTCTTGTAGGATTGTGTGGTCCAGTGGGTTAGAGCGTCATGTGATTTTCGCTCGCCACGAAGCAGGACCAAAACGACAAGTCCTCCCCTGCTCTGATCTCTCTCTCACTCCTACAGCCTCCCTCCTTGCTCTCTTCTTTCTTACTCCACCTACCATTTCTTCTTGCTAAGTTAAAGCTCATTTCCCTTTCAGTTTCCCTTTTAACTTGACCCAAAAACTCCATTTTTCCATAAATTTTACAGCACCATGTTTCATATTCCAGTTTATCTTAAACCTGCTATATATCATATTTAATTGCAGTGAATAGTATTTGATCCTGATGGGATGAAGAGTGATTAATAAGTGACAGAAAATATAATAGTGAAAAATATAAGTGGTGGACTTTATTATAAAATAAGGTTAATTAATAAGTAATTAAGCCAGACCGAAAGTTGAGTGTCTATCTCCACTTTGTGTTCCAACAAAAGTGGTGGGATTCACACTCAACATTCGATAAGGCTTAATTACTAATTAATTACTCACTAATTAACTTTACCCTGTAATAGGGCTTAGAAGTCCACCACTTTTATTTTTCACTATCTGTTATATTTTACTCAACAGCCTCAAATACAATACATTGCAATAACCCATTTTATATACAGCTGATTATAGACAAACTGGAATGTAAAAATTAGTACTGCAATATTTATAAATTAATGGAGAGGAGAGTTTATGGTTCAGGTTAAAGGGAAAATTAAAAGGCACTTTACAATGAGCCTTTATTAACTGAAAAGATACAGTGAGACAAAAATCTCACCACAAAGTTGATACTATTAATATTTGTCAGTGTTTTACACTGCTATCAAGACCAGAAAGGAGAGAGATATTATGGGAGGGATGCAGAGATGAAAGACAAAATTCAGGCCACAGTTCTCACAAAATTCTCCAGAGATCTTTAGAGACAGTCCAGGTTTTTACCTGTCTCACTATAGGTGGCTGTTGTTATCTCACAATAGCTAATCCCAAAACTCTTCCTTCAGTCCTTTCTCATAGCCATAACATAATTATAAACTTTGAGTCAAAGCATTCCAACCCCCCTGCCCAAAAAAAAGAGATAACCTTCCCATACCAAAATTAATTAGAGTATGATCTAGCCGCCTCCATATCTCAGTCCACAATAAAAACAAGATATTAAGCCAACAGGTCGAAAAAAACAGTGATGATTCTTTTTTTGGGACAATTCAAAACATTGTTTATTGAATATGTAACATATATAAAGAGGCATTCCTCAACTACCGGTTATGCTGCAGATTGTTCGTATATTCAGTGTGAGGGAGTGAGGAGGACCTGGGAAAGATACCTCATGTGCAGGAGTAGCATGGGCTTTGAGAGCCTCACGAACCTTGAGCTGGTTAACACAATGATAGACTCTCTTCTGTATGGGTGTTTATAGCTATAGGAATAAGATTTTTCATAATTATAACTCTCTGTTCAACTTTTATTCATGTTGCAGTTAATTAGTTCATATCCACTGTAACCAGTATGAATACCCACTGTACCTAGTATGAATTCCCACTGTACCTAGTGTGAATACTCACTGTACCTAGTGTGAATACCCACTGTACCTAGTGTGAATACCCACTGTACCTAGTATATACCTGAATATACATTTTGGTGATGGGAAAATATGGACTTTACTATAAGCTAGTATCTTCCATGGGTTTAATAGTATCTAGCAGGCCCACTGAAAGTACCTGTGCTCCTTACTCTACCCGTGACTGAACCCATCTATGACTGAACATTGAGCCGTGTGCGTGTTGAACCCTTCCACTGCTTGGGGAAGACTTCCTTCCGCTCCACTTCCCACTCACCTTCTCACCTTGCACCTGAGGGTAGGAAAACAGTGTTGATGTTTTGTGAAGCCAATGAAACAACAACCTCTCTTCCCTGTGATGGTGATGGTGGTAATAATGGTGGCCATGGTAATGATGGTGGTGGTACTGCAATGGTGGTGATGCTAATGGTGATGGTGGTAGTGGGAAGGTAGTAGCGGCGTTATCTGATTTCACGTTCATATGTTTTTATTTTAATAGTTTTATTTTGCCGGAAGAAGAAATGGGGTAAACAAACCAGTTTATCTTGTGGGGTAATGGCGTCGTGGAGGTCCTGATGATTACTGTATGGGAAGATAGAGAGAGAGAGAGAGAGGGAGAGAGACAGAGAGAGAGACAGAGACAGAGACAGAGAGAGAGAGAGAGAGAGAGAGAGAGAGAGAGAGAGAGAGAGAGAGAGAGAGAGACAGACAGACAGACAGACAGACAGAGAGGGAAAGAGATTCAGAAGAGGATACGTAATGGTAGATATATAACATCTCTAACTACATAAATACATACACACACACACACACACACACACACACACACACACACACATATATATATATATATATATATATATATATATATATATATATATATATATATATATATATATATATATATATATATATGTCGTGCCGAATATGTAAAAGTGGTCAATTAGCAAGAACTCATTTAAAATTAAGTCCTTCCTAAAATTTTCTCTTATACGTTTAAAGATATATTTTTTTCATTAATGTTAATGTAAAAATTTTTAATTTTGCACCAAAAGAATCTTAGAAAACTTACCTAACCTTATTATAACAAGAACAATTTATTTTAGCCTAACCCAACTAAATATATTTTAGATTTGTTTACAATAATTTAATACTAAACAAACACAGTGAAATATATTTTTTTTCGTTAGGTTCAGAATGATTTTGGCGAAATTATTGCATACACAAATTTTCGCTTGTCCTATATGGCAAGATGAGCGTTGCTATTTAAGCCAAGATCGCAAGTTCTGCCTATTCGGCACGACATATATATATATATATATATATATATATATATATATATATATATATATATATATATATATATATATATATATATATATATGTGTGTGTGTGTGTGTGTGCCGAATATGTAAAACTGGCCAGTTAGCAAGAACTCATTTAAAATTAAGTCCTTTCTGAAATTTTCTCTTATAAGTTTAAAGATATATGTTTTTCATTAATGTTAATGAAAAAAAATTTAATTTTGCACCAAAAGAAACTTAGAAAACTTACCTAACCTTATTATAACAAGTACAATTTATTTTAGCCTAACCCAACAAATTATATTTTAGATTTGTTTACAATAATTTAATACTAAACAAACGCAGTGAAATATATTTTTTTCGTTAGGTTCGGAATGATTTTGGCGAAATTATTGCATACACAAATTTTCGCTTGTCTTATATGGCAAGATGAGCATTGCTATTTAAGCCAAGATCGCAAGTTCTGCCTATTCGGCACGACATACATACATACATACATACATATATATATATATATATATATATATATATATATATATACATATGTATATATATACATATATATATATATGTATATATATAATGTCAACACTGCACTAGCCAAGGAGTCGAACCCATGCTGCTTTGACCCGCCTCATGGTGAGCAAAAACGCATGACGCCTTAGACCACTAGACCACACAATCCTTAACAATGGCGCATCTAGCCAAGCTAGATGTTGTACTTGCCATCGAAGGGCATACGGTGGTGTGGACGCCTCTGAGCTAATTTCATTCTACTCATTGGTGGAGGTACAACATCTAGCTTGGCTAGATGCGCCATTGTTAAGGATTGTGTGGTCTAGTGGTCTAAGGCGTCATGCGTTTTTGCTCACCATGAGGCGGGCCAAAGTAGCATGGGTTCGACTCCTTGGCTAGTGCAGTGTTGTTATTGATCAGTACCACTCGTTTCGTGGATACCATATAGGACAAGTGAAAATTTGTGAATGCAATAATTTCGCCAAAATCATTCTGAACCTAACGAAAAAAATATATTTCACTGTGTTTGTTTAGCATTAAATTATTGTAAACAAATCTAAAATATATTTAGTTGGGTTAGGCTAAAATAAATTGTTCTTGTTGTAATAAGGTTAGGTAAGTTTTCTAAGATTCTTTTGGTGCAAAATTAAAAGTTTTAACATTAACATTAATGAAAAAAATATATCTTTAAACGTATAAGAGAAAATTTTAGAAAGGACTTAATTTTAAATGAGTTCTTGCTAATTGACCAGTTTTACATATTCGGCACGACACATATATAAATATATATATATAAATATATATATATATATATATATATATATATATATATATATATATATATATATATATATATATATATATATATATATATATATATATATATATAGTTTATTTATTTCGCACTCTTGTGCGTCGTCGGGAAATTCTCTGAGGCAAGGCAGCAGGTATCAGTAGCAGCCCATAACACAGAGAGCCGCCACCGACCCAAACACCTACCTCCCCCTCACACCCTTCTGGAACAAGGCAAAGTGGAGGACCTCAGAGGTTTACAGATAGCAAGTTACAGAATATTAAGGAAATGCAATAGTCAGCCCAAAGTCGCATCTAATTGATATCAGCTGATCTATTACCACATGGATTCATTTTAACTAAGTGGTTAATACACCCAGACACTCAAGCTATATATAAGTAACATTGTATTGTTATATGATTCACATTAACTAGTTGTCAACCTATACTATCATATATCAGAGAATGTTCAAGAAATGCCAGCAGAGAAGGGACTCTACACAGATCTCTACATATTTACCTACTACCCATAAATTTACGTATCCTGCTCTATGACAGTTGCACTATTTCTTAACGCTAGGACCATAGAGGTTATAAGTCGCTCTCCCGGACTTCCCTAGGCTATCCTAAGAAACTCACATATACGATATTGTGTTAGTTGTAGTCACATCAGCTTGTGTAACTGTAGGTGCCTGCAGGGTCTAAGCACACTTACTAATACTATGGAATTCCTCTTATGCGGCACTACCGAAGAGAGAATGTGTTCTCACTGTGTCATGGGCTGACGATGATTCCTTCTGCCTTACCTCAGAGAATTTTCCCTTCTGTCTGTTGCTTTCTTGGAACATTGGAAAGTTCGAGATGCACAAGAGTGCGAAAGATCTAGAGCTAAAGATTTCCATTTCCATGTTGCTTGTTCTGCATTGTTAAGATTGCATGTCTGTGACTGTATTGCAATATATATATATATATATATATATATATATATATATATATATATATATATATATATATATATATATATATATATATATATATATATATATATATTAACAAGTCGGCCGTCTCCCACCGAGGGAGGGTGACCCAAAAAGAAAGAAAATCCCAGAAAAGAAAATACTTTCGTCATCATTCAGCACCTTCACCTCACTCACACATAATCACTGTTTTTGTACAGGTGCTCAGAACACAACAGTTTAGAAGCATATACGTATAAAGATACAAAACATATCCCGCCAAACTGCTAATATCCTGAACCCCTCCTTTATAGTGCAGGCATTGTACTTCCCATTTCCAGGACTCAAGTCCGGCTATATAAAAATAACCGGTTTCCCTGAATCCCTTCACTAAATATTACCCTGCTCACACTCCAACAGAGCGTCAGGTCCCAAATACCATTCGTCTCCATTCACTCCTATCGAACACGCTCACGCACACCTGCTGGAAGTCCAAGCCCCTCGCCCACAAAACCTCCCTTACCCCTTCCTTCCAACTTTTTCGAGGACGACCCCTACCCCGCCTTCCTTTCCCTACAGATTTAAATGCTTTCCATGTCATTCTACTTTGATCCATTCTCTCTAAATGACCAAACCACCTCAACAACCCCTCTTCAGCCCTCTAACTAATACTTTTATTAACTCCACACCTTCTCCTGATTTCTACACTCCGAATTTTTTGCATAATATTTACACCATACATTGCCCTTAGACAGGACATCTCCACTGCCTCCAACCGCCTCCTCACTGCTGCATTCACAATCCAAGCTTCACACCCACATAAGAGTGTTGGTACTACTATACTTTCAGACATTCCCTTCATTGCTTCCATAGATAACGTTTTTTTGTCTCCACATATATCTCAACGCACCATTCACCTTTTCTCCCTCATCAATTCTATGATTAACCTCATCCTTCATAAATTCATCCACCGACACGTCAACTCCCAAATATCTGAAAACTTTCACTCCTTCCATACTCCTCCTCTCCAATTTGATATCCAGTTTTTCTTTATCTAAATCATTTGATACCCTCATCACCTTACTCTTTTCTATGTTCACTGTCAACTTTCTACCTTTACACACATTCCCAAACTCATCCACTAACCTTTGCAATTTTTCTTTAGAATCTCCCATAAGCACAGTATCATCAGCAAAAAGTAACTGTGTCAATTCCCATTTTGTATTTGATTCCCCATAATTTAATCCCACCCCTCTCCCGAACACCCTAGCATTTACTTCTTTTACAACCCCATGAATAAATATATTAAACAACCATGGTGACATTACACATCCCTGTCTAAGACCTACTTTTACCGGGAAGTAGTCTCCCTCTCTTCTACACACCCTAACCTGAGCCTCACTATCCTCATAAAAACTCTTTACAGCATTTAGTAACTTACCACCTATTCCATAAACTTGCAACATCTGCCACATTGCTCCTCTATCTACTCTATCATATGCCTTTTCTAAATCCATAAATGCAATAAAAACTTCCCTAGCTTTATCTAAATACTGTTCACATATATGCTTCAATGTAAACACTTGATCTACACATCCCCTACCCACTCTAAAACCTCCTTGCTCATCCGCAATCCTACATTCTGTCTTACCTCTAATTCTTTCAATTATAACCCTATGTACACTTTTCCTGGTATACTCAGTAAACTTATTCCTCTATAATTTTTAGTCTCTTTTGTCCCTGTTCCCATTATAGAAAGGGACTATACATGCTCTCCGTCAATCCCTAAGTACCTTCCCCTCTTTCATACATTTATTAAACAAAAATACCAACCACTCCAACATTATATGCCCCCCCCCCCCGCTTTTAACATTTCTGTCATGATCCCGTCAGTTCCAGCTGCTTTACCCTCTTTCATTCTATGTAATGCCTCACGCATCTCCCCCACACTCACATCCTGTTCTTCTTCACTTCTAAAAGATGGTATACCTCCCTGGCCAGTGCATGAAATTACCGCCTTCCTTTCCTCGTCGACATTTAAAAGTTCCTCAAAATGTTCTCGCCATCTACCCAAAACCTTCATCTCCCCATCTACTAACTCCCCTACAATGTTTTTAACTGACAAATCCATTCGTTCCCTAGGCTTTCTTAACTTGCTTAATTACAATTTTTTTTCTTATTTTCATTAAAATTTCTTGACAGTGCCTCTCCCACTCTATCATCTGCTCTCCTTTTGCACTCTCTCACCACTCCCTTCACCTTTATTTTACTCTCCATATACTCTACTCTTTTTATAACACTTCTGCTTTGTAAAAAAACCTCTCATAAGCTAACTTTTTCTCTTTTATCACATCCTTTACTTCATCATTCCACCAATCACTCCTCTTTCCTCTTGCACCCACCCTCCTATAACCACAAACTTCTGCCCCACATTCTAATACTGCATTTTTAAAACTATTCCAACCCTCTTCAACCCCCCCCTACTCATACTTGCACCAGTTCACCTTTCTGCCAATAGTTGCTTATATCTCACCCGAACTTCCTCCTCCCTTAGTTTATACACTTTCACCTTCCTCTTACTTGTTGTTGCCACCTTCCTCTTTTTCCATCTACCTCTTACTCTGACTGTAGCTACAACTAAATAATGATCCAATATATCAGTTGCCCCTCTATAAACGTGTACATCCTGAAGCCTACCCATCATCCTTTTATCCACCAATGCATAATCTGACAAACTACTTTCGTTACGTGCTATATCATACCTTGTATATTTATTTATCCTCTTCTTCATAAAATATGTATTACTTATTACCAAACCTCTTTCTACACATAGCTCAATTAAAGGCTCCCCATTTTCATTTACCCCTGGCACCCCAAATTTACCTACTACTTCCTCCATAACATTTTTGCCCACTTTAGCATTAAAATCCCCAACCACAAGTACTCTCACACTTGGTTCAAAACTCCCCACGCATTCACTCAACATTTCCCAAAATATCTCTCTCTCCTCTACACTTCTCTCTTCTCCAGGTGCGCATACGCTTACTATAACCCACTTTTTACATCCAACCTTTATTTTACTCCACATAATCCTTGAATTAATACATTTACATTCCCTCTTTTCCTGCCATAACTTATCCTTCGGCATTATCGCTACTCCTTCTTTAGCTCTAGCTCTATTTGAAACCCCTGACCTAATCCCATTTATTTCTCTCCACTTAAACTCTCCCACCCCCTTCAGCTTTGTTTCACTTAAAGCCAGGATATCCAGCTTCTTCTCATTCATAACATCCACAATCATCTCTTTCTTATTATTCGCACAACATCCACGCACATTCAGACTTCCCACTTTGACAGTTTTCTTCTTATTCTTTTTGGTAATTATTACAGGAAAATGGGTTACTAGCCCATTGTTCCCGGCATTTTTGTTGACTTTTACAGCACACGTGGCTTACGGAGGAAAGATTCTTATTCCACTTCCCCATGGATATAAAATGAAAAGTAATAAGACCAAGAACTATTAAGATAAAATCAAAGAAAACTCAGATGAGTGTGTATAAATAAACGTGTACATGTATGTATAGTGTGACCTAAGTGTAAGTAGAAGTATCAAGACATACCTGTAATCTTGCATATTTATGAGACAGACAAAAGCCACCAGCAATCCTACCATCATGTAAAACAATTACAGGCTTTCGTTTTACACTCACTTGGCAGGACGGTAGTACCTCCCTGGGTGGTTGCTGTCTACCAACCTACTACCTATATATATATATATATATATATATATATATATATATATATATATATATATATATATATATATATATATATCTCGTGCCGAATAGGCAGAACTTGCGATCTTGGCTTAAATAGCAACGCTCATCTTGC
>NC_091310.1:24672481-24689981 GCF_038502225.1 Cherax quadricarinatus | reverse complement strand
CTTGTAGGAGTGAGGAAGAGCCAGTTGTGAGTTTGGGGGAAGTTCGTGAGGCAGTAGGTAAAATTAAAGGGGGTAAGGCAGCCGGGATTGATGGGATAAAGATAGAAATGTTAAAAGCAGGTGGGGATATAGTTTTGGAGCGGTTGGTGCAATTATTTAATAAACGTATGGAACAAGTAAGTAAGTAAGTAAGTAAGTAAATTTATTCAGGTATACACAATACAGTTACATAGAATTATCATACATAGCAGCATATGTGTAGAGAACCTAGGATAACCCAAAAAAGTCAGACAGAGTGACTTATTTCCATTGGGGTCCTTTTACCTTATTATTATAATATAAAGGTTATAATATTTTCTTATTATTCTATAATGAAGATAACATCTTATTATCATACTAAAAAGACTATCTACTACACGAGGGTCATTAAGACTATCTACAATACGAGGGTCATTAAGACTATCTACTACCCGAGGGTCATTACGACTATCTACAATACGAGGGTCATTACTAGGGATAAGGTAAAATTTACACGTATTTTAGCTAAAAAATAGAAAATCTTTCCCCTCCCTTTCTGTTGCTTCATTCATCAGACACTTTTTGGCAGTCTTCTTGAACTGGTTCAAGCTATGACTGGCCTTGACATTTGTGGGTAGTCTGTTCCATTCCTATATTGCTGTACAATAAAAGGTGTTTGAAGCCTGGCCACTGACTGTGGGTACTACAAAGTTGTGCTCTCTCCCCCTAGTACTATGATTGCTTTGGTTCCGAACCTTGACAAAATTGACAGCAAGATATTCTGGACACTGTTCGTGAGCAATTTTATAAACAAGATTTAGCTTCAGTTGTTTTACTCTGTCTTCAACATTCAGCATATCCAACTGCTGTAATTCATCCTGGCCTACATGTTCTCTTGGTCCCAGCCCCAGGATGAATCTTACGATTTTGTTCTGGGTGATTTGCAGTCTAATTTCAGTTTTTTTGTCAAGGCAGAGTACCATGAAGAGCAAGCGTAATCCATATGGCATTGTATAAGGGCTAGACATAGGGTCCTGCGAGCCTCAGTAGGTAGACACTGTGCTTGTCTATACAGGAACTTCAGCCTGGCATTCGCTTTCTTTACTACACTGTTCCCTATCAATTCTCCTGACATGCATGGGTCAAAGGGGATTCCCAGATATTTAACTGATGAAACCAAAGTGATGGACTCCCCATTACACTGAACATTAAAATTATTTACCCTTCTCAGTTTATGTTTCGTTCCAAAGAGAATGGCTTCAGTTTTCCCTAGGTGTAATGATAGTTTGTTGTCTACTAACCATTTGCTGCAGGACTCCAGTTCCAGTGTTAAAACATTAGCAATATCTTGTGGGTCTTTACCTGTCACTAACAGAGCACTGTCATCTGCATACAGTAGGAGTTTGCACTTGACACTGATAGGCATATCATTGACATAACATAAGAATAGTAAGGGACCCAGAATACTACCTTGGGGAACTCCACATGTTATCGGCAGGGGTTCTGATTCCGTTTTGTTGATTTTGACTATTTGTCTCCTGTTGCTAAGGTAGGACTTAAACCAGTCTACAGAACCTATACTGATAGCTTGAAGTTTCTTACATAATGTATTGTGGTTGACAGTATCGAAGGCCTTTTGCAGGTCTAAGGTTACCATACCTATGAGGTTCCCTTTTGACATTTCAGTTCTCAGGTAATCCATCAGATTAATAAGGGAGGTATCGGTTGAGTAGGATCTTCTAAAGCCCGATTGATAGCTATGGAGAATGCTGTTGTCATTAAGGTACTTAACTACTTGAGAATACACCGCCCTCTCCAGAATTTTAGATATTATACTGAGTATACTAACAGGTCTATAGTTGCTTACATCAGACCTATTATTTTTCTTGAAGATAGGAGTAACTCTGGCCTCCTTGAACCCCTCCGGTACGGTATTAGTGGTGATTGATAGATTTATTATGTGAGCAATAGGGATTGACAGTTCAAAAGCACCATCTTTTAGGAACTTAGACGGGATGTTATCAGGGCCTGTGCTCTTAGTTGGGTTTAACCTGCTTAGTTCTTTTTGAATGAAGTCATGAGATACACTTACTAGTTGACAACTGTTTGGGGTTACCCCTTTATTGGTATAGTATGTTTGAAACTTATCAGAGTCTGTGTTAAAGGTATTTGATGCAGCTGGTAGTTTACTTACTAGTGTTGATGCAACAGATGTGTAGTAGGAATTAAAGCAATTTGCCACCTTAGATGTTTCGTGGCATACCTCATTATCGATAGTGAGTACTATGTTAGACCTATCTACTGGCTTATGGCTATACCCCAACTGTTTTAGTTGTTGCCAGAGCTTTCTGGGGTTATGCTTATATTCTTCAATTTTTGAGCAATAGTGCTTTGCCTTTGCTCCTTTTATAAGCCTCTGTACTCTGTTCCTCACCCTTTGGAATTCATTTAGTGCTGCAATATCCTGTCTGTTTGCTTTAAATCTTTTTAGCAGCTGGTCTCTGAATTTCATATTATCTAATATCTCAGTAGTCATCCAGGGTTCAGTTCTTCGTTTAATCCTAACCTCTTTAACTGGTGCAATATTATCAAGGATGGTAGTGAACATTGTTTTGAATTTTTCCCAGGCATCGTTTACGTCCGTGCAACTTGTTATCTCTGTCCAGTCACAATTGTGTAGCCTATTTACCAGTGTTTCTTTACTGTAGTTTCTAGTTGACCTCATTTTTATTGTCCTGTGTAGGCCTATCCTATCCCTAGTGATTTTCCTGGTGCAGTAAATGATGAAATGATCACTAAGACCTGTGGTAATGACGCCTGACTGACTAATGTTCTCAGCGCGGTTGCAAAGTATGTGGTCAATTAGGGTGGCTGAGAACTGTGTGATCCGGGTTGGTTTATTAATTAGAAGAGGGTAAGGTACCTAGGGATTGGCAGAGAGCATGCATAGTTTCTTTGTATAAAGGCAAAGGGGACAAAAGAGAGTGCAAAAATTATAGGGGGATAAGTCTGTTGAGTATACCTTGTAAAGTGTATGGTAGAGTCATTATTGAAAGAATTAAGAGTAAGACGGAGAATAGGATAGCAGATGAACAAGGAGGCTTTAGGAAAGGTAGGGGGTGTGTGGACCAGGTGTTTACAGTGAAACATATAAGTGAACAGTATTTAGATAAGGCTAAAGAGGTTTTTGTGGCATTTATGGATTTGAAAAAGGCGCATGACAGGGTGGATAGGGGGGCAATGTGGCAGATGTTGCAGGTGTATGGTGTAGGAGGTAGGTTACTGAAAGCAGTGAAGAGTTTTTACGAGGATAGTGAGGCTCAAGTTAGAGTATGTAGGAAAGAGGGAGACTATTTCCCAGTAAAAGTAGGCCTTAGACAAGGATGTGTGATGTCACCGTGGTTGTTTAATATATTTATAGATGGGGTTGTAAGAGAAGTAAATGCGAGGGTCTTGGCAAGAGGCATGGAGTTAAAAGATAAAGAATCACACATAAGGTGGAGTTGTCACAGTTGCTCTTTGCTGATGACACTGTGCTCTTGGGAGATTCTGAAGAGAAGTTGCAGAGGTTGGTGGATGAATTTGGTAGGGTATGCAAAAGAAGAAAATTAAAAGTGAATACAGGAAAGAGTAAAGTGATGTGGATAACAAAAAGATTAGGTGATGAAAGATTGGATATCAGATTGAAGGGAGAGAGTATGGAGGAGGTGAATGTATTCAGATATTTGGGAGTGGACGTGTCAGCGGATGGGTCTATGAAAGATGAGGTGAATCATAGAACTGATGAGGGGAAAAGGGTGAGCGGTGCACTTAGGAGTCTGTGGAGACAAAGTACTTTGTCCTTGGAGGCAAAGAGGGGAATGTATGAGAGTATAGTTTTACCAACGCTCTTATATGGGTGTGAAGCATGGGTGATGAATGTTGCAGCGAGGAGAAGGCTGGAGGCAGTGGAGATGTCATGTCTGAGGGCAATGTGTGGTGTGAATATAATGCAGAGAATTCGTAGTTTGGAAGTTAGGAGGAGGTGCGGGATTACCAAAACTGTTGTCCAGAGGGATGAGGAAGGGTTGTTGAGGTGGTTCGGACATGTAGAGAGAATGGAGCGAAACAGAATGACTTCAAGAGTGTATCAGTCTGTAGTGGAATGAAGGCGGGGTAGGGGTCAGCCTAGGAAAGGTTGGAGGGAGGGGGTAAAGGAGGTTTTGTGTGCGAGGGGCTTGGACTTCCAGCAGGCATGCGTGAGCGTGTTTGATAGGAGTGAATGGAGACAAATGGTTTTTAATACTTGACGTGCTGTTGGAGTGTGAGCAAAGTAACATTTATGAAGGGGTTCAGGGAAACCGGCAGGCCGGACTTGAGTCCTGGAGATGGGAAGTACAGTGCCTGCACTCTGAAGGAGGGGTGTTAATGTTGCAGTTTAAAAACTGTAGTGTAAAGCACCCTTCTGGCAAGACAGTGATGGAGTGAATGATGGTGAAAGTTTTTCTTTTTCGGGCCACCCTGCCTTGGTGGAAATCGGCCAGTGTGATAATAATAATACTAATAAAAATAATAATATATATATATATATATATATATATATATATATATATATATATATATATATATATATATGTATATATATTTATGGTTTTGAATCATTTGCCAATCTGCGGCGGGCCAGGATTCGACCCCACGACACAGTGTCCCGCCTCAATGTATGTCACCCTACCATCTGAGCCATCGACCCTACAAACAACATATTTATAGGATCGATGGCTCATATACAGAGAGGAAACTGTATCAGAGTATAAAACAAATTCTAGCCACACACTAGAGCGAAAAACTAATGTAAAGGACCTGGGAGTGATCACGTCAGTGGATCTCACTTTCCAAGACCACAACACTATCAATCGCATCTGCTAGAAAAATGACATAATGGATAATGAGACCCTTCAAAACTAGGGATCCTAAGCCAACGATAAAACTCTTCAGGTCGTTTGTTCCATCTAGGCAGGAATGTTGCTGCACACTAACTGCCTTTGAAGGCAGGTGAAATTGCTGACCTAGAAAATGTACAGAGAACCTTCACGGTACACATAAGTTCGATAAAACACCTAAATTATTGGGAACGGTTGAAGTTCCTTGACCTGTACTCCCTGGAACGCAGGCGGGAGAGATGCATGATTATATACACTTTGAAAATCCTAGAGGGATTAGTACCAAACTTGCACACGAAAATCACTCTCTCTGAAAGCAAAAGACTCGGCAGGCGATGTAACATCCCCTTAGTGAAAAGCTGGGGTGCCACTAGCACGATAAGAGACAAGACAATAAGCGTTAAGGGCCCAAGACTGTTCAACTGCCTCCCAGTATACGTAAGAGGAATTACCACTAGACCCCTGGCTGTCTTCAAGAAGGTTTTGGACAAACACCTAAAGTTAGTACTTGATCACCCGGGCTGTGGTTCGTACGTCGGTTTACGTACGGCCAACAGTAGTAGCCTGATTGATTAGGCCCTGATCCACACGAGGCCTGATCACAGACCGGGCCGCGGGGGCGCTGCCCCCCGAAACCCTCTCCAGGTATACTCCAGGCACTGCAGAAGACTGCAGGACTTGAGCGGGTGTGTACATTATTTGTATTCTGTGGTTATGTACAGGTATAATTGTGAAAGTACTTTTGATAGCTCGGTATATACATAGGCTATAATAAGACTATTTATAAAATATGAGGTCAGCCATAAAAATCACTTTTTCGAACATCATGTGACTAATAATTCACCTAAAGTCGGTTCCTGACCAGCCGGGCTCTGGCTCGTGCGTTGGTTTGCGTGCAGCCAGCAGTAACAGCTTGGTTGATCAGGCTCTGATCCACCAGGAGGCCTGGTCACAGACCGGGCCGCGGGGGCGTTGACCCCCGGAACTCTCTCCAGGTAAACTCCAGGTATTGCAGTAGAATATAAATATAATACCTTACACTAATGTGGTATGTCACGGTATCCAAATTAGATACCAAATATCGTATATATTTGCTTGTAATACCTGGGGATTTAGTTTTTAGGCTGTTTGTTTATCCATGTGCTCTTACGCTGATGCATGTCCAATAAACTAGGCACTTTGGCGGGAAAATCTAAAAGTTATCCTGTGGACTTCGATCCTCCAGCAACAACAATGCAGCAGCTCGTCTGTGTGTAGTTCTGAGGAAGTAAAATAGAGTCTTGGGAAGGTGTTGGACTGAAAAATGTTGTGCTAGGCTCTACACTTCTCAACAATAGTGGCGAAAGACACATATATAGTTGAGGACGTTTTCTAGAGGAAACTTTTCGCCACTAGTGGCGAAGAAGGACTGAAGAAGCTACTATTGGCGAAACGTTGCCATATATAAGTGTCTTCTTCCATATCTTGTGGGTATCATCATACCAGTTACATCGTGGCGAGGAGTATAGCAGTGTCTGTACGGGTTTACAGTGCAGATGGTTTTTATAATACTGTTAGTAGAATTACCCACTTGACAAAGCTCCTGGAAAGTGAAACGTTGCCACAATAAAAATGTCACATTAGTTGTAAATATGCCCTTTAACTTAACAGATGGTTCTTGTCTCTTACGAGGCAGACGGAGGAACACAGCGAGTTATAATATAACTCATGGGAAGGGATGGATGGTAGGAAAACTTCCCTTCTTTTTCATGATCTAAGCAGAATTAGGGTTAATGATATATGATATTCCAGGGGAGAAAATAAGGGTGGCTTTGCCAGTGGGAGGGAAGAGGAAGAGACAAGAGGGAATGAAAGGTGAAAGAAGCGAGTGTAGACGAGTGGTACCAGTTTTCTCTTGGTGATAGTCAAGTATGCTAATGAGGTACCTAATACCTCAAGGGCCAGAGTGAGAGAAGATGCCCTCACTACTGCAGAAGAAAGATGAGTGCTGTTCCCTATTGTTGGACAGAACGAGGGATTTTAATGTGATTATATTTCTCATGGGACAGACAAATCAAGGCAGGATGTCTCATTCAATTACCTGTGTTAGTTACTCGTTGTCAAAAGCACTTGTCGATAGACATTCAGTCTATTTGTGTGTGTGTGTGTGTGTACTCATCTGTACGTACTCACCTATATGTGGTTTCTGGGGTTCAGTCACAATTTCTGGCCCCTCTTCTTCGCTTGTCACAACAAAGTCTGCTCTCTCGCTGCACTGAGAGCCTTATCGTACTGTTATTCAAGCTATGTATGGATCCTGCCTCTACTACTTCACTCTGCAGATTGTTCCACTTCCTGACAACTCTAAATCTGAAGAAATACTAACATCCCTATAACTCATCTGAGTTTTCAACTTCCAGTTGTGTTCCTGGCTAGAAGCTCAGCACCTCCTCCCTGGTCTTTGAACATCATCCTGTTTGGCGGACAACTGTAATGTTGAGATTTCCACATCACCCTATGGGAAATAGATAGTGTCATAGCCGAAGTACTCCTGAAAATGGCTTGTGGATGCAGGTGTGGCAGCTGTACCTGCACTTCTATTAGCTAGTTTTTCCAGTTTTTTTCCCGTTTTCCAGATCTTAAGCTAACTGGAGTCTGAAGATTGAGACACTTATGCAGCATATGGGAATCTTTATTCAGGAAACGTTTCGCCACACAGTGGCTTCATCAGTCCAATACAAAGAGGAAGGCGTAAGGAGAGGAGGAGAATGAGGTAATCAGTCCCTCAACCTGGAGTCGATGTGTTCAGTCCATCAATCTTGTAGAATGTACAGCATAGGGCCGTAGACGTGGCTTATATACTGTAGTGAGGTGACGTGAAGCAGGTGGAGGCGGGGTCATAGTGGTACCATCCACTAGTCGAAGTAGGTCTTCGTCCAAAGGTTGAACAAGTGTTGAAGAATTCTTTGTAACAAGATCCCATGATGCTGCAGTGTCTGACAGTTGTGATGAATGGTTTGAAAAACCGACATGTTGAAGATTGAGACACTTATGCAGCATATGGGAATCTTTATTCAGGAAACGTTTCGCCACACAGTGGCTTCATCAGTCCAATACAAAGAGGAAGGCGTAAGGAGAGGAGGAGAATGAGGTAATCAGTCCCTCAACCTGGAGTCGATGTGTTCAGTCCATCAATCTTGTAGAATGTACAGCATAGGGCCGTAGACGTGGCTTATATACTGTAGTGAGGTGACGTGACGCAGGTGGAGGCGGGGTCATAGTGGTACCATCCAATACAGTATATAAGCCACGTCTACGGCCCTATGCTGTACATTCTACAAGATTGATGGACTGAACACATCGACTCCAGGTTGAGGGACTGATTACCTCATTCTCCTCCTCTCCTTACGCCTTCCTCTTTGTATTGGACTGATGAAGCCACTGTGTGGCGAAACGTTTCCTGAATAAAGATTCCCATATGCTGCATAAGTGTCTCAATCTTCAACATGTCGGTTTTTCAAACCATTCATCATAACTGGAGTCTACCTGGAGGGTGTTCCGGGGGTCAACGCCCCCCGCGGTCCAGTCCTTGACGTTGATGGTGCTTTTAGTCAATTCTCGGGGTATCATCCCAGGGGTTGTACCCTGGGCAGAGTATTAATGGTTGTGCCCCGAGGCTTGTAGTGGATGGTCCCTAGGAGAGTCGGCACTCTTGGTCATGAAGAATAAAAACCACAATAACATGGTTACAATAAGTCACGAATCATCATTCCGGTTATTACTTGCCAATGGGCCAAGACGAACAAAAACTTTGCTTTAACGTTTCCTTGTCGCTTTAACGTTTCCTTTCCAAAGTGCGAGTTACTGTGAACTTACGGAGTACGCCGAGGTCAGTGGTCACGTGTAGTCATACCTGCTCTGAGCTGTCTGGGTATTAGTGTGGGGTGTTACCAAGCACTATGACTTGTAGTGTTTTAGAATCTCAGGTTAAAGTGTTGAAGAAGGAGGTTCTACTTTTTCAGGAGGAAAATAGGAGGCTGAAGCTTTGCCTAGATGTGTTTGAGAGTGAGTGTGAGATAGTTAGTGCTGGTAAGGAGGAAAAGCTTACCACCAGTGAGAGTGGCAGCTGCTTCAAGTGGCAAGCGGTTCACAGTTCAGGAAGAAGGAAAATAAGGGGGGTTAATAAAGAAGATGTGAAGTTAGGAAATCGATTCTCTGTTCTCCAGGACGAGTGTACTTCTGTGGTTAGTGATGTTAAAGGTACCTCTGACTCCCTTGCTAATCAAGGTAAGAATATTCTGATTGTGGGAGACTCTCAGGTAAGATATATGGACCATGCTTTTTGTAACAGAGATAGAAAAGTCAGACAGAGGGTGTGCCTCCCAGAAGCTGGTGTTGGTGACATAGTCAGCAGGTTGGATAATATTATGTCAGGTAATGGAAACAAACCCGTAATCTGTCTTAATGCTGGTGGAAATGACATCAGGAAGGGCAGAAGACAGGAGCTACTGGATAAGTACAGGTCAGCCATAGAAGTAGTCAGGTCTATGGGAGGGATCCCAGTCATATGTAGCATCTTGCCTAGAAGGGGAGTAGGCAATGAATGGCTGTCTAGGGCAATTGGTATAAATTGCTGACTAGACAGGTACTGCAAGGAACTTGCAATCCCATTCATTGATAACTGGGACAAATTCTATGGCAGCTTGATGTGTATGCAAGGGATGGGGTTTATCTCTCTGGGGTTGGAGTGGTTGCATTAGCCAATTCGATTGAGGGGGTAATTGATGACTTGTCTAGGACTTTAAACTGATAGATTATTGAGGTATGGGTGTTTGTGGGAAACAATCAGGCTGCAGTATTATTGTTGGAAACAGCAGATATTACCAGGATACCTCAGGGATATGTTTAAAAGACAATATTCAAAATAAAGTTCCTAATAAAAGCAAAGCAACTGATCAAAGAGAGATAGTAGAGGGCAATGAGTGACTAGCTCCCTTAAGGTTTACTATACAAATAGTAGGAGTCTAAGAAATAAGATTGATGAGCTAAGATTACTCGCAAGTGTAGGTAATATAGATATTATTGCTATAACTGAGACCTGGTTCAACTTGAAGGATAGAGAAATGCCTTCTGAATGCAGCATAAAGGATTGTAAACTATTTCACACTGATAGGGTCAACAGGAAGGGTGGTGGAGTGGCGATGCATGTCAGAGATAATTTAAATTGTTGTCTTAGACATGATATAAGATTAGAAACATTGGACACAGATTCTGTTTGGATACAGTTTCTCGAAGGGTATGAAAAATTAATTTTGGGTGTGATATATAGGCCCCCAAACGTTAATAAGGAGTGCAGTAAGCTGCTATGGGACGAAATTCATAAGGCGTTAATGGGAGATTTTAACTTTAGACAAATTGATTGGAACAATTTGACAGGAAATCTTGAGTCTAGTGACTTTCTTGATACAGTTCAGGATTGCTTTTTATAACAGGTTGTGACACAACTAACTAGAGGCAACAATCTGCTTGACTTGGTTCTTGCCAACAAAGATTCACTAATTAATAATCTTGCGGTTAATGATGAGCTTGGTAGGTAAGACACATAGGCAACAGTTAGGCAACTTTATTCCGAAACGTTTCGCCTACACAGTAGGCTTCTTCAGTCGAATACAGAAAGTAGGCAGGAACAGTAGAGATGTGAAGACGATGTAATCAGTCCATCACCCTTGAAGTCGTAGAATTTGAGGTTGTCAGTCCCTCGGCCTGGAGAAGTTCAGTTCCATAGTCAGGAACTATCTGAAGATCAAGCGACAGTGCAGAGACTTAAATACTGTCGGACGGAGAGGTGCAGAGTAGTAGTAGTAGTGAAAATGTAGCCACTGAGAGGTCATGTCCCTCTCAGATCCAACACTTCTCACTTGAAAGCTTGTCCAACGTGTTTTCTGTACCAAGATGCCATGTGTTGCAGTGTCTGACAAGATGAACATCAAAATGGTATACAATACCGACAGGTTGTTAGGTAAGACACATATGCAACAGTTAGACAACTTTATTCCGAAACGTTTCGCCATTATACCATTTTGATGTTCAGTCCATACGTAGGAGAAACTTGAAGAACAGGAGGAGAATGAGGTAATCAGTCCCTCAACCTTGAGTCGATATGGTCAGTCCATCAATCTTGAATAGAATACGGCATACGTTCGGAGAAGGAGCTTCTAAACCGTTGGTAGGAGAGGTGCAGCAGTCATAGGTGGTGTCACATTTGTTCAATGTGGAAGTAGGTAGTGCCCAAGACTTAGGCAAGCAAAGAATTCCCAAGTATTAAGATCCCAAGAAGTTGCAGTGTCTGACAGGTTTGTAGATGAATGGTTCAGAGAACCGACATGTTGATGATTACCTCATTCTCCTCCTGTTCTTCAAGATTCTCCTTTGTATGGACTGATGAAGCCACTGTGTGGCGAAACGTTTCCTCAATAAAGATACCCAAGAGTTGCACATGTGTCTAATTTATCAATATCTCTCTTGTTTATGACCGTCATCCACTTATACACTTCAATGATATCTCCCCTCATTATACGCCTCTCCAGAGAGTGGAGATTTAAGGCTTTAAGTCTACGGGAGGTTCCTTACACAGTTTTGTAGATGAATGGTTCAGAGAACCGACATGTTGATAAATTGGACACATGTGCAACTCTTGGGTATCTTTATTGAGGAAACGTTTCGCCACACAGTGGCTTCATCAGTCCATACGTAGGAGAAACTTGAAGAACTTCTACGTATGGACTGATGAAGCCACTGCGTGGCGAAACGTTTCCTCAATAAAGATACCCAAGAGTTGCACATGTGTCTAATTTATCATCCTTACACAGTAAATCATTTTAGTCATTCTTCTCTGTATGTTCTCTAATGAGTCTGTATCCATCCTGTAGTAAGGGGACCAAAACTGAGCAGCATAATCTAAATGAGGCCTCACTAGTGATGTATAGAGCTGTAAAATAACTTTTGGACTTCTGTTACTTATACTTCTTGAGATAAATCCAAGTATTCTGTTGGCCTTGTTGCGCACACTAAGGCACTGCTGTCTTGGCTTTAGATTTCTGCTTACCCAAGTCCTTTTCACATTCTGTATGATCAAGCTCTACTTCACCTAGATTATAGCTTCAAGGGTTATTTTCATTACCACATTAAACTTCATCTGCCATTTTTCAGACCAAGACATTAATTTGTCCAAATCCTCCTTGAGTTCATTGATATCCTCCTCAGAGTGAATTATACGGCCTATCTTTGTATCATCAGCAAATTTACTCATGTCACTCGTAATCCCTTCATCAAGGTCATTAATGTAAATTATGAACAAGAGAGAGCCTAAAACTGATCCTTGTGGAACGCCACTAGTGACTAATCCCCATTCAGATTTCACTCCATTAATGGTAACTCTCTGCTTTCTATTGGTAAGCCATGCCTCAGTCCATGCTAGAACTTTACCTCCTATACCATGAGCTGCCACTTTTCTTAAGAGTCTCTTGTGAGGTACTCTATCGAAGGCTTTACTAAAATCCAAATAAACAATATCATATTCCTTATCACTGTCAACTGCCTCAGATGTTCTATTGAAGAACGTCAGTAAGTTTGTCAGGCAGGAACGACCTCTCGTGAATCCATGCTGAGATTCATTTATCAAGTTATGCTCTTCAAGGTGACTTCTGATAATGTCATCTATAATTGATTCTAATAACTTGCCCACTATAGATGTCAGGCTTATTGGACGGTAATTTGAAGGAGTGGACTTATCCCCTGATTTGAATATAGGAACCACATTAGCCATCTTCCACAACTCTGGCACAACACCGGTAAGGATGGACGCATTGAATACACTCGTTAATGGCTGACTAAGCTCCATCTTGCATTCCTTAAGTACCCTGGAAAACAACTCATCGGGTCCCGGGGACTTATTTTGCTTCAGTTTGTCTATCTGTTTAATAACCATGTCCCTCGTGACAGTAATATTAGTTAACTTAAATTCATCAGGAACTAAATAATTGTTAATTACTGGAATCTCATTTACATCTTCCTGTGTAAAAACTGACAAAAAATAGTCATTAAATAAGGAACACATTTCCAGTTCATTATCAGTCAGCTGTCCATTCTCAGTTTTCAGAGGTCCTACTTTTTCCTTCACCTTCGTCCTATACACTTGAAAGAACCCCTTTGGATTAGTCTTTGATTCATTAGCAACTCTAATTTCATAGTCACGTTTAGCCTTTCTAATCGCCTTTTTTACTTCTCTTTTAAGCTGAACATATTGGTCAGTAAGGTTAACCTCTGGCAATATAAACACAAATGCAGTATAATGTGATCCTTTATTGACTACGTTTCGCCCACACAGTGGGCTTTTTCAAGTCACAAACAGATCTGTGTGTGACTTGAAAAAGCCCACTGTGTGGGTGAAACGTTGTCAATAAAGGATCACATTATACTGCATTTGTGTTTATATTTCCATTGTGTCGGTATTTTATACCATTTATTTCCAAGGTTAACCTCTCCTCTTCTGATGCGCCTATAAATTCCCCTTTTCTCCCCTAATAGATGCTTTAGCCTCCTGTTAACCCATTTGGGATCGTTATTATTAGACCTAATTTCTCTCTGGGGAATGTATATACTCTGGGCACTGTGTACATTATTAAGAAAACAATCATAAAAGCAGATCTCTTCATATTCATAAGTATGATTATCGTCAATAAAATCATTAGCTAGATAACCCCAATCAAGATTAGACAGATGTTCCCTAAGTCCATTATAATCGGCAGAACGAAAATCAGGGATTTTTACTGTATTATCATTATTCTTGCATTCCCAGTTTATGCTAAAAGTGATGGATTTGTGATCACTTGCGCCAAGCTCTTCAGTGATCTCCAGATTATTCACGAGTGTTTCCTTATTTGACAAGACTAGGTCTAGCAAATTATTACCCCTGGTAGGCTCAGTTACGCTCTGTTTCAGAAAACAGTCCTGAACTGTTTCCATAAAGTCACTGGACTCTAGATTACCTGTCAAAGAATTCCAGTCAATTTGACTAAAGTTAAAGTCCCCTACTATGACTATGTTACTGTGTCCAGAAGCCCTAACAATTTCGTCCCAAAGAAGTCTCCCTCTATCGTGATCCAAGCCTGGAGGTCGGTATATTACACCTAGAATTAGTTTTTCTTGACCCTCCACGAACTCTACCCAAACAGACTCTGTTACTGCTCCATCTATTTTTATACCTGTTTTTATGCAACAATTAATATTTTCTCGAACATACAATGCAACTCCTCCCCCCTTCCCATTACATCTATCCACATTGAACAACTTAAATCCCTGAATATTACACTCAGCAGTCATATCCCGACTCTTTAAATCGTACCACGTTTCAGTTAATGCAATGATATCAAAGTTCCCAGCACATGCTACCAAACGTAGTTCATTAATTTTATTTCTTGCACTTCGACTGTTAGCATAAAATACCATCATATGTTTTTTTCTTCTGCACATTTTTCCTATTCATCTTTGTTTTTACACAATTTCTGAAATTATCATTACCCAGAGTTACTCCATGACAGTTACTATTAAGATTCTTAATATCAGAGCATAAGTCAATATATCCATACTCATTATTTATCATTTCTAAACCCATACCTCTAACTAATCCTAGTTTAAAGTCCTAACAACCCCCTCAACTGAGTTAGCAAGAAAACCCACACCTGCCCTGGATAAGTGAATCCCATCCCTGGCATACATGTCATTTCGGCCATAGAAGTTGTCCCAGTTGTCAATGAATGGTACTGCATTATCCTTACAGTGTTTATCCAGCCAACAATTAATACCAATTGCTCTGGACAACCATTCATTACCAACACCTCTTCTTGGCAAAATGCCACATATAACAGGGCGCCCCCCCCTTCTTCCTAATTATGTCTATAGCTGTCCTGAACTTTCTAAAAATACTCACTTCTACACTTGCCTACATCATTGCCTCCAGCACTGAGGCAAATAATAGGATTGATCCCATTACCGTTCATGATGTTGTCAAGCCGGCTAACAATGTCCTCCATCCCAGCCCCAGGAAAGCAAACCCTCTGTCTCCTACTCCTGTCCTTCAAGCAGAATGCCCTATCCATGTATCTAACCTGGCTATCCCCAACAACAACAATATTCTTACCTTCCTTGTTGTCGTTCATCGTGACGATCCCAGTAGTCGACTCACATTCGTCGGGTAGCACCGAGAATGCGTTGGAGGTTTCCACAGAAGTTTCCACAGCAGTCTCTTTCTTCTTCATCGTTTCTGGCTTTCCATTCGTCTTCTTGATCGTCAACTTCGTCGTTCCCTGCTGTCCAGCCACTGACCACGATCCCTTCTTGACCTGAGGACTTGAAACAGGAGGACTTCTACGAATCCTCTTGTTTTCCTCGGTCAATCGCCGTATCTCTATCTTCGCTACCCTCAATTCTTCCTTAAATTGCTAGTAAAGTTGCTCGATGGAGGGCATCTTGGTTCAGTCCACGGGGAGCACACAAGACACTTCTTCACAGAGTTAAGTACAGGTCACCCACACGTTTGAATCAATTATCCTACCTATCTTTGTGTCATCGGCGAATTTGCTCATATCACTAGTAACATCCTCATCAAGATCATTGATATATATTATAAACAACAACGGGCCCAAGACTGTAAAGTAAAAGGACACAAGTGCAACTAATGTGACATTTTATTGTGGCAACGTTTCGCTCTCCAGGAGCTTTATCAATGGCTTGATAAAGCTCCTGGAGAGCGAAACGTTGCCACAATAAAATGTCACATTACTTGCACTTGTGTCCTTTTACTTTACATATTGTCGGTAATTCTACCAACTTTATTACGGGCACAAGACTGATCCCTGTGGAACGCCACTTGTTACAGATCCCCACTCGGATTTAACCCCATTTATGGACACTCTGCTTCCTGTCTGTGAGCCATGACTCGATCCACGAGAGCACTTTTCCCCCAATGCCATGAGCTGCCACTTTCTTTAACAGTCTTTGGTGCGGAACTCTATCAAAAGCCTTACTAAAATCTAAGTAAATAATATCAAATTCTTTATCGTGATCAACAGCCTCAAAAGCTTTACTGAAGAAAGTTAATAAATTAGTTAGACAAGACCGGCCTCTTGTGAATCCATGCTGAGTATCATTAATCAAGCTATGCTTATCGAGATGGCTTCTTATAATCTCAGCTATAATTGACTCTAATAATTTGCCTACAATTGAGGTCAGGCTTATTGGGCGGTAATTAGATGGTAACGACTTGTCCCCTGTTTTAAAAATAGGAATTACATTAGCCATCTTCCACATATCAGACACTACACCTGATTGAAGAGATAAATTAAAAATATTAGTTAATGGTTCACAGAGTTCCATTTTGCATTCCTTAAGAACCCTTGAAAAAACCTCATCAGGACCCGGTGACTTATTTTGCTTCAGTCGGTCTATCTGCTTCACAACCATTTCACTAGTGACTGTGATGTTACATAATTTATCTTCTTCTGACCCACTATAAAAATTAATTATTGGAATATTATTAGTGTCTTCCTGTGTAAAAACCGAGAGAAAATAATTATTTAAAATCGAGCACATTTCATTCTCTTTGTCAGTAAGATGCCCATAGTTATTTTAAGGGGACCTATGTTATCTCTAACTTTTGTTCTATATACCTGGAAAAAAACTTTTTGGGTTAGTTTTAGAATCCCTAGCAACTTTAATTTCATAGTCCCTTTTAGCTTTTCTTATCCCCTTTTTAATGTCCCTCTTAATGTCAATATACTGATTCATAAGATGACCCTCACCTCTTTTGGTATGCCCTAATAGATATTTTAGCCTATTATTCATCCATTTTGGGTCATTTCTATTTGATCTAATTTCTTTATACGGGATAAACGTTCTTTGAGCCTCATGTATAGTGTTCAGAAAACTGTCATATTGATAGCTGTCTTCGTTACCCCAGTCAACAGATGATAAGTGTTCTCTAAGCCCATCGTAATCTGCTAAGCGAAAATCTGGGACTGTTACTGAGTTATCCCTACTATCATACTTCCATTCAATGCTAAATGTAATTGATTTGTGGTCGCTAGCACCCAGTTCCTCTGAAACTTCAAAATTATTAACAAGGGATTCATTGTTTGCCAGAACTAAGTCAAGCAGGTTATTACCCCTTGTAAGTTCTGTCACAAACTGCTTCAAAAAACAATCCTGAACTACTTCTAAGAAGTCGTATGATTCTAAATTCCCAGTCAAGAAATTCCAATCAATATGACTAAAGTTAAAGTCTCCTAGAATTACTACATTATCGTGCCTTGTGGCCCTAACAATTTCCTCCCATAGTATAGTCTCCCCTGGTCCCTATCTAAATTTGGGGGACGGTATATCACACCTAAAATAAATTTTTCATGCCCCTCTGAAAATTATATCCAAACAGACTCTGTATGTGTTGCTTCAGACTTAATACCCGTTTTTATGCAACAGTTCAAGCGATCTCGGACATACAATGCCACCCCACCCCCCTTCCCGACATT
>NC_091310.1:24514981-24667481 GCF_038502225.1 Cherax quadricarinatus | reverse complement strand
ACCTTGCATACTATACACGTTAGTGATACACAATATCTCTGCTTCCTCTTTAAGGACCCACGGAGAGATGTTGTCTGGTCCCACCGCCTTTGAGGTGTCTAGTTCGCATAGCAGCTTCTTCACCTCCTCCTTGGTTATATGTACCTCTTCCGGCACTTGCTGGTGTGCCCCCCTGTTCTGATTTCCTGGAGTCCTACTGGTTTCCACTGTGTATGTGTGTGTGCGTGTGTGTGTGTGTGTGTGTGTGTGTGTGTGTGTGTGTGTGTGTGTGTGTGTACTCACCTAGTTGTGGTTGCAGGGGTCGATTCACAGCTCCTGGCCCTGCCTCCTCACTGGTCACTACTAGGTCACTCTTCCTGCTCCATGAGCTTGATCATACCTCTTCTTGAAGTTATATATGGATCCTGCCTACACTACATCACTTCCCAAACTATTCCACTTCCTGACAACTCTGTGACTAAAGAAATACTTCCTAACATCCTTGTGATTCATCTGAGTCTTCAACTTCCAACTGTGATCCCTTGTTGCTATGTGTGTGTGTGTGTGTGTGTGTGTGTGTGTGTGTGTGTGTGTGTGTGTGTGTGTGTGTGTGTGTGTGTGTGTGTTTATGTGTGTGTGAAGGGGAAAGTAAACAACGTGGAAAGTAAAACTCAACTTTTTTGTTTGGTGTTGCTGGAGAAAACATGAGAGAAGTGAAGGAACAACAGAGGCTTCGTCGCCGCCTGAACCTTCACACACCTGTAAAAAAATCAGGTATAATTTTTTTTTCAGGTGGAGAGAGAGAGGCAGGAGTTATAGGAGGGGATGGAGGGGAGGACTGGGGTTATTGGATTGGAGGGAAGGAGGGCCAGGATAAAAGTGGGGAGAGAATGAGTAGAGGATAGACAACAGCGGATGGATAAAGAGGAATAAGAGGGAAGGAGGTCGGCAAGGAAAGGGAAGCTGATACAAGGAATGAAGGTGGAGAGGGAATAAGAATGATGGAAAGGGATGAGGTAAGAATGGAAATAAGATGGGAGTGGAATTCGAAATGTAAAACTGAATACACCAGCAGTATTCTGCTGTCTTATTCTGTATGACCATTAAATGGTGGGACCAGAAGCGAAATGTGTTTCACTTCTCATATTTCAGCACATAGGACTTTTTTTTTTTTCATCAAGTGGTGAAATTTGTCAACCTGAGCTGAGAGGCTTCAGCAGAGTAATGAAGATATCTGGTTCAACAACAAGGAGAACTTGAGTTACCATTACTTGGACATCCTATGTCTCAGGATGACCCATCCCATACACTGGGAAAATAGATTTTATGAGTATATCTTCAACAGAGAGTGAGTGAGAGGTTAAGAGGAAGGCGGGGGATGGAAGGAGGTCCACCACAGACGGTCTTATCATACAGACCAACTTCTGACTGATCCAATATGGTGCGGTGGCTTCCGCTGGGTGACCTGGCTGCCCCGCCCTATCTCCACCCTGTTATTATCTGCACTACAACCTGGAATTATCACCACCTGTTGTGATTCCTTTACCACTATGACGCATGTTAAGTGAAAGATAGAGGGATAAGAATGGGGTGAATATGACTGAAGAATAAACGTGAAAATGAAAGCTTTGCAAAGAGGGAATGTTGCTGCTGCAAGTTTATCCGTTAGTAAAAAAAAAGACACTGTTTTTTTTTATCATTGGATGACCCGTTCAGTGGCGCCATCACAGTGATGGAGGCGCTGCGAGACGGTGTTTTATTTTTGTTCTGATTTTTATAGAAAATGGATATATCAGTAAAGAACTGATTCTTAGTTTTATATGCAAGTTACATAGTGGAAACAAATCTGTGTTTTCCAGTCATATGCCATCACACAGGATTGGTTACATAGTATTGAAATCTGTCAGCATTAAGGGTTCACAGCTAGAGCAGGTTCTAAAGTTTCGTTCCAGATGAAATGGAGTTTCTCTCACTTGGGAATTGCCATCTTTCAGGATGGCCTATCCCATACACAGGAAAAAATGAAATTTTTACGAAGACATCTCTATCATCAGAGAGCGGAACAACAGAAATAATATTTAGGAGAGAAAACAAAAAGGAAAGAGGATGGAGAATTTGGACTCCCTTATACAAGATTCACTTGTGCTAGCCTAGCGACAACCATCCTCAATATTATGAAACAAATCTCACTTCATTGTACTAAACACCATCCACTACACGTAGCCTGACCTCAGATAAGTTAGGCGGGACTGAGCTGCATCGCCTTACATAAATTTTTGATACAGGTCAGGCGGCGGGGGCTTGCTTACTTAAAAACACCAGCACACTATCTTAAATCACATAGTTCCATATAGAGCACAACGGTCGACATACACAAATATATTCTCATGTAAATGCACACATACATGATCAGATAAGTATACAACTATAATTATGTACATACACACACGTACATACACGCTCTTAATGCACACAGTACCGTCTACACATATGTAAGGAAGAACCGTTGATGGTGTCACACGCAGACATTACCGAAGTATAGAGGAGTAAATATCTGTTATAAACCACGGTTCAGAAGGGGTTAGAAACCATGGAAAGTGAGGCGTAAAACTCCAGGCCAGCACGTAAACCACTGGGCCAGCTGACTACAATAAGATTCATAAAACTAGGTATTATTATTATTATTATTATTATTATTATTATTATTATTATTATTATTATTATTATTATTATTATAAAGGAAGCGCTAAACGTCCAATTAGGTATAATTATATACCATAGGAAGGTTAGCATGGGCCAACACTGTGACCACAAATGCAAGTTTTGTAGATGAATCTTCATCATTTAACATTGATTTTACTGTCATAAAAATATTCTTCATGAGGGATTAATTTGGTAAATTATTACGGTGGATAAGACTATTTTTTTTTGTTTTGAAGATGCAAGCCAAGGAAAAAATGGTTTGGGTGAAGCAAGCGAGCCAACAGATTTTATGTAAATATTTCGGAGTGCCACTAGGGTTACGAGGCGGCGGAGGGTGTTACCAGCAGCCATGCCCTGGTTACCCTCATCTTTCTTTTACAAATCATATAATGAGGCGCTTAAGATGAACGGTTGAATTTTTGTGGAATATTAGCCCAGCAAGACAGTTGTTGACGAACGTTATAGACTTAGCGATGAGCATCTGTGCGAGTGTGTGTCGTCTTCCGCTCACTTGGCAATATTATGATGATATGCGGATGTGTTAACCACCGGATTCACCATCTTTCTGATGTGTTGTGGTCGTAGTGCTATAAATAAAAACAAGGGTTCATAATTTTGAACTAGTTGTAGTAAATGGTCAGTAGTCGACAAACTAGCAATGTTAAACCTTTTTTTTTAGTCTTTGACCAAAACTATTAAAATATGAATAACATACGATCATTTATAAGAAAAGTCGGGACAACACGAGCAGGAACTCTCCTGGTGTGCCCACGAACAGATAAGAACACATACACAACTTCAAGAGGAGATTCGACAAAGCCTTTTGTCATCCAGCAGGCGGGTCAGCATCTAAGACACGACCTCCCCTGCAAACACAGTGCTTAGTACACTATACAGCCGTCTCCTCTTCCTCTTTTCTACAACGGTGAACGAGGTCGCATTACAATGAAGCAGAGATTAATAATAACACTGAAAAAAATTAATTACAAATAATTATGGAGAGAAATGAAGGTTTGACCTTTGGATCAATTAAAACTAAGTGGATGGTTAAGATAAAGATGGCAACGTCTGGAGTCACTTTATTTTTCTTCTTCTTCTTCTTCTTCTTCTTCTTCTTATTATTATTATTATTATTATTATTATTATTATTATTATTATTATTATAAAAATAATTATGTCAGTTACCAGTTGGGTAGGACTAATAGCAGAAGAACCCATGTTAGATCCTGGGGCAGGTGGAGACGTTACATATGTTTTCTTTACCCTATTGCCCTTGGTCACTTAGCAGTAAACAGGCACCTGGGTGTTAGCAATATGTTGTGGGCGGTATCCTTGGGGATGGATGGGAAGGGGGGTTCGTAGTATGTATATCTTAGACACGAGCAATCTTTCAAATGAGCTGAGAAAGGATAACATCTTTCAGCCTGTAAATTCAACAATGTACATAACTGCCTCCTTCCTGGTGTGGTGTTGAGGGTGTTCAGTAGTAGCGATTGTACCTGCTTCCGAATACTGCTGATCTACCTGCTTATATTAAGTATTAATTGCTCGTTGTTTCCGCCTCTTCCTAAATTTTTCCCTTTTAGATGTTTACTAATTCCTCTCGCTAATCGTTTTGTTTTAATTCCACTCATTTATTTCAGGTTTAATTGCAGATTCTTACGTGTTGGCGTGCGCAGTGATAGTTGTTCTTCTCTTCTACTCAGTATTTGGGTCTTAGAAACCGCAAGGTAATTTTCGACTCAAACTGAGCCTTATAATCACGAGCAAATTTATATTCGGGCAATTACGTCAGTCAAATGCCAGACTACTGCTTCTTTTACGTGGCTCCACGCTTCCTCAAGCCTGACTACTTGCCTTCACCAGTGTGTGTGTGTGTGTACTCACCTAGTTGTGGTTGCAGGGGTCGAGCCATAGCTCCTGGCTCCGCCTCTTCACTGGCCGCTACTGGGTCACTCTCCCTGCACCATGAGCTTTATCATACCTCTTCTTAAAGCTATGAATGGATCCTGCCTCCACTACATCGCTTTCCAAACTATTCCACTTCCTGACTACTCTGTGACTGAAGAAATACTTCCTAACATCCCTGTGATTCATCTGCGTCTTCAACTTCCAACTGTGTCCCCTTGTTGCTGTGTCCCATCTCGGGAACATTCTGTCTCTGTCCACCTTGTCAATTCCTCTCAGTATTTTATATGTCGTTATCATGTCTTCCCTATTTCTCCTGTCCTCCAGTGTCGTCAGGTCGATTTTCCTTAACCTCGTAGGACATACCCCTTAGCTCTGGGACTAGTCTTGTTGCAAACCTTTGCACTTTCTCTAGTTTCTTTACGTGCTTGGCTAGGTGTGGGTTCCAAACTGGTGCCGCATACTCCAATATGGGCCTAACGTACACGGTGTACAGGGTCCTGAACGATTCCTTATTAAGATGTCGGAATGCTGTTCTGAGGTTTGCTAGGGGCCCATATGCTGCAGCAGTTATTTGGTTGATGTGCGCTTCAGGAGATGTGCTTGGTGTTATACTCACACCAAGATCTTTTTCCTTGAGTGAGGTTTGTAGTCTCTGTCCCCTAGACTGTACTCCGTCTGCCGTCTTCTTTGCCTTTCCCCATTCTTCATGACTTTGCACTTGGTGGGGTTGAACTCCAGGAGCCAATTGCTGGACCTGGTCTGCACCCTGTCCAGATCCCTTTGTAGTTCTACCTGGTCCTCGTCCGATTTAATTCTTCTCATCAACTTCACATCGTCTGCAAACAGGGACACCTCGAAGTGTGTGTGTGTGTGTGTGTGTGTGTGTGTGTGTGTGTGTGTGTGTGTATTTGTATGCGCGCGCACGCGCGCCGTATATTCAGTTTGCACTAAGCAATTTCAGAAGAGACCTGAGCTTCACAGATGATAATGTATGCAACAGATGGCAGCACCGTGTGGCGGCCCCACCTCCTCATTCCCTCTGCTAGACTAGTTAGTGCAGGCTTATGACTACGTAACTGAATGAACACGCATGAATGGGATTTACGGTCACAGTAAACAACGTTAACTAGCCAGTGGTGCGGAACGATACACATTACTTGTTTATGAATGAATTGGCGAGCATTAGCGCACTCTCTGGGCACTCACTCTGCCTGCTCCAGCTGGTTGGTTTTCTTTGTGGTTAAAGGTGGATACACTATGTGGTGTGTGTGTGTCTCTCTCTCTTTTTTATTATCCCTTCTTACCTCTCATGCTCTCTGGTTGTTGGGTGCCTTACTCTGTTTTATCTAAGGTATTGTTGGTTCCTCGCATTTTTTGCTCTTTCTTTACTCTCTCGCTCTCCTAATCATAAGATGAGTATTGTCTTGTTTTATCTGAGTCTCATTCTTTCTCTCTCTTTCTTTCTGGCGCTCACTGCTAGTAGGGTGTCCTGCGGGGCTACTCCCGCCCCTACACAACACTGGTGCACTGAGCTGCTGCAACTTGCTCTCCAGAGACTAATCTCGACTCTGCAGGGCTCTCACACCCTCGTAATATCTCGCCATTGCCTGTATTGCATCTGCTGAGCCTGACATTTTGTACAGTGTGTGTACTCACCTAGTTGTGATTGCAGGGGTCGATTCACAGCTCCTGGCCCCGCCTCTTCTCTGGCCGCTACTAGGTCAGTCTTCTTCTTCCATGAGCTTTATCATACCTCTTCTTAAAGTTATGTATGTATCCTGCCTCCACTACATCACTTCCCAGGCTAATCCACTTCCTGACAACTCTGTGACTGAAGAAATACTTCCTAGCATCTCTGCGATTCATCTAAGTCTTCAACTTCCAATTGTGACCCCTTGTTGCTGTGTCCCGCCTCTGGAAGATTCTGTCTCTGTCCACCATGTCAGTTCCTCTCAGTCTTTTATATGTCGTTATCATATCCCCCATATCTCTCCTGTCTTCCAGTGTCGTCAGGTCGATTTCCCTTAACCTTTCCTCGTAGGACATACCCCTTAGCTCTGAGACTAGTCTTATTGCAAACCTTTGCTCTTTCTCTAGTTTCCTTACATGCTTGGTTAGGTGTGGGCTCCAAATTGGTGCCGCATACTCCAATATGGGCCTAACGTACACAGTGTACAGGGTCCTGATTGATTCCTTATTAAGATGTCGGAATGCTGTTCTTAGGTTTGCTAGGCGCCCATATGCTGCAGCAGTTATTTGGTTGATGTGTGCCTCCGGAGATGTGCCTGGTGTTATACTCACCCCAAGATCTTTTTCCTTGAGTGAGGTTTGTAGTTCTGGCCCTCTCTAGACTATACTCCGTCTGTAGTCTTCTTTGCCCTTCCCCAATCTTCATGACTTTGCACTTGGTGGGGTTGAACTCCAGGAGCCAGTTGCTGGACCAGGCCTGCAGCCTGTCCAGTCCCATTTGTAGCTCTGCCTGGTCCTCGTCCGACTGAATTTTTCTCATCAATTTCACATCATCTGCAAACAAGGACACTTCGGAGTCTATTCCTTCCGTCATGTCCTTCACAAATACAACAGCACCGGTCCTAGGAATGACCCCTGTGGCACCCCGCTCGTTACAGGCCCCCACTCTGAAGTACCATGACTCGCTGTTGTCTTCCTGACAGGTATTCCTTGATCTGTTGTAGTGCCTTCCCTGTTTTCCTTGCCTGGTCCTCCAGGTTTTGCACTAATCTCTTGTGTGGAACTGTGTCATACGCCTTCTTACAGTCCAAGAAAATGCAATCTACCCACCCCTCTCTCTTTTGTCTTACCGCTGTCACCCTGTCATAGAACTCCAGTAGGTTTGTGATACAGGATTTCCTGTCCCTGAAACCATGTTGGCTGCTGTTGATGAGATCATTCCTTTCTAGGTGCTCCACCACTCTTCTCTTGTTAATCTTCTCCATGACCTTGCATACTATACATGTCAGTGACAATGGTCTGTAGTTTAATGCTTCGTATCTGTGTCCTTTTTTAAAAATTGGGACTCTATTTGCTGTCTTCCATACCTCAGGTAGTCGCCCTGTTTCGACAGATGTGTTGAAGATTGTTGTCAGTGGTACACAAAGTGCCTCTGCTCCCTCTCTCAGTACCCATGGAGAGATGTTATCCGGCCCCATCACCTTTGAGGTATCTAGCTCGCTTAAAAACTTCTTCACTTCTTCCTCGGTTGTATGTATTATGTCCAACAATTGTTGGTGTGCCCCACCTCTCCGTCTTTCTGGAGTCCCTTCTGTCTCCTCTGTGAACACTTCTTTGAATCTCATGTTGAACTCCTCACATACTTTGCGGGCGTTTCTTGTGATCTTCCCTCCTTCCTCCCTCAGCCTGATTACCTGGTCCTTGACTGTTGTTTTCCTTCTGATGTGGCTGTACAACAGCTTCGGGTCAGATTTGGCTTTCGTTGCTATGTCATTCTCGTACTGTCTTTGGGCCTCCCTTCTTACCTGTGCATATTCATTTCTGACTCTATGACTGCTCTTCTTATTCTCCTGGGTCATTTGCTTTCTATACTTCTTCCATTCTCTAGCACACTTGGTTCTGGCCTCCTTACACCTTTGGATAAACCAAGGGCTCATCCTGGCTTTTACAAACCTCTCCTAAGCTTCCTTGCATATTGTCACATATTCAAACTCGATCGATAGGGCCATTGTTGAAATGCCTAGGATTTTAAACTGATGGAAGATAGTGGTATGGGTGTGTGTGGGAAACAGTCAGGTTGCAACACTAGGGTTGAAAACAGTAAATGTATAAAATTCATTCATCATGAAATTATAAATAAAGGCAATAGATCAGCTCAGCAAACAAAGGAAGACAGCAGAGGGCAGCAAGGGACTAACCCCCTTAAGGTTTACTATACTAATAGCAGGAGTGTAAGAAATAAGATAGATGAGCTAAGATTAATTGCAAGTGCAGGAAACATAGATATTATAGCTATAACAGAAACCTGGATCAATCTGAAAGATAGAGAGATGCCCTCTGAATGTCACATCCAAGGCTATAAATTATTCCACACTGACAGGGTCAACAGGAAGGGTGGTGGAGTGGCGATGTATGTCAGAGACAATTTAAATTGTTGTGTTAGACAAGATATAAAATTAGAAGCGTCAGCCACTGAATCTGTTTGGTTACAGCTTCTCGAGGGCCGAGAAAAACTAATTTTGGGTGTGATTTACAGGGCCCCAAATCTTGATAGGGAGTGCAGTAAACTTCTATGGGACGAAATTCGTAAGGCATCTACATGCGAAAATGTTGTGCTAATGGGAGATTTCAACTATAGACAGACTGACTGGAGCAATTTGACAGGAAATTTAGAGTCAAGTGACTTTCTTGAAACGATTCAGGATTGTTTTTTAAAACAGTTTGTGACAGAAGCAACTAGAGGAAATAACCTGCCTGACTTGGTTGTTGCTAGCTTGGCTGATTTCATAGGACTGAAAAATTACTTGGGTGGGCTGAACTGGAATGACCTGACTATGGGTTAGGTAGGTGGTGATGATTGCCGATATGACGTTTTCCAGGACAACTTATATTCCAAATAGGGAAATCAGATCAAACAAAAATGATCCTTTAGGCAAATATAGGCAATGATCCTTTAGGCAAATATAGACGATGATCCTATAGGCATATATAGGCAAATCAAAAGAGGAGATGGGCAATTAAGAAATCAATATATTCAGTTAAAGAGAGAAGTAAAAAAAGGGAGTAAGAAAAGCAAAAAGAGATTATGAGGTTAAAGTTGCAAGACAATCGAAGACTAACCCAAAAGGATTCTTTCAGGTATACAGAAGTAAGATCAGGGACAAGATAGGCCCACTCAAAAGTTACTCGGGTCAGCTCACTGACAGTGATAAGGAAATGTGTAGAATTTTTAACACATACTTCCTCTCAGTTTTTACACAGGAAGATACTAGCGATATTCCAGAAATAATAAATTATGTAGAACAGGACGATAATAAACTATGGGGTCACAAGTGACATGGTCCTTAGGCAAATAGATAAATTAAAACCTAACAAATCCCCAGGCCCTTAGCAAATCTATGGGTAATCTTTTCAACATATCACTACAAACTGGCATGGTGCCAGATAAGTGGAAAATGGCAAATGCGATACCTATTTTCAAAGCAGGTGACAAGTCCTTAGCTTCGAACTATAGACCAATAAGCCTAACCTCCATAGTGGGAACATTTATGGAATCAATAATTGCCGAGGTAGTTCATAGCCACCTTGAAAAGCATAAATTAATCAACGAATCTAGCATGGTTTTGCTAAGGGGTGTTCCTGCCTTACGAACTTATTAAATTTTTCACTAACGTATTTGAGGAGGTAGATCATGGTAATGAATATGATATTGTGTATATGGCCTTCAGTAAGGCTTTTGACAGGGTTCCACATCAGAGACTATTGAGGAAAATTAAGGCACATGGAATAGGAGGAGAAATTTTTTCCTGGATAGAGGCATGGTTGACAAATAGGCAGCAGAGAGTTTGCATAAATGGGGAGAAATTAGAGTGGGGGAAGCGTCACGAGCGGTGTTCCACAGGGGTCAGTGTTGGGCCCCCCTGTTGTTCACAATCTACATAAACGACATAGATGAGGGCATAAAAAGCGACATCAGCAAGTTTGCCGACGACTCCAAAATAGGTCGTCGAATTCATTCTGACGAGGACACTAGAGCACTCCTGGAAGATTTGAATAGACTGATGAAGTGGTCGGAGAAGTGGCAGACGCAGTTTAATATAGACAAATGCAAAGTTCTAAATGTTGGACAGGAAAATAACCATGCCTAATATAAACTAAATAATGTAGATCTTAATATTACGGACTGTGAAAAAGATTTAGGAGTTCTGGTTAGCAGTAATCTGAAACAAAGACAACAGTGCACAAGTGTTCACAATAAAGCTAACAGAATCCTTGGTTTCACATCAAGAAGCATAAATAATAGGAGTCCTTAGGTTATTCTTCAACTCTATATATCCTTGGTTAGGCCTCATTTAGATTATGCTGCACAGTTTTGGTCACCGTATTATGGAATGGATATAAATGCTCTGGAAAACGTACAGAGGAGGATGACAAAGTTGATCCCATGTATCAGAAATCTTCCCTATGAGGATAGACTGAGGGCCCTGAATCTGCACTCTCTAGCAAGGCATAGAATTAGGGGGGGATATGACTAAGGTGTATAAATGGAAGACAGGAATAAAGGGGATGTAAATAACGTGCTGAAAATATCTAGCCTAGACAGGACTCGCAGCAATGATTTTAAGTTGGAAAAATTCAGATTCAGGAAGGATATAGGAAACCACTGGTTTGGTAATAGAGTTGTGAATGAGCGGAACAAACTCCCGAGTACAGTTATGTTACAAAAAAAACGCGATATCTAATAAGCATAGAGATCTCCATTGAATACTAGAAAGGACTGTCCTTCTAGCATCCAGCCTGTTACTGGGTTTTTGTAACAAGTAGTCAGTATCCTGGTCCAATTATCCATTAGAATTTAGTAAGATTCAATAGTGCTTCAGGATTACATCTGGTAGGCTACTAACTAAAGAAATTAAAATTTAATAAATTTATTAATAACAAAGTTGTCTAGGCGTATATCAAAGTAAACTATAGTAATCAACTGAATATAATATAGGATATAAATTCCTACACTTCTCTCGTGTACAGTAGTATTGTGCTGAAGGCACATATCACATCTTTATGGCTTTTAAGTACCGTCTGGTACATTGTTAGCATTTAATAACATAGTACAAATATATACAAGTAAGATTGTGTGTATGTATGTAAGTGCTCTAAGTAGTTCGCTATGTCTCAAGACTCGACTAGACTTAACCAGTGACTGACTAAAAGTCCTCACATAAACTAACTTCTTGACCAACCTGGCAATCAGAACAGCTTGCTTGAACAATAAAGCGACTGTTAAGCCGAACAGCAATATAACAAGGAACAGCAACACAGAATCAAGAACAAGGGTATAATATAACGACACTAAGTAGGGACCATCAGCAGATCCTCCACAAAAGTCACAAAACTCTCATGCTACTGAATCTAAGTTCAGCATTAGAAAATCCCCAACTGTGACAATATAAAGATACCAGTACAAATTAGGTCAGAAGCTACAGTTCAGGACCTGAGTTTCTCAGAGTGTCTATGCGACACACAACCTCAGTACAACGTCGAAAATCACTAAGTCTAGACCATGTTCTGTGAACAGTTACACAGAACCAATAACAAGAAAGTGACAGAGACGGTCTTCCAACAAGGGCCCACAAGGGAGAGCAGTAGAGGGACCTCTTGTTAGAAGCAATGTCCAACCGACAAAGCTAGTGCAGGCCAGCTAGACTCTCACTCCTGGTGAGGTGTGATCACCCCCCCCCTGATCACGTGACTCTCCGTGGACTGCTGCTGCCCAGCAACACAGAAGCCGGCAGCATAACGAGCAAAATGAAAACTACAGTAGTTAGACAATGCTGTCAGCTACTTAACACCCGAACTATGAGCACTGAATAATATATAAATGTTACATCCTACCTAATAATATAACTAAGTCAAATAATAATATAAAGCAATATATTTACGATTTAGCTATTATCGCAAATATAAGCAATATAAAATTATATGAACAGGTAATATACATTATATACATTGTGACCCATTCAGGGGCCGCAACAAGTTATAGAGGCTAAAACGTTATGTAGTTTTAAAAATAGGTTAGATAAATACATGAGTGGGTGTGGGTGGGTGTGAGCTGGATCTGATTAGCTTGTGCTATGGTGTCAGTTGCCGTGTTCCTTCCTTAAATGAATGTCACATGACCTGACTAGGTTGTGGCATTGGCTTAGGCCGGTAGGAGACTTGGACCTGCTTCGCATGGGCCAGTAGCCCTGCTGCAGTGTTCCTTCTTTCTTATGTTCTTATGACTTCCATGCCAGTTCTCTGTCCCAGTGAACCCTGTGCAGGAAATTCTTCATGCTTCCGTAGTCCCCTTTCTTGTAGTCTGGCTTCATTTATTCGGCCCTTCCTGTTTCCCTCTCCACTTGTGTGTGTGTGTGTGTGTGTGTGTGTGTGTGTGTGTGTGTGTGTGTGTGTGTGTGTGTGTGTGTGTGTGTGTGTGTGTGTGTGTGTGTGTGTGTGTGTGTGTGTGTGTGTGTGTAATTTCATCTCAATAAACCTACAACTTTCTTATCACCTTGTTATTTCAGGGTTTATGATGTTATTGTTTAAACCACTGAGATATAAATTCAAGGCGGGTGTATCCACGTTTTTGGTACTTACTTTCTATCTTGTAAGGAAATCTGATCTTGTTTCTCGTTGTTCTTTCTTACGCTCTATTGCCTTTCACTCTCCGCCTCCTGAAGAGTATCTCAGTAATGTAAACAGCGCAACTTTGGTTTCACGGGAAAACGTAATGTAGTGATTATTTACGTATGACGTCAGCTGTTTGCATGTTGGTAGTTGTCTGTCGCGGTAGTTGAGTGCATGATGATGGAAGGGTAGTGATTGTTGTTCTGAAGGAGCTATGTGGTGGTGGTGGTGGTGGGGTGTATTGGAGTTTGTTGTGGTGTAGGGGTTATGTGGTGGTGGTTGTAGTTGTTGTAGTGATGGTGGTTGTGGTTGTTGCTGTAGTGGTAGTGGTGGAGGTGGTGGTGGCATTGGTGATGGGGGTTGTTATGGTTGTGGCTGCGACAACGATGAAGGTGGTGGTGGGGTGTGTTGGAGCTTGTTGTGGTGGTGGTTAGCGATGGGGAGTAGTGATGTGGGGTGGAGGGGCGGGGATGTCAATCAATATGATATTATCCCGGGAGTTACCTCAAGTCGCTTCCAGAGGTTTCCCAGCGGTTGCAGCACATGTACCTCACTGATCCCAGTTCCCAGCGGTTGCAGCACATGTACCTCACTGATCCCAGTTCCCAGTGTTTGCAGCACATGTACCTCACTGATCCCAGTTCCCAGCGGTTGCAGCACATGTACCTCACTGATCCCAGTTCCCAGTGTTTGCAGCACATGTACCTCACTGATCCCAGTTCCCAGTGGTTGCTGCACATGTACCTCACTGATCCCAGTTCCCAGTGTTTGCAGCACATGTACCTCACTGATCCCAGTTCCCAGTGGTTGCAGCACATGTACCTCACTGATCCCAGTTCCCAGTGGTTGCAGCACATGTACCTCACTGATCCCAGTTCCCAGTGGTTGCTGCACATGTACCTCACTGATCCCAGCTCCCAGTGGTTGCAGCACATGTACCTCACTGATCCCAGTTCCCAGTGGTTGCTGCACATGTACCTCACTGATCCCAGTTCCCAGTGGTTGCAGCACATGTACCTCACTGATCCCAGTTCCCAGTGGTTGTAGCACATGTACCTCACTGATCCCAGTTCCCAGTGGTTGTAGTACATGTACCTCACTGATCCCAGTTCCCAGTGGTTGTAGTACATGTACCTCACTGATCCCAGTTCCCAGTGGTTGTAGTACATGTACCTCACTGATCCCAGTTCCCAGTGGTTGTACATGTACCTCACTGATCCCAGTTTCCAGTGGTTGTAGTACATGTACCTCACTGATCCCAGTTCCCAGTGGTTGTACATGTACCTCACTGATCCCAGTTTCCAGTGGTTGTAGTACATGTACCTCACTGATCCCAGTTCCCAGTGGTTGCAGCACATGTACCTCACTGATCCCAGTTCCCAGTGGTTGTAGTACATGTACCTCACTGATCCCAGTTCCCAGTGGTTGTAGTATATGTACCTCACTGATCCCAGTTCCCAGTGGTTGTAGTACATGTACCTCACTGATCCCAGTTCCCAGTGGTTGTAGTACATGTACCTCACTGATCCCAGTTCCCAGTGGTTGTAGTACATGTACATCACTGATCCCAGTTCCCAGTGGTTGTAGTACATGTACCTCACTGATCCCAGTTCCCAGTGGTTGTACATGTACCTCACTGACCCCAGTTCCAAGTGGTTGTAGCACATGTACATCACTGATCCCAGTTCCCAGTGGTTGTAGTACATGTACCTCACTGATCCCAGTTCCCAGTGGTTGTAGTACATGTACCTCACTGATCCCAGTTCCCAGTGGTTGTAGTACATGTACCTCACTGATCCCAGTTCCCAGTGGTTGTAGTACATGTACCTCACTGATCCCAGTTCCCAGTGGTTGTAGTACATGTACCTCACTGATCCCAGTTCCCAGTGGTTGCGGCACATGTGCCTCACTGATCCCAGTTCCCAGTGGTTGCAGCACATGTACCTCACTTATTCCAGTTCCCAGTGGTTGTAGTATATGTACCTCACTGATCCCAGTTCCCAGTGGTTGCAGCACATGTACCTCACTGATCCCAGTTCCCAGTGGTTGTATCACATGTACATCACTGATCCCACTTCCCAGTGGTTGTAGCACATGTACATCACTGATCCCAGTTCCCAGTTGTTGTAGCACATACACATCACTGATCCCAGTTCCCAGTGGTTGTACATGTACCTCACTGACCCCAGTTCCAAGTGGTTGTAGCACATGTACATCACTGATCCCAGTTCCGAGTGGTTGTAGTACATGTACCTCACTGACCCCAGTTCTCAGTGGTTGTAGTACATGTACCTCACTGATCCCAGTTCCCAGTGGTTGTAGTACATGTACCTCACTGATCCCAGTTCCCAGTGGTTGTAGCACATATATCTTACTGACCCCAGTTCCCAGTGGTTGTAGTACATGTACATCACTGATCCCAGTTCCCAGTGGTTGTAGCACATGTACCTCACTGATCCCAGTTCCCAGTGGTTGTAGTACATGTACCTCACTGATCCCAGTTCCCAGTGGTTGTAGTACATGTACCTCACTGATCCCAGTTCCCAGTGGTTGTAGCACATGTACATCACTGATCCCAGTTCCCAGTGGTTGCGGCACATGTGCCTCACTGATCCCAGTTCCCAGTGGTTGTAGTACATGTACCTCACTGATCCCAGTTCCCAGTGGTTGCAGCACATGTACCTCACTGATCCCAGTTCCCAGTGGTTGTAGTACATGTACCTCACTGATCCCAGTTCCCAGTGGTTGTAGTACATGTACCTCACTGATCCCAGTTCCCAGTGGTTGTAGTACATGTACCTCACTGATCCCAGTTCCCAGTGGTTGTAGCACATGTATCTTACTGACCCCAGTTCCCAGTGGTTGTACATGTACCTCACTGACCCCAGTTCCCAGTGGTTGTAGTACATGTACCTCACTGATCCCAGTTCCCAGTGGTTGTAGCACATGTATCTTACTGACCCCAGTTCCCAGTGGTTGTACATGTACCTCACTGACCCCAGTTCCCAGTGGTTGTAGTACATGTACCTCACTGATCCCAGTTCCCAGTGGTTGTAGCACATGTATCTTACTGACCCCAGTTCCCAGTGGTTGTACATGTACCTCACTGACCCCAGTTCCCAGTGGTTGTAGTACATGTACCTCACTGATCCCAGTTCCCAGTGGTTGTAGCACATGTATCTTACTGACCCCAGTTCCCAGTGGTTGTACATGTACCTCACTGATCCCAGTTCCCAGTGGTTGTAGCACATGTATCTTACTGACCCCAGTTCCCAGTGGTTGTACATGTACCTCACTGACCCCAGTTCCCAGTGGTTGTAGTACATGTACCTCACTGATCCCAGTTCCCAGTGGTTGCAGCACATGTACCTCACTGATCCCAGTTCCCAGTGGTTGTAGTACATGTACATCACTGATCCCAATTCCCAGTGGTTGTAGTACATGTACCTCACTGATCCCAGTTCCCAGTGGTTGTAGCACATGTACCTCACTGATCCCAGTTCCCAGTGGTTGTAGCACATGTACATCACTGATCCCAGTTCCCAGTGGTTGTAGTACATGTACCTCACTGATCCCAGTTCCCAGTGGTTGTAGTACATGTACCTCACTGATCCCAGTTCCCAGTGGTTGTAGCACATGTATCTTACTGACCCCAGTTCCCAGTGGTTGTAGCACATGTACATCACTGATCCCAGTTCCCAGTGATTGTAGTACATGTGCATCACTGATCCCAGTTCCCAGTGGTTGTAGCACATGTACATCACTGATCCCAGTTCCCAGTGGTTGTAGTACATGTACATCACTGATCCCAGTTCCCAGTGGTTGCAGCACATGTACCTCACTGATCCCAGTTCCCAGTGGTTGTAGTACATGTACCTCACTGATCCCAGTTCCCAGTGGTTGTAGTACATGTACCTCACTGATCCCAGTTCCCAGTGGTTGTAGTACATGTACATCACTGATCCCAATTCCCAGTGGTTGTAGTACATGTATCTTACTGACCCCAGTTCCCAGTGGTTGTACATGTACCTCACTGACCCCAGTTCCCAGTGGTTGTAGTACATGTACCTCACTGATCCCAGTTCCCAGTGGTTGCAGCACATGTACCTCACTGATCCCAGTTCCCAGTGGTTGTAGTACATGTACATCACTGATCCCAATTCCCAGTGGTTGTAGTACATGTACATCACTGATCCCAATTCCCAGTGGTTGTAGTACATGTATCTCACTGACCTCAGTTCCCAGTGGTTGAAGCACATGTACATCACTGATCCCAGTTCCTAGTGGTTGTAGCACATGTACAACACTGATCCCAGTTCCCAGTGGTTGTAGTATATGTCCCTCACTGATCCCAGTTCCCAGTGGTTGTAGTACATTTACCTCACTGATCCCAGTTCCCATTCTCCTCACTGATGCTGTGACTGGAACGAATATTTCCTAACATTCCTGTGGCTCATCTGTGTTCTTAACATCCATCTATGTCATCTCGTCGTTATCATGTTTCCCTGGGTTTAACTTTCGTTCAAGGTTGCCATATTTAGTTCTTGAAGGCTCTCCTCAGCTTTCAAACCTTTCAGTTTTGGAACGAATCTGATCGCAAATCTCTGTACTTATTTCCCGGTTCTGGTTGTGCTTTCTCATGTGTGGGCTCCTTGCTGACGCAGTGTATTCTAAAATAGTTCCGACATACATCTAGTACAAGATCCTGAAGTATTCCTTATTGAAGTTTCCGAGGGCAATTCTAAGATTTACTATCGGGCCTGAGACACTGATGTAACGTGGTTTCAATGCGCCTCTGGCGATACTTGCAGTGTAATAATCTCTCACAGGGTCTTCTCTTTATTTGCTTTCTGTAATTTCTTCCTTTCCAGTTTATAAATTTTATCTGTGTTTTTAACCCTTTGAGTTTTTCGTTACTTTGCACTTGTTTGGATTAAATTTTAGTAGCCACTTGTTTGACTACTACTGCAGTCTGTCCAGGTCGTCTCCCAGATTGTTTCCGTCCTCTTGTGTTCTTATTCTTCTCATACTTTCAGTTCATCAGTAGCCATACATAGAAATTATTCTCATCTGGCAGATTATTTACATATATTAAGAAAAGATATGGTCCTATCACCGATACTTCGGGGGCTCCCCATTGGTTACTTTCACCCATTCTGTTTACTTCGTTACCGTCGCTCGCTGTTTTCTGTCCGTTAGAGACTCAAGTTATTCATACGAGTAGTTTCCCTTGCACCTCCTCCTGCGCTTTCATCTTTTGCATCAGTCTTGGGTGTTGTACTGTATTACAAATTCTGCAGCCGAAGAATATGTAGTCGACTCATCCTTGTCTCTCTAGCTTGATTTCCATTATTACATCAAAGAATTCTTTGTAGATTCGTGAGGCAGGACTTCCCTTCCCTTAATTCATGCTTGTTGTCTGCAGTGAAGTTCCTCTTCAGATGCATCACCAGTAATTCTAATTATCTTTTCCAGTACTTCACAAAGTCTCTAACTGAATGCTTCTTGCTTATTTTCCTGCTGCAAAATAAGTATCACATATGTACTTTTCTAACTAACTAGCATATGTTCAGTAACTAGTAACTTGGTATATATAGTCGCAATTGACTGGCTATGTAATCAGGTTTTGCAGCTTTTGTGGTATCACTACCTTGACTACTTTCTCCTTCCGTGTTTAGATGCTGGAGTTTCTTGTATTTTTTCCTTTCCTCCTTGTTCTCTCTTAAGCCATGCTTTGGCCTCCATACAGTTTCTGTTAATCCAATGGATATCTCTAATTTTTCCAATTTCTTTTTTTTACCTGTTTTGCTTTCTTGTCCCTCTCTCCCTCCGTCATGTTCTCTCTTCCACCTCCTCCTCAGGAAGTGTAATCAACAATTTTCATGGCTACTTCAAGCGTGACATAATTCAGAATAACTTAGACAAACACGTCGACATACAACCAGTTACTTTAAGTCGAAGCTAAACAACTTTGTTATATTATTTGATATGATGGCCTAATTTGGTACAGTGAATAATTATGAATAATTATGAACTGCTAGTGGGTGTGGGTGGGTGTGAGTTAGACCTGACTAGCTTGTGCTACTAGGTCAGATGCCGTGCTTCTTCCTTAAGTGAATGTGACCCGACCTCAACCACAGGACAGTGTTCACCTCATCACATCGATCCTGAGCATAATGACAGCCTTAGAAGTTCAGGGTAACAGATCGACATTGAACTGGATCCCCAGCCATGCTGACATCTGGGGAAATGAGGCGGCAGATGATACAGCCAAGGCAGCAACAGACTATCCACATGTTGGGATTACTGTCCCAATCAGCCTACGACAGGCCAAACTGGTGGCTGCCAGAGCCATGAAACTTATGGAGGTCTTATGTGATACCCCATCTCAACAGTGGTACCGAGCAGCGACTCAGGGAGAACCCCCTCCATATGATAGAAGCTGGTCCAGAGCGCAGTGTACCGCCATCCATCGGCTTCGTTTGGGCTTTCCCACAGCCAAGATGATGGTAGACAAGGCTGAGGAGATGTGCCAGTACTGTCAGCACGTTGTCCAGCGCCCCGTAACACACTATCTTCTGGAGTGTGAAGTTACTGAGACACTCCACAGAGATGACTGCGGCCACACTAGTGTACCATGGAGTCAACGAACCAGACAAGCTGTTACCCGTGATAACGACATATCCTCCTCCTCGCTAGTGTCCACAGTTAGGAGTATATATGGTGTTGTCGCTTATGAGATGTACCAGTTGAACTGACCAGAAGAGTGCTTGAACAGCATACGTCGCATCATTGTAGAAACCTTTCTCCCTCGGAAGGCAGAGACGGGTCATCGCAAGATTGAGACCCGTGCCAGGACTACGGTCTTGGCGAACATTATACATACCTGACTAGATTGGGGCATTGGCTTGGGCTGGTGGGGTACTTGGACCTGCCTCGCATGGGCCAGTAGGCTTGCTGCATTGTTCCTTCTTTCTTATTTTCTTATATGGGTATGAGACACACACACACACACACACACACACACACACACACACACACACACACACACATACACACACATACGTACACGCGCGTGTGTGGTTAGGTGTGTGTGTGCTGTATGAAGCGCACTCATGTCACATACTGAGGGTCTGTGGTTCAATCCCCGACACATGTAGAAACGCTGGGAATGTTTTCTTACATCTACTGCCCCTGTTCATCTTACAGTAATTAGGTACCTGGGTATAGAGAACATGGGTCGTATCCCAGGGGTGTTAGTACGCCTTAGATAGACCTGGGCTTTAAAATGAGCTCTGAGCCTGTAAAATTGATCCGTGTAAAAACAAAATGCCTCCCCTCCCCTGCACTCTCCTCCCGTCCACACTCCTCTCCTCCCCTCCACTCTCCTCCCCTCCACTATCCTCCCCTCCACTCTCCTCCCCTCCACTCTCCTCCCCCACACTCCTCCCCCCACACCCCTCTCCTCCCCTCCACTCCCCTCTCTGCTCCTCATCCTTTTTTCAAAAATTTTCTTGCTCCTGTGAACAGTCTTCCAAATCTTCATAGGGACTTCTCACCCAGAATTTCTTAAGTTACGCTAGAAAACAGAATGACCGGCAACAAGTGAGAGAGAGAGAGAGAGAGAGAGAGAGAGAGAGAGAGAGAGAGAGAGAGAGAGAGAGAGAGAGAGAGAGAGAGAGAGAGAGAGAGAGGTACTAGAACTTAGATGGAGGTACTAGCAAAAATGGAGTTCTCAAAGAAAGAGCTTGATGGGAAAAATCCTCTAATATCATATCCGTAATGGAGTTAAAACTTACTGGAGTAATATATGTGATATTTCTAGAGGGAAAAGAGGAAAGAGGAGAAGCAGCTCTGACGTAGAGCTACTGCAAAAATACCACTGCTTTTCCCATATATAAAATGGGATAAACAATAGACTATGAATTACAGGACGGTATCTTTAATACGCCTATTTTAAAAGTTTTGGCTAACACTATAAGGTAGAGGGCATAAAAGCATCTGAAGAGGAGAAGATTCTTAAAAAAAAGATGGTTTTAGAACTGGAAGACCTTGTGTTATAAACATGCTGGACTGCTGTGAGAAATTCTGAGAATTAAAACAAGAAGAAGCCAGGGATGGGTGGAATACATTCCCTGGCATGGAAAAAATAATACAGAACACCAGAGATCAGTCGAAAAATTAAAGGAACAAGCTGGGATGAAAGGCAGTGTTGGAGTGATCAGGAAGTACCTGACAGCCAGGCACCAGAACCTATCAGTAAAGGAGGAGACTTTAGAAGAGGAAGAATTAATGAATTATCTGATGACATCACCAGGGTGTGTGTTGCCACCACCTCCCACAACACTGATCCTACCAGCAACTCCAATAACGGGGGTGAAATCCGTCAACACTCTTTTCTCTCCTCTCCCATCATCTCCATCACAATGTTAACAATCACTCAGGCATTCCCAGATCCAGGGAAAATTCTATCAAGCTTTATACCTGTTGTCACATCTGTGTTGTTTATGGCTTACATAGATGTGCTGGGGGAGTCCTTGATGCTGGTGAAGATGCTCTTGATTCAAAAGAGTGTACCAGCCCCCCCCCCCCCCATCACGGAGTCAAACCATGATGAAGATTGAGACACTTATGCAACATATGGGAATCTTTATTGAGGAAACGTTTCGCCACACAGTGGCTTCATCAGTCCAGTACAAAGCAGAAAGGTGTAAGAAGAGGAGGAGTTTGAGGTAATCAGTCCCTCAGCCTGGAGTCGATGTGTTCAGTTCATCAATCTTGTAGAATGTACAGCATAGGGCCGTAGACGTGGCTTATATACTGTAGTCAGGTGAGGCGAAGCAGGAGGCGGCGGGGTCATAGTGGTACCATCCACTAGTCGAAGTAAGTCTTCGTCCAAAAGTTGGACAAGTTTAAAGAATTCTTTGTATCAAGATCCCATCATGTTGCAGTGTCTGACAGTTGTGATAAATGGTTTAAAAACCGACAAGTTGAAGACTGAGACACTTATGCAACATATTGGAATCTTTATTGAGGAAGAGGTTTTGCCACACAGTGTGACTGAACACATCGACTCCAGGCTGAGGGATGATTACCTCAAACTCCTCCTCTCCTTACACCCTTCTGATTTGTATTTTACTGATGAAGCCACTGTGTGGCGAAACGTTTCCTCAATAAAGATTCCCATATGTTGCATAAGTGTCTCAGTCTTCAACTTGTCGTTTTTTTAAACCATTTATCACACACTAATTACCTCACATTCACACACGTGAACAAGCACGTTCTCTAATAAATATGTTCCAGTGTTTGCTGACGTGTCTTTGTAATACAATTTGTTAATTATCAATTACCAAGGTTTATACCATACCTCGTAGTCCTCAAGCACTGTATGGTGCTTACAGGTTTAGCGCTTGCCCGTTAATGCATGAATAATGTTCTAAGGAAAACCTGAATACAGGAGAACTAGATGCGAGAGAGTAATTATGTGCGATGTATTGAAAATGGAGGATTTATGTTGGCCGTCAGTGTCATTAATGGAGTCCATCTGTCTTGTGTTGTACTGTGTAGAAATATAGTGTAAAGAGGATAGGTTTACGTATATATATATACGTGTGTGTTGTAGAGAATAAATTTGTGAGGCAATAAAAAGTAAAGATAGGTAAACACATACAGAATATGTGTGGTAGATTATATTTTGCTGCACCAGCGACTAGTTTACTGTGTTCTTGTGGACAGTAACACCAACACTCTTGTCTTGTGAACATTACTACAAGTACATAGAGATAAGCAAAATGGGTTAGCAGGAATACATCTAGAGTTATATTTACAATTTATCTTTCATCTGTTTTAAGTAAATTTAGGATTTTTGCTTAAAATGTCTGGTATCTTATTTTCAGTTATAAGATATCTTGACATATCACAGATTATTTTACTGTCCATCTCTGTATTCCTTAACAAGTGGACAATCAAGCACAGTGCGCTAGAGTGACCTCGTCACTACATCAGTCTGTAAACATTGTAAACTGCTCTTGTTTATCCAAGTTCATGTTATAGAGTATCATAGATCTACTCGGTCTTCTAACTTTATTCAGATTCATTATTTGCGCTTGGTGGCCTAGTTGGCAACTCTCTCGCCTCACACACTGAATGTCTGTGATTCGATCCCCGACACGGGTGGAAAGGTAGGGCATGTTTCCTTACACCTGCTGTCCCTGATCACCCAGCAGTAAGTAGGTACCTGGGTGTTAGTCGACTGGTGTGCGTCTCATCCTAGGGAACAAGATTAAAGTAGATCCCATTGAAAAAATAACAGTCGTCGAACAAATCTTATCTTAACACACTTGCACCAGGGACATGTCGAGGTCCCTGGACATGAGTGGGTGGATGCTGAGGTGAGACCTCTGCTTCACAGTGACTGTAAGGGCTACATATATCTATATGTTACCAGACAGTGGCAGTCCTGGTGGGCCCTACAGATGAGTAACAAGCTCGGCCCTACAGATGAGTAACAAGCTCTGTAGAGGTTGGCAGGCCATGGGTATTTGCCTCTCCTCTACAATAATCTTCACAGTGAGTAAGCTTCTTGTAGACAGAAGGTTGAGCACACGCACCTCATCAAGGCTCCTTCGGAAATCATTGAATGTTTTCTTATTACCACGAAGGTGCCTGCTGGGACCTAGGTGAACTTTTGGGTCCTAATTTTAACATATCCCAGAAGATAAATTATTTAACTCAAGCTTAATACTTTAAGCATTTGTGAAGTTATTTGTTTTCCCAGTATGTGCTTTTGTTAAAGGTATTTATTTAGGAATAGGACATTTAGTTAAAAACAAAGGGACACAAGGGAGGCTAAAGCCCGAGCATCTCCATCAGTCTTTCAAGACCCCCTATATAATAATAATAATAATAATAATAATAATAATAATAATAATAATAATAATAATAATAATAATAATAATAATAATAATAATAATAATAATAATAATAATAATAATAATGAAAATAATTATGAAACAAATATTACAAATAATAAGTCAGCTTCAAGACCAGGCTGCTGGCCTCCATTCCGTCCAGAATGACGCTCGTAAGGCCCTTCTATCTACAAAATTCAGAAGCCACTACTGGATAAAAACCTACGAAGGGAGTATACCTTTCAAGTGATTCGAGAGTTATTCTATTGCCTCAGGCCGGTTAGTATTGATGTGAGTGTATATCAGTGTGTTGCATATAGAGCTGAATGACCTTAATTGAGACCCTAGATCCCAACATGTTCAGTACTTGACTGCGTCGACACACTTATGAGACGCTTTCGACACATCAGTGAGAAGCCGTCGACACACTTGTGAGAGGCCGTCGACCATTCCTCCCCTGGGGTGACTGTCACCACCTTGAGAAAGTGGGGAGGCAAGGGCACCCAGCCAGGAACACGGTATCACCCCATCTGTTACATTGCTGACACTGACACTCACGCCTGTCACCAGCTGTCACCACCTCCTGTCTCCAGCCCGTGTACCACCTGCCTCGCCCGTCATCTGAACGGCACCTTATTCAAATTGCTCCTCGTCCAATCTTCCTGGCTCTTCACGTTTTTACCTTGAACCATTTAATAGATGATGGTTGGTGATGGTGGTTGGTGGTGGTTGGTGGTGGTGGTGGTTGGTGGTGGTGGTGGTTGGTGGTGGTTGGTGGTGGTTGGTGGTTACCTGGAGGTTACCTGGAGGTTATTCCGGGGATCAACGCCCCCGCGGCCCGGTCCATGACCAGGCCTCCCGATGGATCAGGGCCTGATCAACTAGGCTGTTACTGCTGGCCGCACGCAGTCCAACGTACGAGCCACAGCCCGGCTGATCCGGCACTGACTTTAGGTATCTGTCCAGCTCTCTCTTGAAGGCAGCCAGGGGTTTATTGGCAATTCCCCTAATGCTTGATGGGAGGCTGTTGGACAGTTTTGGGTCCCGGACACTTGTGGTGTTTTTCCTTAGTGTACCAATGGCGCCCCTACTTTTTATTGGGGGCATTTTGCATCGCCTGCCCAGTCTTTTACTTTCGTAGGGAGTGATTTCTGTGTGCAGATTTGGGACCATTCCTTCCAAGATTTTCCAAGTGTAGATTATGATATATCTCTCCCTCCTGCGTTCCATCGAGTACAAGTCAAGTGCTTCCAAGCGTTCCCAGTAGTTAAGGTGCTTGACAGAACTTATACGTGCAGTAAAGGATCTCTGTACACTCTCTAGATCTGCGATTTCACCTGCTTTGATTGGAGATGTTAATGTACAGCAGTATTCTAGCCTAGAGAGAACAAGTGATTTGAAAAGGATCATCATGGGCTTGGCATCTCTCGTTTTGAAAGTTCTCATTATCCATCCTATCATTTTCTTTGCACGTGTGATCGTGGCACTGTTGTGATCCTTGAAAGTGAGATCCTCAGACATTACTACTCCCAGGTCCCTTACATTATTTTTCCGCTCTATTGTATGGCCGGAGTCAGTAGTATACTCTGTTCTAGTTATTATCTCCTCCAGTTTTCCATATCAGAGTAGTTGGAATTTGTCCTCATTGAACATCATATTGTTTACCGTTGCCCACTGGAAAACTTTGGAGGTTAACCGCGTCCTCAGCAGATGACAGCCTCATGCAGATCCTAGTATCATCCGCAAAGGATGATACGGTGCTGTGGTGTATATCTCTGTTTATGTCTGATATGAGGATAAGGAATAAGATGGGGGCGAGTACTGTGCCTTGTGGAACAGAGCTCTTCACTATGGCAGCCTCCGATTTAACTCTTGTTGACCACTACTCTTTGTGTTCGATTTGTTAGGAAGTTGAAGATCCATCTCCCCACTTTCCCAGTTATTCCTTTAGCACGTATTTTATGGGCTATTACGCCATGATCGCATTTGTCAAATGCTTTTGGAAAGTCTGTGCATATTACATCTGCATTCTGATTTTCTTCCAGTGCATCCAAGGCCATGTCATAGTGATCCAGTAGTTGTGAGAGGCAGGAGCGACCTGCCTTGAACCCATGTTGCCCTGGATTGTGCAGATTTTGGGAATCCAGGTGATTTGCAGTCCTGCTTCTTAGCACTCTTTCAAAGATTTTTATGATGTGGGACGTCAGAGCTATTGGTCTATAGTTCTTAGCTAATGCTTTGCTGCCACCTTTATGGAGTGGGGCTATATCCGTTGTTTTGAGTGACTGTGGAATTTCACCCATGTCCAAGCTCCTCCTCCATAGTGTACTTAGGGCACACGAGAGGGGTTTCTTGCAGTTCTTAATGAAAACAGAGTTCCACGAGTCTGGGCCCGGGGCTGAGTGCATAGGCATGTTGTCAATGGCTTTTTCGAAATCTATCGGAGTTAGGGTAATGTCGGAAATCTGGCATACATTTATGGAGTTTTGAGGCTCATTCATGAAGAAATCATTTGGGTCGTCGATCCTCAGACCGATTAGTGGTTCACTAAACACAGAGTCGTACTGGGATTTCAATATTTCACTCATTTCCTTGTTGTCATCTGTTGGTGGTGGTGGTGGTTGGTGGCGGTGGTTGGTGGTGGTGGTTGGTGGTGGTTGGTGGTGGTGGTTGATGGTGGTTGATGGTGGTTAGTGGTGGTGGTTGATGGTGGTTAGTGGTGGTGGTTGATGGCAGTTAGTGGTGGTGGTTGATGGTGGTTGGTGATGGTGATGGTGGTTGATGGGTCGTGGTTGTTGGCTAGTCCACACTTCATAAATTTGACACACGCGCAACACTTGGGTATCTTTATTTTGGATACTTTTCGCCACACAGTGGCTTCCTCAGTCCGATACATTCTTAACTGCAGTTAAAGTTTGATAAAAAGGATCTAAACCAGACAACAGTCCCTTACTGACAACCCAGGATGAAGGTAGTCTTCTGGATAAGACTTTCAGTTGCCCCCAACCCCCCGGCATCCTAGTCCTCTTACTGCGAATTCTCTGCATAATATTCACACCATACATTGCCCTTAGACAAATCTCCACTGCCTCCAGCCTCCTCCTCCTCGCCAAAATGTTGAGAGTGATTACCACTTCACTGAGTGTGGAGAAATTTTCTCCAGGAGGGGGATATCAGCCCCCTTCAGCCCTCTCAGCCCTGAGGGGCCACTCAGAAGGGGCGAGCGTCTTGTTTACTGCTAGAGTGAGTAATTGATCACAGATGCTATGCCACGTAATCAAGTGACCTCTGCTCCTTGCAGCGGTGTTGCAACGTGTATTTTTATAAGAGACAGTACATCTCTTACTTAGCAGGACAATTAAGGAAAATCCTGCTCCCACTTTATTACCATAGTAAAAATAGTGTACATTGTTGTCTACGCTTAAGACAGCAAGAAACAAACATTCTGCTTTGCTTCATCGAGGAGGTGACAAGGATGCAAGGTACTAGGTCAGCGTTTTTTTTTTGTGCTGGGGGCAGTGACGGCATGGAGCGCTGTAGCGTCTGGCAGACTAACTTTGACTCTACTACGAGTGACACTGACGCTAGGATAACCAGCAAAGAACACAGATCTGTGCGTTAGTGTGAACAAAGTGTCTCTAACACAAACACTTAATAGAAGTGTGATCAGCTTCTATTGTGATACATTGTGAACAACAAAGACAAATCTTGTGGAACATAGTGTACCAGTGTGCGTTTCCTAGACAATGGAAGACGTGGACATCCAAGGACACTTCAGCTTCTATCAAGTCACCGATATCTGTCGAAGGTGTTGAGAACACCATAGCTCACGTTACAAAGAGCAAGGTATGTTACGAATTTCTTGTAGATCGGGGGATTGCGCAATTCTTGAGTCACAAGGAGTTTGTAATCAACCTATAATCGGCAGTAAGGTGTGGACTTTTGAGTCCAAACAAGTAAGTATTTTGTCAGCCATCATCGAATGAAATATGCTGACATAACACCCCCTAGGGGTAATTTATACTTACAAATTGTATCTCTTGACAGCCCACTGTTGTGATGGTTTCGACAGCATCTAGACCTCGTCTGCAGGGGCGGCTGTGTAGACGATTTGCTGTCATTTATCAGCTAAGTGTTCATTATATAGTTATAATGAACACAGCAGGTAAGGCCAATAATTCTCAACAGAGTTTTGGTCGTGCTCGAACCGGATAAAGACCACACTGTGGTCCAAATATGTTGTACTACAGTGTACAAATAACCTATGAGCCAAGGTCCTTCGAAAAAAGCTGTAAAACTAGTGTTTTACAATATAAATCAGTATAAATGAGTCCCTCCAGACTCAATCACAGAGAATGGGCAGCCAAAAGAAAACGGGCGCACACCCAGCGTTCACCCAAAAGAAAACGGGCGCTCACCCAGCGGACACCCAAAAGAAAACGGGAGCTGGGTGACTCACCCACATCCTGCACCCACTGCTCCAATCTGGAGAAATCGCTGAATAAGACAACACCACCAAGTGATGTTGTTTGTCTGAGTGTATATATATACACAGTGTTTATAATGTTTATAGACAGAAATTAAGAGACAAGATTGTGTTAAAGTTTGTTTCTTATAGATCTACCTGTTATATTAAAGAAACTTATATATAAAGTGTAAGCTTTCAAATATATATTAACAGTGAAATTTATATATGTGTAAGTAATATTCACGTGTGATTACAGTTATACAGTGACATTTATAGTGTATAGTGAATGAAGTGTATAACATCGTTATTTACGATTAATCATCATGGTCAGGCTGACACAGCACACAAGCCATAAACACCAGACACATGTACCCTGTACCCTTCATGGTCATTGACCCTGAGGTTAAGCTTAGTGGGTCAGTAGTGTCTGACTCGATTATTGCTGACTTAAGCATAACAAAAACTCAGCTGGTTATAGCAGTACAGTGTTTTTTAAACACTCTAAGTGTGGTGCTAGAATTTTCAGTATACCATTAAAATGGCTTGTTTGAAAACTCAGTTTCAGTCTTTACAGACTAAGATTACACAATTAGAAAATCTAATTTCAGTCTGTCTAGGATTAACTCAAGATACAAACATAGATTTTGATGATCTTGAGGTCAAGTTTGAATTATTTACACAACGCATGGAAATAATTAATTCAGACTATACACATTATGAAAATAAATTTCTTGAATCAGATCCATCTGAGGATGAAATTAAAAATGTTTTGGATACTTTTAGTGATCAACAATTAAGGTGGACAGGAGTACAGGCTATCTGCCGTAAAACTCTGTCACAGAGACCTACTACTAGTGGTCAAACACCTGTTACACATGTAACAACAACAAGTGTCCCATTACCAAGCTTACCTACATTGTCATTACCTATTTTCCAAGGTCATAATTATGAAGAATTCATTAGTGGTTTTCAATCCATAGTAAATTCACGAACTGACATAGATGAGATTGCTAAGTTCAATTACCTTAAATGTCTTGTGAAGGGAGAACCCTATGAACTGATTAAGTCATTTCCGGTGGTTAAAGGTAATTATCAAATAGCCTTACGTGTCTTAGCAGACAATTACTTCGATGATGACAAGACCAGAGTTAGACATGCAGTCTTAATATCAAGCTTGAAGCCACCCAAACATTGTTTTTCAGACTTACAGGCATTTAAAATTACATTAGACAATAGTCTCAGATCTCTAGATGCTAAATATGACCTAAGACAATGTGATTGGTTTATCAGTGGTATTGTACAAGATAAGTTGTCACCACAAACTATTGAATGATTAAATATTATGTTCAATAAACGCTATTTCACTTGTGAGGAAATTAGCAATGGTTTACAAACAATAGTTTCATGCATGCAAGCAACGAGACAAGATGAAAAATCCACAAATCCAGTGGATAATAAACCTTCAACTCAGTATAAAAAGAGTATACCTACTCCCACTAAACCACATAATGGGAAATCCCATATAGGCATTTATCAAGCTGTGAATACAATAGACAGTAAACAGACTGTCACACATAAACGTACTCCAAAATGTGTACTTTGTGATGGAACACATTGGGCACAGTATTGTATTCAATACACATCAATGGAGGCACGTAAACAACGTGTTCATCAGCTGAAAAGGTGCATCAAGTGTTTAGGTGAACACCAGGGAGGAAAATGCTCACTGAAGAAGTGTTTTAAATGCAAGGGTATGCATCATACAGCATTATGTCCAAATACTTTTGCTGAACAACAGCAGACTTCCACAGAATCAGGAAGTCAACAAGCAACAGCATTAAATGTGAGAGATAAGTTTAAAGCAACTGCTCTCCCGATAGCTCGAGTTGAGTTATCTAATAAATTACACAAAACCAATGTGCTAACACTATTTGATCAAGGCTCACAAAGGTCCTTCATAAGAAGATCAGTGTTGCAGAAACTGAATAAACAACCCTATGCCAAAATACAGTTAGATATAGCTGGTTTTTTCCACAATTCTGGTAAACAGACATATGACCTAGCCAGAATCACTGTTGGTCTAGGAAACAGGAAAAAGACAGTAGAAGCTGTGGTAGTAGATGATTTGCCTAAGTCTGTGCAGATCCAGGGATTAAAAGAAACAGTTGCAGCACTGAAAGCAGCTAAGGTCAAGTTAGCCTGTCCTGACATACAGACGGACACAATTAGTCCAATTGATTTAATCATTGGAAGTGATTATTATCACTGTTTTGTGCAAAATATAGTAAGTAAACATGATGTTCACTTGCTGAAAACAGCAGGAGGCCACATGATATGTGGTCCCATTCCCTCTCAAAGTGGGAAAGAAGCTGATATTGATTCAGTGGAAAATGTACTAGTTACGAGAATAACCACTGATCATGTACCACAGCAAAAATTATCATTACTGGAAGAAATGAATGAACCAGTTGATAAGTTGTGGGATTTAGATGCGATAGGTATTGATGTAAATAAACCAAGCCCACAAGAGTCTCAGACTTATAACCAATATTTGGACACTGTCAAATATAAAGATGGACAGTATTGGGTTAGGTTACCATGGAAATTAAATCCACCACATCTGCCTAGCAATTATCGCATGGCTTTCGGACAGATGAAAGCACAAATACATGAGCTCAGGAAGAATCCAGAGTTACTGACTGTCTATGATAATATCATACAAGAACAGTTGAACAATAAATTCATTGAGGAAATAGTCGAAGATAAGTTGAAGACAAACGCTCATTATCTCCCGCACCATGGAGTCAGAAAAGATTCTGAAACCACTCCACTACGTGTTGTATATAATTGCAGCGCACGTGCAAATAAAGATGTAGCAAGTCTTAATTAATGACTGTCTGATGACCGGACCCTCACTAACTGAGAAGCTTGGAGACGTGCTTATGAAATTTCGCACAAACCCATATGCCTACACGGCTGATATTTCCAAGGCTTTCTTAAGAGTAGGACTACAAGAAATAGATAGAGATTATACTCGATTCTTGTGGCCTGAAAATCCACATGATCCTCAAAGTCCTGTGAAAACTTATCGTTTTAAATCAGTATTATTTGGTGCAACATCCTCTCCATTCTTACTAGAAGCTACTCTAAATACACATTTGAAGAAATCTGAAAGTCCCTTCAAAGAAGTCTTAAAGAAAAGTTTCTATGTGGACAATCTTCAAGGTAATGTGAATAAAGAGGAGGATTTGAAATCCTTATACAGAGAAGCTAACACGGAGATGAAAAAAGCAAATATGCCTCTAAGGATGTGAAATACAAATTCAAAGCAATTAAGGGAACTTATCAAAGAAGATTTCCCTGAAACTGAAATTCCTGATTGCAACAATATGCTGGGACTTAATTGGAACACACAGGAAGATACTTTGAGTCTCAAAAGGATAAACAATAAATCATGCAGTACACTCACTAAACGTAGTTTACTGTCAGAGGTATCACAATGTTTTGATCCTCTAGGACTCGTCTCACCAATTACCATAAAAGGTAAAATGCTTATGCAAGATGCATGGAAACTCAAAATTGGATGGGATGAGAACTTGCCTCTAGAAATGAGTCAAGCATGGGATGAAATATCCAGGGAGTTTAAACAACTTCATCAAATTAAATTTCCCAGACAAATAGGTCAAGAGGGAAACAATTACACATTACATGTGTTCTGTGATGCGTCAACCAGAGGTTATGGCGCTGTAGCTTACATGAGTAATGCTGAAGGAAGTACACTAATTACTTCAAAGGCCAGGGTAGCACCCTTGAAGGTCAGAACAGTACCACAATTGGAACTGACAGCACTCTATGTAGGTACAAAATTAGCTGTCTATCTCAACAAAGTACTTGATCATCTCACTATTGAGAAAACCGTGATTTGGAGTGATAATGAAGCAGTTCTCCAGTGGTTAAGAAATAATAAGAGTAAGTTGGTCTATGTACAGAACAGAGTAGCAGAAATAAAAGAGATGCAGAGAGATTATCTCTTTCTTCACGTCTCTACCCTAGAGAATCCAGCTGATATGTTGTCACGTGGTGTCCCACTCAAGAAATTTGTGGATAATAAATTATGGCTCCACGGACCGAACTGGCTCTCTGATGAAAATAACTGGCCTCAGCAAAAAGCTCACATTACGCCAGAAGAAACAGTCTGCTTGAACACAGCAGAAATAAGTTGTGTAAATACTGCAGACACAACAGAAATAGTCATTGATGGATCTAATTACTCATCTTTGGGTAAACTCTTAAGAGTTACAGCTCTTGTCTTTAAATTCATTAAAGGAATAAAACCTGATTATGAATATCTTGAACCCATTAAATACTGGGTGAAACTAATACAGAAAGTTGTTTTCTCTACAGAATATACATTTCTAGAAACACAAGATAAATCCCCAAAGAAACCTGTTATGATTAATTCTTTAGGACTTTATCTCGACTCAGAAAAGATTATAAGATGTCGAGGAAGAATTCATAATTCTTCACTACCTAAAGAAGCCATACATCCAATATTGATCCCCAAGAATCATTGGCTAACAAAACTGATTGTGCAAAACGCCCACAGTAACGTGTTACATGGTGGGGTAGCTGACACACTTTGTCATATACGACAATCCTACTGGATACCTCAAGGTCGACAAAGTGTGAAAAAACAAATAAAGGACTGTATTACTTGTCGTCACTACGATATGCGAGTATGTCAGTATCCAGGTCCACCTCCATATCCCTCTGAAAGAGTTTGTCATATCACTCCATTTGAGGTGACAGGTGTAGATTACACTGGACCAATAATTTTAACCAACACTGTTGACAAAGTTCCCATCAAGGTGTACATCTGTTTGTTCACTTGTGCTACAACTAGAGCAGTACATCTAGAAGTAGCCACTGACATGTCTGCTGAAACTTTTATCAAATTATTCAGAAGGTTTGCAGCCAGAAGGGCATGTCCCAGACTGATGATTTCAGATAATGCAACGAACTTTGTTGCTGGTGCTGCTTATATAAGCAAGATCTTTGATCAACCAGAAGTACAACAGATGCTGAATCAACGCAGATGTCGTTGGAGATACATTCCTCCTAAATCTCCATGGCACGGCGGATTTTATGAAAGAATGATCGGCATTGTAAAGCGTTGTTTAAGGAAGACTCTTCATCGTCAGAGAATAGACTTAGAAGAATTCCGTACAGTTGTGACTGAAATAGAAAATAGAGTCAACAACAGACCTCTAACTTATGTTACCGATGATCTGGACAATTTAGAAGTGTTAAGTCCATCTCATTTACTCCATGGCAGAAGGCTCGAACATGTTCCTCCCATGAATGATAAAGAAATCATAGAGGATCCTACTTATTACGAACCTGAGCAACTCAGACGTAAATTCAAACACCTTAATAAAGTGATTGAATGTTGGGAGAAAATTTGGCGAGAAGACTATCTCACCTCATTGAGAGAACACTTCTATGGAGCTGGTGTTCCTGAAAATCATAAGTCCTTAAGACCTGGTGACATAGTGATTATCGACAATGATGGTCCGAGGTCCCAATGGACACTTGGAAAAATTGTGACCATATATCCTGATGCAAATGGAATCATCAGGACAGTTGATGTTTTGAGCAAAGGTGTAGTGAATAAGCGGACAATAAATAAACTAGTGCCGTTAGAATTACACAGTGTTGAAAACAAAATTAGTGATTCTCCAGAAACCACACAGACTAAAGCTGTTCAGAAAAGACAAGCAGCAGTGGTGGCGAGTGAGAAAATTAAATTAATGTTAAGTGATGAATAGTTCACCTGCAGCGAACCTCCGCCGCCCCCCAGTGTGGAGAAATTTTCTCCAGGAGGGGGGTATCAGCCCCCTTCAGCCCTCTCAGCCCTGAGGGGCCACTCAGAAGGGGCGAGCGTCTTGTTTACTGCTAGAGTGAGTAATTGATCACAGATGCTATGCCACGTAATCAAGTGACCTCTGCTCCTTGCAGCGGTGTTGCAACGTGTATTTTTATAAGAGACAGTACATCTCTTACTTAGCAGGACAATTAAGGAAAATCCTGCTCCCACTTTATTACCATAGTAAAAATAGTGTACATTGTTGTCTACGCTTAAGACAGCAAGAAACAAACATTCTGCTTTGCTTCATCGAGGAGGTGACAAGGATGCAAGGTACTAGGTCAGCGTTTTTTTTTTTTTGTGCTGGGGGCAGTGACGGCATGGAGCGCTGTAGCGTCTGGCAGACTAACTTTGACTCTACTACGAGTGACACTGACGCTAGGATAACCAGCAAAGAACACAGATCTGTGCGTTAGTGTGAACAAAGTGTCTCTAACACAAACACTTAATAGAAGTGTGATCAGCTTCTATTGTGATACATTGTGAACAACAAAGACAAATCTTGTGGAACATAGTGTACCAGTGTGCGTTTCCTAGACAATGGAAGACGTGGACATCCAAGGACACTTCAGCTTCTATCAAGTCACCGATATCTGTCGAAGGTGTTGAGAACACCATAGCTCACGTTACAAAGAGCAAGGTATGTTACGAATTTCTTGTAGATCGGGGGATTGCGCAATTCTTGAGTCACAAGGAGTTTGTAATCAACCTATAATCGGCAGTAAGGTGTGGACTTTTGAGTCCAAACGAGTAAGTATTTTGTCAGCCATCATCGAATGAAATATGCTGACATAACACCCCCTAGGGGTAATTTATACTTACAAATTGTATCTCTTGACAGCCCACTGTTGTGATGGTTTCGACAGCATCTAGACCTCGTCTGCAGGGGCGGCTGTGTAGACGATTTGCTGTCATTTATCAGCTAAGTGTTCATTATATAGTTATAATGAACACAGCAGGTAAGGCCAATAAATCTCAACACTGAGTATGAATTAGATTATGCATTAAGTCTCTGGAGAGGATATGTATAACTTGATACAATTAAGGTGTTTTTCCTACTTCCTGGACCTAACCCGCAACAGCCTGATACATTTAAAAGTTTCCTTAACGTACGTTAAGGGGACTGGTATATGTATCAGGCTGTCTAGTATCATACGTACATTTGAAAGTACGTATGATACTAAATAGACTGTACATGGTTTTATGAAAGGAAAAAGTGTGCAAGGAAAAATGTTGAATGAATAGAACTTTGAAAACAAAAGCTGCAAAGTTAATGAAGACATTCTTTAAGTCACTCGTTCTCTGTAGGTTGGAAAATTGCTGTTTACTAACTGCATAAAACCTTCACAGCTCACATAAACTTGGTCAAGTACCTGAATTACTAGGAGCACTTGAAACCCCTCGAACTATACTCTTTAGAATATTGGTGAGAAAGATGCATTATAATGTACACCTGGAAGATTCTTGAGGGATGGGTCCCAAATCTCCGCATCGATATCACTACATATGAACTCAAGAGGCTTGGTAAAGAATGCAAGATACCTCCGGTGAAAAGCGGGGAAGCGATGAGTACACACAGAGAGAGAGAGAGAGAGAGAGAGAGAGAGAGAGAGAGAGAGAGAGACAGACAGACAGACAGACAGACAGACAGACAGACAGACAGACAGAGAGCTTTTCAACACCATCCCTTTATACATTAAGAGGATCAGAAACAGACTCCTGGCTGCCTTAAAGAAGGAACTCGACAAAACAGTTCCTGATCAGCCTGGTTGTGGAGCAAACGAATTGTGAGTGACGAGTACCAACAACCTGATCGATCATGCCAGCAACCAGGAGGCCTAGTCTTGGACCAGGTCGCGGGGACGGTAACCTCCGGAAGTGAATACAGGTAACCTGCAGGTACAAGCACAGCCCTATCATCAGCAACTGTGACTCCACACACTTTGTATAAGACTGGATCAGCATCATATGATCCTACACCTCGTCGCAACACCCGAACGCTTACAACCCCAGCCACAAATATGTTAAACAGCCATAGTGAGGCCTGGTCACAGACCGGGCCGAGGGGACGTTGGCCCCCGAAAACCCCTCCAGATATACATCGAACATCCCAGTCTAAGGTCTACTTTCACTGGAAAATAATCCTCCCTCCCTCTCCTACATACTCTAACCTGAGCCTCACTATCCACACAAAAAGAGTAAATACAAAGTAATCATGTTAATCTTCTATAACATGCAGTCAAGCCTTAAGAAAACATGGACTGATATACAGGCTGCTCACTCTAGTCCAAGATCTTAGATGCGATGTAGTTAATGCTATTTCAATCTCATAACATCAGCTTTTATAGAATTTATAGATAGTGTGTCTATCTTATGTTTAGCAGACGGAGGTTCGAGCCTCTAAGACTTCTTACGATGTATGAGCCACACGTGTTTAGCACTTGTCAGAAAGTCTCTCGGCATTTTATCAAAGCTCTAGTCTTTATAACCCGGCGTCCCGTCTTGTTTATGTACTCAACTTCTCTCCTTCAAAGCTTGGTTGGCATTAAAGGATATTTTTTTTTTTTGCAGTGATGTATTTGTTAAGCTTTAGGCTCTTAACCTTCATGGTAATGTGAAGATTGTGTCAGGACTGTGCTGTAGCTCAATGCTTTTTTTTAAGATGCTTGCTAGAGGGGAGGGAGGGATATATATATATATATATATATATATATATATATATATATATATATATATATATATATATATATATATATATATATATGTCGTGCCGAATATGTAAAACTGGTCAATTAGCAAGAACTCATTTAAAATCAAGTCCTTTCCAAAATTTTCTCTTATACGTTTAAAGATATATTTTTTTCATTAATGTTAATGTAAAAAAATTTATTTTGCACCAAAAGCAACTTAGAAAACTTACCTAACCTTATTATAACAAGAACAATTTATTTTAGCCTAACCCAACTAAATATATTTTAGATTTGTTTACAATACTTTAATACTAAACAAACACAGTGAAATATATTTTTTTCGTTAGGTTCAGATTGATTTTGGCGAAATTATTGCATACACAAATTTTCACTTGTCCTATATGGCAAGATGAGCGTTGCTATTTAAGCCAAGATCGCAAGTTCTGCCTATTCGGCACGACATATATATATATATATATATATATATATATATATATATATATATATATATATATATATATATATATATATATATAGAGAGAGAGAGAGAGAGAGAGAGAGAGAGAGAGAGAGAGAGAGAGAGAGGATGGAAAGTTCAGGTAAGGAAGCGAGAGTGAGTGAAAGAAAGAAGGAAAGAAAAAAAGAAAGAAATAGAAGGAGGGCTGGAGGGAAGGATGATGAATGAGGACCTTCAAACAGGGGTTCTCACACTTAACACTTCCCAGGGGTTCATTACACAGTGGTGGGGCGGAGTTCTCACCCCGTCTCTCTGGCTGCCTGGGGCTTCCGAGTGGGTGACCCGCGGTTGATGTCAGGCCAGTCGTCTGACCCTCAGAGTTCAACACATTGTTCATCCCAGGACTTCTCCAGTCACCACAACGCTGTTTTCATAACATCAAAATTCAAAGCTATAATCAACCCTCCCCCCCATCCCAAGACGTCGTTTTCTGAATTTTGATGTTTCTTTATTACTTTATTACTGGCTGGCGAAACGTTTCCGAAATAAAGATACTGAAATGTTGCACAGGCGTCTCATTTATCATCGTGATATAGAGGATATAATTATATTGCTATTAAAAACAGTGACATAGAATTGATTATTGCAACATGTTCTTGGTTGTGAATTGACACTTGAGAGCCGAGGAAGCGAGTTCCAGCCTTTATTTTGGGCCTTTTAGAAAATGGCTGGGGAGTAACGAAACATTTTAATTAGCTGGGGAAAAGTAATTGATTTCTTGGTAAGTTCAGTCTGCCCTGGGACCCTCAAAAATGTCTCTATAAGTAACAATGGCGCCTCTAGTACCAGCACCAGCGGCCTGATTAATTAATCAGGTCATTAACCAGGCCTGGTTGATAGCCTGATCAATAACAAATATATTACTTTAAACGTAGTCCTCTCTCAAGATCTTTGGTTTCTTCTTGTGTGATCACTGCTGCTGGTCGCCCAGCCCTGAGCATCCCTCGGAAAAGTGAGACAAATTTGTTAAGTGAAAGGACACAGATACAACTAATGTGACTTTTTATTGTGGCAACGTTTTCCTCCTGGAGTGCGAAACGTTGTTACAGTAAATCTGTGTTCTTTTACTTAACAAAGTTGTCTCACTTTTCTAAGAGATTCTCAGGGCTGGGAGACCAGTGATCACACATGAAGAAACCGGAGACCTTGGTTGAGGGCCTGATTAATCACGTTGTTGGTGCTAGAGGCATGCAATCCTGTGCGGTCCAGTATATTTATAACTCATAATAACCCGGCACTTCCTGGGTATATGGAGTGTCTCATAAGATAAATAATAAGTGTACAATAGTCAGTGAAAAAATTCCTTACATTAGTAGTTCTTTCAATAGTGTTAAAAGTTCTTTTCCTTGCAGCTTTGTCAGGAGGGAGATGTGGGGGTCACATACCCCTCTCGCACCCACCTTGTCAGGGCGCAGGTGTGGGGGATTCATGGCTTAATTTTATATTCGAAGAAATAGTATGATGGTGTCCACAATAATTCTGGAACGCTGTATCCCTTCTGCCGGTAAAACATTATCATCTGTACTCTCCAGTACACAAGTCCCTGCACACTAAGGCGCTACAAGTAAAATCAGAAGAGTACATACAAAATTATTAAACACCCTGTGGCATAAACTTATCCAAAATACCATCCTCCTCTTCACACAGTGTCTTGCACCAGCCACCGCTCGGCCGGCACTGACACACCTCTTCTGTCCTGTCCTGTCCTGGCTACTCTTCAGGACTAATACGCGACTATTTTCAGAGCGAATCCCGTCAATGACATTATTAATGGAGCGTTTTTTTATACACATTTTCTGCGATGCCCTCCGTAATATAACCTCCCACACAAAACAAACTAACATTCGCAAACATATATAATATACAGAGTTTAATTGTCTCAAAGTGGGGAATTTTTCCATGCTACAAAAAAAAGTGTTTTCCAACTGTTGTTTGATCTCCAGGCGCTGTAGCCACCATTCATTCTTTGCTCTTTTCAGAATTTGACAACAATTGTTAGAAATACAAACCTCGAGTTTAAGTGTCCCTTTCATCACTTCTTCAAGGTACTGCCACTTTTTTTTTCCATTATTTCACTTATCCACCAGTTTATCTTCTTGTGTTCCTCAATGCACAAACAACGCTATATAATGTACATATAATGTACATACACTGTACATGCAGTGTACATGCAGTGTATGTACAGTGCACACACAATGCACATACAGTGCACATACAACGAACATACAATGTGTGTGTGTGTGTGTGTGTGTGTGTGTGTGTGTGTGTGTGTGTGTGTGTGTGTGTGTGTGTGTGTGTGTGTGTATGTGTGTGTATTTTGTGAGTGCGTGGAGTATGTGTGTGTGGGGGAGGGGGGTGGAGGGGGGTGACCTGCGCTTCACTCACGACGCATCATTAATCACTTTCTGGCATTAAACAAGGAGGAACTTCCGTGTAAAATACGACCTCTCCAGAGAGGGTCATTGTAGCCACTCTTAGTGGCCAGGACGCTGCTGCTGCTGCTGCGGCTTCTGCTGTGTTTCTCTGCTGCTGTCATGATTAATGACAGCAGCAGCAGTGTGTGTTTGTTATTTTCTCTCTCACCGTAGCTCCTCATGGTTTGTTTCGCTCGCTTTCGGGAGGCCAGTCCGAGAGGCTATCAAAAAGGCCAGTCCTATAAGGTGAGATAGTAAGGTTATTCAGGCAGGACCTGTGTGATTCGACCCCTACAACCACATATAAGTGAGTATTCTTAAACCTTTTGGTTAGCCTACAAAGGAGTTTTATTATCAGTGGTGGACAGGCGGGATTGGATCCCATGGTATATATGGAATTAACGGAGGATTACCACCGGTCGAGGAGGCTCAGGCCTTGCTGTCTGGGACTGTTCATTTCCTGTCCAGGAACTAAGCAGTCTTGGAACTAAATAGAACTCAAGTGGAACTAAACAGTTCCTTCCCAAGAACTAATATATATATATATATATATATATATATATATATATATATATATATATATATATATATATATATATATATATATATATATATATATCGTGCCGAATATGTAAAACTGGTCAATTAGCAAGAACTCATTTAATATCAAGTCCTTTCTGAAATTTTCTCTTATACGTTTAAAGTATATTTTTTTCATTAATGTTGATGTAAAAATTTATAATTTTGCACCAAAAGAATCTTAGAAAACTTACCTAACCTTATTATAACAAGAACAATTTATTTTAGCCTAACCCAACTAAATATATTTTAGATTTGTTTACAATAATTTAATACTGAACGAACACAGTGAAATATATTTTTTTCGTTAGGTTCAGAATGATTTTGGCGAAATTATTGCATGCACAAATTTTAGCTTGTCCTATATGGCAAGATGAGCGTTGCTATTTAAGCCAAGATCGCAAATTCTGCCTATTCGGCACGACATATATATATATATATATATATATATATATATATATATATATATATATATATATATATATATAAATATATATATATATATATATATATATATATATATATATATATATATATATATATATATATATGTCGTGCCGAATAGGCAAAACTTGCGATCTTGGCTTAAATAGCAACGCTCATCTTGCCATATAGGACAAGCGGAAATTTGTGTATGCAATAATTTCGCCAAAATAATTCTGAACCGAACGAAAAAAATATATTTCACTGTGCTTGTTTAGTATTAAATTACTGTAAACAAATCTAAATCTATTTAGTTGGGTTAGGCTAAAATAAATTGTTCTTGTTATAATAAGGTTAGGTAAGTTTTCTAAGATTCTTTTGGAGCAAAATTAAAATTTTTTACATGAACATTAATGAAAAAAATATATCTTTAAACGTATAAGAGAAAATTTTAGAAAGGACTTAATCTTAAATGAGTTCTTGCTAATTGACCAGTTTTACATATTCGGCACGACATATATATATATATATATATATATATATATATATATATATATATATATATATATATATATATATATATATATATATATATATATATATAAAAATCTTGATACAGTAAAAACTTTTGATAAAGAATTCCCCAAAAATGCTGGATGGATGTGTCTATAAGATTCCTTTGTAAATTTGCGATAAAGTTTATTACAGGAAACTGGTAAAATCTCGGAACTAAGATTAAAACAACATAAATATAGCATTAGAACTGGACAAGATTCCAATGCTCTATTTATTCATGTAAGAGATTTTAACCATAAAATTGATTTTCAAAAAGTTGAGAAAGTAGTATCAAGCAAGTCCATGGTCGACAGGAATATAATTGAATCTTGTTTCATAAAAAGCAGTTTTGACAATAATGTGAATAATTCCTTTGGTTTATATAAATTAGATCCATTTATAATTAATAGAATTTGGGAAGAATTTAATAATACACTTTGACAAAATAATAATTCTTTAAATTTTCTTGGGTGAATAGTTTGTGGGTGAGGGGCTTGCAAAGGACTCCAGCTGAGTCGGCGCGTCAGGTGTTTGGGAACTGCTGTGGATCTGATAGTGAGGTGTTGGCCAGACCCTCATAGCTTCCTTGGATGCTTTACTTTCATAGTTCCTTGATAATGTGAGTAGTCACGAAAAGCGCTTGAATTTCACTTTTCAGAGTGGTTGTTTTACATATATATATAGCATATATATATATATATATATATATATATATATATATATATATATATATATATATATATATATAAGTAGTAAAGAAATTTATTGGGGCTCCTTCCCGAAAAGGCATGCGTCTGGAGGGCTCTTCCGGCTCAGGCCTCCCACTGGGAGGTTCTTCCGGTTTAGGCTCTCTACAGGGCGGTGTATCCGGTCTTAGGACCAGCGGCTGGAGGGTCACCTTTCGCACCCAGGTGTTACTTCCGGTTTTGACCATGACCTCTCCTCCTCGAGACTACCTCACCTCGACCCCAACCAATACCTCACCCACGACCCCTTCGTGACCCCGCCCGTCGCGCCGCTGCGCCGCCGCGCCCGCTACCGCCGCGCCTTCGCGAACCCCCGCCGCGCGCCCGCTCATGCCCTTCATGACCCTGCCCGCGCCTTCTGCTGCGCCTTCTGCAGCGTCATCCGGATCGCCCCCACGCCCCGATTTTTCCGATTTTTTCGGAATTTTTTTGAATTTCATTTCTTTGTGCTTCCATCTCCTCAGATCAAATTTTTGAGGTTCTCCTCTCACTTTCACCCCATCCCAAAATTTCGATATTACCAAGTTTTTGATTCCCTATGGGGGTTTCTGAAAGTCTCCATCTCCTCGGATCCCCTCCCACTTTCACCCCCAACCCCAAAATTTTCTCGACAATACAAGTTTTTGATTCTCATGGGGTTTGATAAGTCTCCATCTCCTCGGATCAAGTTTGATTCCCCTATGGGGTTTTCGAAATTTCTCCATCTCCTTGGATCAAGGTTTTTTTGGGTACCCCCTCCTTCACCCCATCCCCAAAATTTCTCAATATCAAAGTCTCCACTCGATCCTCCCACTTTCACTCCCATCCCCAAAAATTTCTCGACAATACCATGACTCCATCTCTCGGATCGAGTTTTTGGATCCCTATGGGATTTTCGAAATTCTCCATCTCCTCGGATCAAATTTTCGACAATACCATGACTCCATCTCCTCGGATCAAATTTCTTTGGATTACTCCTCCCACTTCACCCACCCCAACCTCAAATTTTTCTCGATAATACCAAGTTTTTGGATTCCCTCCTATGGGGTTTTCGAAATTCCTCGGATCAAAGTTTTTGAATCCTTCCGGGGGTAAGTATTCAAAATAGACCTCCCATGGGGGCATGCTTACTACAGGTCTAAACATCTCCCCTATTATTTTAAATGAACTAAAAGTTTCCGCCTATTAAGTCAAATGAACTAAGAAGGGTGTTTACTCGGCGGTCAGTGACGTCACGCGCACACAGGTTGAATCAGGTCGCCCCCTATGTCAGTGACGTCACGTGATGACCACAAGCATTGCGATGAATCTTTGGGTCTACCCTTTTACCCACCCTCCCAAACCCTCACACTCCAACCAACACCTCACAATTTTCACTCATAACCCCACTTTTTCTCGTTTTAACCCTTTTAGTTCATTAAAGCACATGACACATGCATCAGAAAGTCACCACATCGCTTACATCCACTTTCGTTAAATCTACTAATGCCACCTCCCCATATTACGAAGTTAAATACGCACACACACCTCACTTTGAACATCTTCAAAACACTTACAAATCATTTGAATATCACAAAAATACCTTTTATACATTTCCAAACAACACTGAAATACTCCAAAACACTGTCTGAACACCCCAAATCACCTCTGAATACTCCCAGAACACCTTCATACTCTTGCACATCATTACCTTCATAAGTACTTTACACTCATTTGTACACCTTCAAAACGCCTTGAATACTCAAACACCCTTGAACACCTTCAAAACACCTTGACAACTCAAACACCTTTGAATACTCACATAAACACCCTGGCACTTTCAAAACACCTTTGAACACCTTCAAAACACCCTGGAACAGCTTCAAACACCCTGAACACCTTCAAAACATCATTTGAACACACTCAAAACACCTTTGAACACCTTTGAACATTTCCAAAACACTATTTGAGTACTCCCAAATAAGATTTGACATCTCTAATTTATCTGCACTTACACATTTCATTAAATTACACCCATCCTCAGTCTCCAGACTTCACAACATTATCACAAAAACTAACTCAAACACTTTTTACTTTGAACACCTCAAAAACACTCATAATCATTTGAATACCTCAAGAGCAACACCTCTTTGAACACCTTCAAAACACCTTTGAATATCAAGGTTTTAAACTAATTTCATCACAACCCACTTATATCATCTTTTTCGGTAACTCTAATTCGACTACACTACCCTCATCAATTACCAAATAAATTTTACCGTTTTAACTAATGTCATCACTGTAACCAAGATTTTCTACAAAAAAATCCTATGACACCTAACACACACGCACACACCCCACAACACCCACAATTTTTCTGCTTTTTACCCTTTAGTTCATTAAAGTTATGGGACACAATACATCAGAAAAAAAGTCACAAAACTAATCAAACACTTTACTTTGAACACTCTAAAACACTCTCATAATCATTGAATACTCACATAAACACCTTTGGAACACCTTCAAAACACCTTTGAATATCGTTTTTTAACTAATTTCATCACAACCCCACTTATATCATCTTTTCGGTAACTCTAATTCGACTACACTACCTCATCAATTACCAACAATTTTAATTTCTGTTTTAACTAATGTCATCACTGTAACCAAGATTTCACAAAAAAACTCTATGACACACCTAACACACACGCACACACACACCCCACAACACCCACAATTTTTCTCGTTTTAACTCCTTTAGTTCATTAGTTAATAAGGGGACACAGTACACTAGAAAGTCACAACAACAACATCCACAACCCACAATTTTTTCTCGTTTTAGCCCTTTTAGTTCATTAAGTTTATAAGGGACACACTACATCAGAAAAAGTCCCAACAACAACAACTCACTTATAACATCTTTTTCGGTATCTCTAGTCTGACAACAACACCATTATCCCACAACACCCACGAACATTTAAAACACTATTTGAGTACTCCCAATTACACCACTGACATTACTAAAAACACCACTGAATTCAATCAAACACCCCTTCAACACCTTCAAAACACTTTAACACTTCAAAACACTCCTTTGACACCTTCAAAACACCTTTGAACATTTCCAATCAACACTGAAACACTTCCAAAAAAACACAATTTGAGTACTCCCAATTACACCACTGATTTACTACTAAAACACTGCTGACTTGTTCAAATAACATTGGTCACTCTTTCAAACACTTGAACACCTTGAACACCTTTCAAAAAAACAACATTTGAACACACTCAAAACACCTTTGAACACCTTGGAACATTTCAAACAACACTGAAACACTTCCAAAACACCCATTTGAGTACTCCCAAATACACCACTGAATACTTCAAAACACCACTGAATACACTCAAACACCACCAAAATCACCATAAACTAAGATCAACACCTACATCCCATTAACACTACAACTCACAACACCCACAATTTTTCTCGTTTTGTAACCCTTTAGTTCATTAAAGCAATAAGTGACACAGCATATCAGAAAACACAACACCCAACTCATTTTTTTCTCTCAAAGCCGAACTCCTTTTAGTTCAATAAAGATATAAGATGATTTAGTATTGTAAAAGTCCCAACAACAACTCATCACTTATAACATTTTTTTTCGGCATTCTAGTTCGACAACAACAATCTACAACACCCACATCCCACAACACCCATGAACATTTCCAAACACTATTTGAGTACTCCCACTACACCACTGATTACTACTAAAACACCGCTGAATTCAATCAAAACACTTCAAATACCTTCAAACACCCTTTGAACACCTTCAAAACACTTTAGCTAGTAACACTTGGAATATTTCAATCAACATTGAAATACTTCTAAAAATACCATTTGAGTATTTCAATTACAATTACTGACATTACTAAACATCAAAGCATCAATCAAATACCCTTCAACACCTTCATAAATACTCCTTGAACACACTTCAAACAATTCTTCAAACACTCTTCAAACACCTTTGATCACCTCAAACACCTTTAAATGCCATTCAAAACACTCTCATAATCATTTGAACACACTTCAAAACACTCTTTGAATAACCTCAAACACCTTTCGAACACCTTCAAATACTTCTCTTGAACACTTGATCACCTTTCAAAACATTTTAATCACACCAAAACAATTTGAATACTTTTTGAATATTTTCTAAACAACACTGAAACACTTAGAAATACCATTTGGAGTACCCCCAACATAATCACTGAATTACTAAAAAACACCACTGAATACACTAAAATACCACCAAAATCAAATTATAAACTAAGATCAACACCTACATCCCACAACACCCACAACTCCACAAATACCGGCAATTTTTTTTTTCGTTTTATCTAATTTCCTATCAGAGTCAAGCAACAATCTTACAATTTCCATTTTTTTCTCGTTTTAACCCTTTTAGTTCATTAAAGTTACTAAGGCCACACTACATCAGGAAAGTCACAAAACAAATTCACTTATAACGTCTTTTTCTGGTATCTCTAGTTTCGACAACACTCCACATCCCACATCACCCACATCCCATCCCCACACACACACACACAGAACAAACACACACACACATCCTCAACCTAGCCTAACTCTAACCTAACTTATCTCTAATTTGGCTCCTGGTTCAATTTAACTGACTTAATTTAATTTAATTTGTCTTATTCCTAATTCCCAGTTTGGCTCCCAATTCTGTTCTATTTAAATTATTCTACCCAATTTGGCCTCAGTTTGCCCTGGCTCCAATCTTGGCCCCAACACCTACGCACCGGTCTCCAGCTTCCACCTGTTCTACGAATTTGGTCTAGTTTGGCCTACTTCCAATTTGTCTTAATTGTTCCTAATGGTTCTGTTCTGACTTAGTTTAATTTGGTCTTGTCTACCCCAATTTGGTTTGTTTATTCTAAGACTTATCTATTTTGTCTATTTAATTTATCGGGGAAGAAGGAATTTATCTAATTTGGGTCTCCAAATATAGTTAACACTTCAAAATACATTAGAGTACTTCCACATTTGAACGACTCATTTGGGATATTTCGCTCAGCTTTGAAACTTTGTCGTGTGTCGAACATTTTGCTGGTAAACACACCACGGTAGTAAAGGCCATTTGCCGATTTCCGAGAAGATTGTTCGCCGCGCTCTGAGAGATTATTAGGTCACCTCAACATTACAGTGTGGTCGAGGCCAATACCTAAGCGTAAACACTAACACTCCGCGCTGTCTCAGACAGATGGGCGCCATAATGCGGGTGTTATCTGCGTAGAAAATCATCTTCTTTTCCAGAGACACCGTCTATTCCCACCCCAATTTGGCCCTGCCTACTCTTGGCCCTGCTTGGCTCACGGCTCGAATTCTGGTTCTACACTCTTATTCCTACCCCACCCTGGCTCTGCTTCAATTTGTTCCCATTAAACATTTTCAGTCTTGGCCTCTACAATTTGCTTGTTCTGGAATTTGGCCTATCAAACACTTCCGAATATTGGTTTGGCCTTAATTTGGCCTCTGGCTCCTGAGCTTCAATTTAGCCGAATTTGGCCCTGGTTCTGTTCTGTCTATAATTCTCTGTCATGTTCTGCTCTACCCACTTGCAGCATAAAGAGCACACAGTTCTAATAGTGCAAACATAGTAGCATGATTGTTATCAATTCGAAAATATATTTAGTACACATAAGAGCACCATAATACCATGTTTACTTGCTCAAAATTACTAATACAGCAGAAATGGGGCCGCTTATAAATATTATTGTTGTTGGCCACAGACACACACACAAAATCATACTTGGACAATATTTGCTCGGTTTCACACAATATTATTAGAATGAGAAAGTTGTTTCAGTGAGTGTTACACTTTCCTCATTAAAAAGTTGCTTTCTGGTGTTGCAATATCACACTGGCCTCAAGCCTGTTGTATCTGCTAATATTCAAGAATACTATACTCACTGTTTAATATAATATGAAAGTATTTCAACATATTGTTTGTCACAAAATAATACATGAACATCATTATACAGTGTTATTAATTGAAATTTAAGACATGAGACATACACAGTTTCCAGCATACCACTTTCCAACTAAGACATAATACCTCTGCTCATTCTCAAGATATCGCCTAGAGCCGTTTTAATCCCCGACGATCCACCACGACGGTGAGCCAGAGTGCAGTAGGTGTTGAGTGGGTGATGGTTCCTCTGGTTCACGTCGATGGAACCGTCGGGAAGAAACAGCCTCAGGAGATATACGGAATGAATAAGGAAGGAAGTTTTAGGGGTGATGTGTATGTCTTAGTTGGAGGTGAATGTCTTAGATTTGGTGTGTATGTCTCATGTCTTAAATTTCCAATTGAAATGTATAATATGTGGGTGTTTGTGTATTATTTTTTTTGTGATAGTGATATGTTATAGTGCTCATGTTATGTTATAGATGTTGGTGGAAGTGTTGTGGTATTTTTGTGTATGTCTTATTTTTGTGCGAATGTTTAAAAAATAAGTGTTTTCAGTGATCATAGTAGTTTTGAGATGAATGATCTTAGATTTTTTGGTGATCTTGGTGATTAGTGTTGATAGATGACGGTAAACATGATATGGAATTGGTGATCGTGATTTTTGTGTGAATAATTATAAAAATGTGTGTTTTCTGTGATCTTGGTGTTGGGGATCATAAAATCTGGTAATCGTCTTGGATATAGTGATCTTAGATAATGTAGGGTACGACAGGTTGAAACAAGGGGGTTAGGTGTGATGTTACCAACCACCAAGTAACACAATGGGAGTGTGACGTCACTGGAGGTGAGCTCGTCGGTCCTGTGAGGTGAGACATCGTGTGTTGGTGGTAGTGAGGTGAGTGCGCTTAGATATTGTCAAATATGATTTTTGTGTGTGTGTGTGTGTGTGTGTGAAATGTTTATAAAAATGATTGTTTTCTGTGATATTAGTGATTTTGAGGTAAGTGAACATGGGTGATTGTAGTTGGTGATTGTCTTATGTGTGTGTATAAGATATGTTTTCAGTTGATGGTGATCATGTACTAAGTGTTTGCGTATTAGGTTTGTGTTCATGCTTTTTTTTTATGCGCCAAATGGGTAGGTTAGGTTAGGTTAGGTTGGGACAGGTTAGGATAGGTTAGGTTAGGTTAGGTTAGGTTCGGTAGGTTAGGTAAGGTTAGGTTAGGTTAAGTTAGGTAGTATTCGAGGTGTTTGATGGAGTTAGGTTAGGTTAGGATAGGTTAGGTTAGGTTAGGATAGAGGTGTTTGATGGAGTTAGGTTGGGTTAGGTTAGGTTAGGTTAGGTTAGGATAGAGGTGATTGATGGAGTTAGGTTAGGTTCGGTTAGGTGAGGTTAGGTTAGGTTAGGAATTAGGTTAGGTTAGGTTAGGTTAGGATAGACAGTTGGTCTGGAAAGAGATGATTTTCTACCTTGGATGTTACCCGCATTACATGGCGCCTGTCTGTCCTGAGTTGACGCAGGTGTTATGTTCTACCTTGGGTGTGAAGCGCATTACACCATGTGTTGGGGTGACCCACAATGAGTCTCTCAGAGCGAGGACAGTGCTTCTATTCGGAAATCGAGTAAATATTTCTACCATTGAGTGTGTTTTACCAACAAGAAAATAATGTTCGATTTTACGATAAAGTTTTCAAAACTAATTTGGAAATATCCAAAAATGGAGTCGTTCAAAGTAATTCTGGAGTACTCTAATGTATTTTGGAAGTGTTCCAATATATTTTAGGTTAGGTTAGGATAGGTTCGGCTACGTTAGGTTAGGTAAGGTTAAGATAGGTTAGGTTAGGTTAGGTTAGGGTAGGTTAGGTTAGGTTAGGTTAAGTTAGGTTAGGCTAGGTTAGGTTAGGTTAGGTTGGGTTAGGTTAAGTTAGGTTAGGTTAGGTTAGGCTAGGTTAGGTTAGGTAAGGTTAGGTTAGGGTAGGTTCGGTTAGGTTAGGTTAGGTTAAGTTAGGTTAGGTTAGGCTAGGTTAGGTTAGGTTAGGATAATTTAGGTAAGGTTAGGTTAGGTTAGGCTAGGTTAGGATAAGTTAGGTTAGGTTAGGTTAGGTTAGGTTAGGTTAGGTTAGGATAAGTTAGGTTAGGTTAGGCTAGGTTAGGGATGTGTGTGTGTGTGTCTGTGTGTGTGTGTGGGGGGGATGTGGGATGTGGGTGATGTGGGATGTGGGTGTTGTTGTCGAACTAGAGATACCGAAAAGACGTTATAAGTGGGTTGTTTTTGTAACTTTTTCTGATGTAGTGTGGCCCCTTATTAACTTTAATGAACTAAAAGGGTTAAAACGAGAAAAAATGGGGGGTGTGGGTGTTGTGACTTTCTGATGAAATTAGATAAAACGAGAAAAAATTGTGGGTGTTGTGGGTTGTGGGTGTTGTGGGATGTGGGTGTTGATCTTAGTTTATGGTGATTTTGGTGGTGTTTTGAGTGTATTCAGTGGTGTTTTAGTATTCAGTGGTGTATTTGGGAGTACTCAAATGGTGTTTTCTAAGTGTTTCAGTGTTGTTTGGAAATGTTCAAAGGTGTTCAAAGGTGTTTTGAGTGTGTTCAAATGTTGTTTTTTTGAAGGTGATCAAGGGTGTTCAAGGGTGTTTTGAAGGTGTTCGAAGGTGTTTTGAGGTTATTCAAAGGTGTTTTGAGTGTGTTCAAATGATTATGAGAGTGTTTTGAATGTGTTCAAAGGTGTTTTGAAGGTGATCAAAGGTGTTTTGAAGGTGTTGAAGGGTGTTTTGAGTGTGTTCAAGGGTGTTTGAAGGTGTTGAAGGGTGTTTTGATTGAATTCAGCGGTGTTTTAGTAGTAATCAGTGGTGTAATTGGGAGTACTCAAATGGTGTTTTTGGAAGTGTTTCAGTGTTGATTGGAAATGTTCAAAGGTGTTTTTGAAAAGTGTTCAAGAGTGTTTTGAAGGTGTTCAAGGGTGTTTGAAGGTGTTGAAGGGTGTTTTGATTGAATTCAGCGGTGTTTTAGTAGTAATCAGTGGTGTAATTGGGAGTACTCAAATAGTGTTTTGGAAATGTTCATGGGTGTTGTGGGATGTGGGTGTTGTGGGTGTTGTTGTCGAACTAGAGATACCGAAAAAAAAATGTTATAAGTGGGTTGTTGTTGGGACTTTTTCTGATGTAGTGTGTCCCCTTATTAACTTTAATGAACTAAAAGGGTTAAAACGAGAAAAAAAATGGGGGGTGTGGGTGTTGTGACTTTCTGATGTACTGTGTCCCCTTATTAACTTTAATGAACTAAAAGGGTTAAAACGAGAAAAAATTGTGGGTGTTGTGGGTTGTGGGTGTTGTGGGATGTGGGTGTTGATCTTAGTTTATGGTGATTTTGGTGGTGTTTTGAGTGTATTCAGTGGTGTTTTAGTATTCAGTGGTGTATTTGGGAGTACTCAAATGGTGTTTTTGGAAGTGTTTCAGTGTTGTTTGGAAATGTTCAAAGGTGTTCAAAGGTGTTTTGAGTGTGTTCAAATGTTGTTTTTTTGAAGGTGTTCAAAGGTGTTCAAAGGTGTTTTGAAGGTGTTGAAGGGTGTTTTGATTGAATTCAGCGGTGTTTTAGTAGTATTCAGTGGTGTAATTGGGAGTACTCAAATTGTGTTTTTTTGGAAGTGTTTCAGTGTTGATTGGAAATGTTCAAAGGTGTTTTTGAAGGTGTCAAAGGTGTTTTGAAGGTGTTCAAAGGTGTTTTGAAGGTGTTGAAGGGTGTTTTGATTGAATTCAGTGGTGTTTTAGTAGTAATCAGTGGTGTAATTGGGAGTACTCAAATAGTGTTTTGGAAATGTTCGTGGGTGTTGTGGGATGTGGGTGTTGTTGTCGAACTAGAGATACCGAAAAAAGATGTTATAAGTGGGTTGTTGTTGGGACTTTTTCTGATGTAGTGTGTCCCCTTATAAACTTTAATGAACTAAAAGGGCTAAAACGAGAAAAAATTGTGGGTTGTGGATGTTGTTGTTGTGACTTTCTGATGTACTGTGTCCCCTTATTAACTTTAATGAACTAAAAGGGTTAAACGAGAAAAATTGTGGGTGTTGTGGGGTGTGTGTGTGCGTGTGTGTTAGGTGTCATAGAGTTTTTTTTTTGTGAAAATCTTGGTTACAGTGATGACATTAGTTAAAACGAGTAAAATTTGTTGGTAATTGATGAGGGTAGTGTAGTCGAATTAGAGTTACCGAAAAAAGATGATATAAGTGGGTTGTGATGAAATTAGTTAAAAAACGATATTCAAAGGTGTTTTGAAGGTGTTCAAAGGTGTTTATGTGAGTATTCAAATGATTATGAGAGTGTTTTGGGGGTGTTCAAAGTAAAGTGTTTGAGTTAGTTTTTGTGACTTTTTTTCTGATGTATTGTGTCCCCTTAATAACTTTAATGAACTAAAAGGGTAAAAACGAGAAAAATTGTGGGTGTTGTGGGGTGTGTGTGCGTGTGTGTTAGGTGTCATAGAGTTTTTTTTTTGTGAAAATCTTGGTTACAGTGATGACATTAGTTAAAACGAGTAAAATTTGTTGGTAATTGATGAGGGTAGTGTAGTCGAATTAGAGTTACCGAAAAAAGATGATATAAGTGGGTTGTGATGAAATTAGTTTAAAAACGATATTCAAAGGTGTTTTGAAGGTGTTCAAGGGTGTTTATGTGAGTATTCAAATGATTATGAGAGTGTTTTTGGGGGTGTTCAAAGTAAAGTGTTTGAGTTAGTTTTTGTGATAATGTTGTGAAGTCTGGAGACTGAGGGATGAGTTGTAATTTAATGAAATGTGTAAGTGCAGATAAATTAGAGATGTCAAATCTTATTTGGGAGTACTCAAATAGTGTTTTGGAAATGTTCAAAGGTGTTCAAAGGTGTTTTGAGTGTGTTCAAATGATGTTTTTGAAGGTGTTCAAGGGTGTTTTGAAGGTGTTCAAGGGTGTTTTGAAGGTGTTCAAAGGTGTTTTGAAGGTGTTCAAGGGTGTTTATGTGAGTATTCAAAGGTGTTTTGAGGTTATTCAAAGGTGTTTTGAAGGTGTTCAAGGGTGTTTATGTGAGTATTCAAAGGCGTTTTTTGAAGGTGTACAAATGATTATGAGAGTACTTATGAAGGTGTTCAAATGATGTGCAAGAGTACTTATGAAGGTGTTCTGGGAGTATTCAGAGGTGATTTGGGGGTGTTCGAATGATGTTTTTGGAGTATTTCAGTGTTGTTTGGAAATGTATAAAGGTATTTTTGTGAGTATTCAAATGATTTATGAGAGTGTTTTTGAAGATGTTCAAGTGAGGTGTGTGTGCGTATTTAACTTCGTAATATGTAAAATTGTGAGTAGTGAATTTAACGAAAAGTGGATGTAAGCGATGTGGTGACTTTCTGATGCATGTGTCCCCTTATTAACTTTAATGAACTAAAAGGGTTAAAACGAGAAAAATTGGGGGGTTATGAGTGAAAATTGTGAGGTGTTGGTTGGAGTGTGAGGGTTTGGGAGGGTGGGTAAAAGGGTAGACAAGATTCATCCTGTGTGCGCGGTCATCACGTGACGTCACTGACATAGGGGGCGACCTGATTCAACCTGTGTGCGCGTGACGTCACTGACCGCCGAGTAAACACCCTTCTTAGTTCATTTGACTTAATGAGCGGAAACTTTTAGTTCATTTTAAAATAATAAGGGGAAGATGTTTAGACCTGTAGTAAGCATGCCCCCATAGGAGGAGTCTATTTTGAATGCTTACCCCCAGAGGGGGGATTCCAAAAACTTTGATCCGAGGAATTTCGAAAACCCCATAGGAGGGAATCCAAAAACTTGGTATTATCGAGAAAAATTTGAGGTTGGGGGGTGGGTGAAAGTGGGAGGGGTAATCCAAAAATTTGATCCGAGGAGATGGAGTCATGGTATTGTCGAGAAAATTTGATCCGAGGAGATGGAGAATTTCGAAAACCCCATAGGGGGGATCCAAAAAACTCGATCCGAGGAGATGGAGTCATGGTATTGTCGAGAAATTTTTTGGGGATGGGGGGGGGGGGTGAACGTGGGAGGGGGATCCGAGGAAGTGGAGACTTTGATATTGAGAAATTTTTGGGGGATGGGGGGTGAAAGGAGGGGTACCCAAAAAAAAACCTTGATCCAAGGAGATGGAGAATTTCGAAAACCCCATAGGGGGGAATCCAAAAAACTTGATCCGAGGAGATGGAGACTTTCGAAAACCCCATAGGGGGGAATCCAAAAAATTGTATTATCGAGAAAATTTTGGGGTTGGGGGGTGAAAGTGGGAGGGGGATCCGAGGAGATGGAGACTTTCGAAACCCCCATAGGGGGGAATCCAAAAACTTGGTAATATCGAGAAATTTTGGGATGGGGGTGAAAGTGAGAGGGGGAACCTCAAAAATTTGATCTGAGGAGATGGAGAGCACAAGAAAATGAAATTCAAAAAAAATTCGAAAAAAATCGGAAAAAAATCGGGGCGTGGGGGCGATCCGGATGACGCTGCAGAAGGCGCAGCAGAAGGCGCGGGCGGGGTCGCGAAGGGCGCGGGCGGGCGCGCGGCGGGGGGGGGGGGTCGCGAAGGGCGCGGGCGGGCGCGCGCGCGGGCGCGCGGGGCGGGAGCGCGGCGAGACGGCGGGGTCGCGAAGGGGGGGGGGCCGTGGGTGGGGGTATTGGTTGGGGGGTCAAGGGTGAGGTAGTCTCGAGGGCGAGGTCATGGTCAAAACCGGAAGTAACACCTAGGTGTGAAAAGGTGACCCTCCAGCCGCTGGTCCTAGACCGGATACACCGCCCTGTAGAAGGCCTAAACCGGAAGGAGCCTCCCAGTGGAAGGCCCTAAACCGGAAGGAGCCCTCCAGACGCATGCCTTTTCCGGAAGGAGCCCCCCAGCCGTTTTCTTCACTACTTATATATATATATATATATATATATATATATATATATATATATATATATATATATTATATATATATATATATATATATAAATATATATATATATATTATATATATAGGTAGTAGGTTGGTAGACAGCAACCACCCAGGGAAGTACTACCGTCCTGCCAGATGACTGTGAAACAGAAACCTGTAACTGTATTGCATGATGGTAGGATTACTGGTTTCTTTTTCTGTCTCATAAACACGCTAGATAACAGGGATATCTTGCTACTCCTACTTACACTTTGGTCACACTTCACAGACACGCACATGCATATATATATACATACATCTAGGTTTTTCTCCTTTTTCTAAATAGCTCTTGTTCTTCTTTATTTCTTCTATTGTCCATGGGGAAGTGGAAAAGAATCTTTCCTCCGTAAGCCATGCATGTCGTATGAGGCGACTAAAATGCCGGGAGCAATGGGCTGGTAACCCCTTCTCCTGTAGACAATTACTAAAAAAGAGAAGAAGAAAAACTTTATAAAACTGGGATGCTTGAATGTGCGTGGATGTAGTGCGGATGACAAGAAACAGATGATTGCTGATGTTATGAATGAAAAGAAGTTGGATGTCCTGGCCCTAAGCGAAACAAAGCTGAAGGGGGTAGGGGAGTTTCGGTGGGGGGAAATAAATGGGATTAAATCTGGAGTATCTGAGAGAGTTAGAGCAAAGGAAGGGGTAGCAGTAATGTTGAAGGATCAGTTATGGAAGGAGAAAAGAGAATATGAATGTGTAAATTCAAGAATTATGTGGATTAAAGTAAAGGTTGGATGTGAAAAGTGGGTCATAATAAGCGTGTATGCACCTGGAGAAGAGAGGAATGTAGAGGAGAGAGAGAGATTTTGGGAGATGTTAAGTGAATGTATAGGAGCCTTTGAACCAAATGAGAGAGTAATTGTGGTAGGGGATCTGAATGCTAAAGTAGGAGAAACTTTTAGAGAGGGTGTGGTAGGTAAGTTTGGGGTGCCAGGTGTAAATGATAAAGGGAGCCCTTTGATTGAACTTTGTATAGAAAGGGGTTTAGTTATAGGTAATACATATTTTAAGAAAAAGAGGATAAATAAGTATACAAGATATGATGTAGGGCGAAATGACAGTAGTTTGTTGGATTATGTATTGGTAGATAAAAGACTGTTGAGTAGACTTCAGGATGTACATGTTTATAGAGGGGCCACAGATATATCAGATCACTTTCTAGTTGTAGCTACACTGAGAGTAAAAGGTAGATGGGATACAAGGAGAATAGAAGCATCAGGGAAGAGAGAGGTGAAGGTTTATAAACTAAAAGAGGAGGCAGTTAGGGTAAGATATAAACAGCTATTGGAGGATAGATGGGCTAATGAGAGCATAGGCAATGGGGTCGAAGAGGTATGGGGTAGGTTTAAAAATGTAGTGTTAGAGTGTTCAGCAGAAGTTTGTGGTTACAGGAAAGTGGGTGCGGGAGGGAAGAGGAGCGATTGGTGGAATGATGTAAAGAGAGCAGTAAGGGAGAAAAAGTTAGCATATGAGAAGTTTTTACAAAGTAGAAGTGATGCAAGGAGGGAAGAGTATATGGAGAAAAAGAGAGAGGTTAAGAGAGTGGTGAAGCAATGTAAAAAGAGAGCAAATGAGAGAGTGGGTGAGATGTTATCAACAAATTTTTGTTGAAAATAAGAAAAAGTTTTGGAGTGAGATTAACAAGTTAAGGAAGCCTAGAGAACAAATGGATTTCTCAGTTAAAAATAGAAGAGGAGAGTTATTAAATGGAGAGTTAGAGGTATTGGGAAGATGGAGGGAATATTTTGAGGAATTGTTAAATGTTGATGAAGATAGGGAAGCTGTGATTTCGTGTATAGGGCATGGAGGAATAACATCTTGTAGGAGTGAGGAAGAGCCAGTTGTGAGTGTGGGGGAAGTTCGTGAGGCAGTAGGTAAAATGAAAGGGGGTAAGGCAGCCGGGATTGATGGGATAAAGATAGAAATGTTAAAAGCAGGTGGGGATATAGTTTTGGAGTGGTTGGTGCAATTATTTAATAAATGTATGGAAGAGGGTAAGGTACCTAGGGATTGGCAGAGAGCATGCATAGTTCCTTTGTATAAAGGCAAAGGGGACAAAAGAGAGTGCAAAAATTATAGGGGGATAAGTATGTTGAGTATACCTGGTAAAGTGTATGGTAGAGTTATTATTGAAAGAATTAAGAGTAAGATGGAGAATAGGATAGCAGATGAACAAGGAGGCTTTAGGAAAGGTAGGGGGTGTGTGGACCAGGTGTTTACAGTGAAACACATAAGTGAACAGTATTTAGATAAGGCTAAAGAGGTCTTTGTGGCATTTATGGATTTGGAAAAGGCGTATGACAGGGTGGATAGGGGGACAATGTGGCAGATGTTGCAGGTGTATGGTGTAGGAGGTAGGTTACTGAAAGCAGTGAAGAGTTTTTACGAGGATAGTGAGGTTCAAGTTAGAGTATGTAGGAAAGAGGGAAATTATTTCCCAGTAAAAGTAGGCCTTAGACAAGGATGTGTGATGTCACTGTGGTTGTTTAATATATTTATAGATGGGGTTGTAAGAGAAGTAAATTCGAGGGTCTTGGCAAGATAATCACACATAAAGTGGGAGTTGTCACAGTTGCTCTTTGCTGATGACACTGTGCTCTTGGGAGATTCTGAAGAGAAGTTGCAGAGATTGGTGGATGAATTTGGTAGGGTGTGCAAAAGAAGAAAATTAAAAGTGAATACAGGAAAGAGTACGGTTATGAGGATAACAAAAAGATTAGGTGATGAAAGATTGGATATCAGATTGGAGGGAGAGAGCGTGGAGGAGGTGAATGTATTCAGATATTTGGGAGTGGACGTGTCAGCGGATGGGTCTGTGAAAGATGAGGTGAATCATAGAATTGATGAGGGGAAAAGGGTGAGTGGTGCACTTAGGAGTCTGTGGTGACAAAGAACTTTGTCCTTGGAGGCAAAGAGGGGAATGTATGAGAGTATAGTTTTACCAATGCTCTTATATGGGTGTGAAGCATGGGTGATGAATGTTGCAGCGAGGAGAAGGCTGGAGGCAGTGGAGATGTCATGTCTGAGGGCAATGTGTGGTGTGAATATAATGCAGAGAATTCGTAGTTTGGAAGTTAGGAGAAGGTGCGGGATTACCAAAACTGTTGTCCAGAGGGCTGAGGAAGGGTTGTTGAGGTGGCTCGGACATGTAGAGAGAATGGAGCGAAACAGAGTGACTTCAAGAGTGTATCAGTCTGTAGTGGAAGGAAGGCAGGGTAGGGGTCGGCCTAGGAAAGGTTGGAGGGAGGGGGTAAAGGAGGTTTTGTGTGCGAGGGGCTTGGACTTCCAGCAGGCATGCGTGAGCGTGTTTGATATTAGTGAATGGAGACAAATGGTTTTTAATACTTGACGTGCTGTTGGAGTGTGAGCAAAGTAACATTTATGAAGGGGTTCAGGGAAACCGGCATGCCGGACTTGAGTCCTGGAGATGGGAAGTACAGTGCCTGCACTCTGAAGGAGGGGTGTTAATGTTGCAGTTTAAAAACTGTAGTGTAAAGCACCCTTCTGGCAAGACAGTGATGGAATGAATGATGGTGAAAGTTTTTCTTTTTTGGGCCACTCTGCCTTGGTGGGAATCGGCCAGTGTGATAATATATATATATATATATATATATATATATATATATATATATATATATATATATATATATATCCTCTTCTTTCTTTCAACAAGCCGGCCGTATCCCACCGAGGCAGGGTGGCCCAAACCGAAAAACAAAAGTTTCTCTTTTTTAAATTCAGTAATTTATACAGGAGAAGGGGTTACTAGCCCCTTGCTCCCGGCATTTTAGTCGCCTCTTACAACACGCATGGCTTACGGAGGAAGAATTCTGTTCCACTTCCCCATGGAGGTAAGAGGAAATAAACAAGAACAAGAACTAGAAAGAAAATAGCAGAAAACCCAGAGGAGTGTGTGTATATATATATGCTTGTACATGTATGTGTAGTGTGACCTAAGTGTAAGTAGAAGTAGCAAGACGTACCTGAAATCTTGCATGTTTATGAGACAGAAAAAAGGACACCAGCAATCTTACAATCATGTAAAACAATTACAGGCTTCCGTTTTACACTCACTTGGCAGGACGGTAGTACCTCCCTGGGTGGTTGCTGTCTACCAACCTACTACCTATAATGTATATATATGTATATGTCGTGCCGAATAGGTAAAACTTGCGAGTTTGGCTTAAATAGCAACGCTCGTCTCGCCGAATAAGGCAAGCGAAAATTTGTAAAAATTTATGAGAATTTTCGCAAAAATCATTCTGAACCTAACAAAAAATATATATTTCAGTGTGTTTGATTATTAAATTATTGTAAAATTATTTTTTATTTTGTTAACATATTGGCCGTTTCCCACCAAGGTAGAGTGACCCGATAAAAAAATTACAACATTCATTCCTTGCCAGAGGTGCGCTTACACTACAGTTATAAAACTGCAACATTAGCACCCCTCCTTGAGAGTGCCGGCACTGTACTTCCCATCTCCAGGACTCAAGTCCGGCCTGCCGGTTTCTCTGAATTCCTTCATAAGTGTTACCTTGCTCACACTCTAACAGCACGTCAAGTATTAAAACCTATGTCTCCATTCGCTTCTATCTCACCTGCTCACGCATCCTTGCTGGAAGTCCAAACCCCTCGCACACAAAACCTCCTTTATGCCCTCCCTCCAACCTTTCCTAGGATGACCCCTACCCCACCTTCCATCCACTACGGATTTATGCACTCTCGAAGTCATTCTATATTGTTCCAACCTCTCTACTTGTCCAAACCACCTCAACAACCCCTCCTCAGCCCTCTGGATAATAGTTTTGGCAATCCAGCACTTCCTCCTAATTTCCAAACTACGAATTCTCTGCATTATATTCACACCACACATTGCCCTCAGACACGACGTCTTCACTGCCTCCAGCCTTCTTGTTGCAGCATTCACAACCCATGCCTCACACCCATATAAGAGCATTGGTATAACTATACTCTCATACATTCCCCTCTTTGCTTCCATGGACTAAGTTCTTTTTCTCTACAGACTCCTCAGAGCACCACTCACATTTTTTCCCCTCGTCATTTATATGTTTCACCTCATCTTTCATAGACCCATCTCCTGACACGTACACTCCTAAATATCTGAATACATTCACCCCCTCCATACTCTCTCCCTCCAATCTGATATCCAATCTTTCATTACCTAATTTATTTATTATCATCACCTTTCTCTTTCCTATATTCACTTCTAATTTTCATCTTTTACATACCCTACCAAACTTATCCACCAACCTCTGCAACTTCTCTTCAGAATCTCCCAAAAGCACAGTGTCATCAGCAAAGAGCACAGTGACAACTCCCACTTTGTGTTAGAGTCTTTATCTTTTAACCCCACACCTCTTGCCAACACCCGAGCATTCACTTCTTTTAGAACCCCATCTATAAATATATTGAACAACCATACTGTGCCATATGTCCTTCGATGCTGGGTACAACATCTAGCTTGGCTGGATGCGCCATTGTTAAGGATTGTGTGCTTTAGTGGTCTAAAGCGTCATGCATTTTCATTCACCATGAGGCTGGTCAAAACAGCATGGGTTCGACTCCTTGGTTAGTGGAGTGTTGTTATTGATTATATATATATATATATATATATATATATATATATATATATATATATATATATATATATATATATATAATGTGTGTGTGTGTGTGTAAAAGTTGAGGTAAAGCATGTGAATTTCTGCACATTGAGGCAAGATGGCTGTCGAGCGCAAAGTGTTGTCACGAGTGTATGAACTCAAGGATGAGTTACTTTGCTTGCTGGTGACACTTGGTCTACAAAATTATCCTGCTTGCTGGATATCCTTGAAGGTGTTGTAAAAAAAAATTGTGTATAAAAAGCGCCCTATGTATAATGTCAGTTTACAGGATTAATTCTGAAACACACGGAGGGCCCGGGTTCGATTCCCGGCGGGTGGAAACATTTCGACACGTTTCCTTACACCTGTTGTCCTGTTCACCTAGCAGCAAGTAGGTGCCTGGGTGTTAGTCGACTGGTGTGGGTCGCATCCTGGGGGACAAGACTGAGGACCCCAATGGAAATAAGCTAGACAGTCCTCGATGACGCACTGACTTTCTTGGGTTATTCTGGGTGGCTAACCCTCCGGCGTTAAAAATCCGAACGAAATCTTATCTTAAACCGGACGCGTATTAGTCCTGAAAAGTAGCCAGGGCTGGTCAGGAGCAGGTGAGGTGTGTTTCTGAGTAGGTACCAGGAGAGCGACGGCTGGAGCAAGACGTCATAGGACGTCATGGAGGGGGAAGGGGGTGATTGTGGGTAAGTTTATGCCATAGATTATTTTAGTATGAGGAGAGGCCTGTTTAAATTTTGGGAGAGTACTCATGTAGTGTCTTGCCTGAAGGCTGAGAGACCGGTAGAAAGGAGGGGGGAAGTGTCATGCAGCCTCCATGTTTATAGATATTTGTTTTTTAACCGCTAGTAACAGTGCACTAGTGAGGTAATGTGAGTACTTGGTGAAGGTGTACTGGTGTTTGGTGATTTTTTTATGTAGTGGGAAGGTTTTATCTTGTATATGTAAGTTTACTATTAATATACTTATATTTTTGTTAGTTTAGTTTTTGTGTCCTAACAATATCTGAAGAGCCACTAGTGTACTTCATGAGTATGTCATAAACAGATGGTTTGTTTTGATAGTTTTGATACTCTGGCATGCTGTGTTAAGTAAGGCTTTCATTCTTAACTGCCTTCTCAGACAGGTTGTTGGTGCCAACAGCCCGAACGCCCACATAGCCATCACAGTCCGGCTCTTCTGGCACCTATGTAAGTGAGATAGTTTTCCAGGTTTCTCTTGAAAACTACTTGTGTTCCTGCAATATTTCAGACATATTCTGGTCCCTTAGAGAAGACGTGTTAGTTACATATTCATAAGACTCTTTTCACACTCCAGTGACACTGAAAACAAATGCACCAGGATATATATATATATATATATATATATATATATATATATATATATATATATATATATATATATATATATATATATATATATATATATATATATATATTATACATACATACAGACATTAATCTGAGGCTGAAGAAAAGTCGAACTTACGATCCTTGGGTCAAGGTACACAGTGCTTACAATACGATGACTTTACAGTCTTTCAGTGGAAGGTTTGTTTCAGCGACACTAACTGATAACCTGCTGTGTCATCCCACAGCCGCAGTTTTCACGGAGCATCCATTCTAAGCAATACACTCCATAAACTCATTATAAGTCGTAATAAACTACTGTCATTGCATAAACAGAAGAATGGACGGGAATACAGTCCGTGGACCTTACCTTACCTCTCCTTCCATTCGTAAGATAATTTATTTAAGTAGGATTTTCTTATTCATGCTTTTAATATTATTAGAGGATCATTAATTTTTTACGCATCTTTATAAGATATTCTCTCTGTTTACTTTTTTTTTAGGTTAGACTAAGTAAGTTTATCCATAGTTTCTTATTAGTATTCTGGGGACTTGCTATCTTAGTGCTGAAATCACTCTTACTATGGGATATGTTAATTTTATCTGGAAAGGCAGTTATGCTTTGACCTTCCATTCGTCAAAGAAATGCTAATTACGGAATTCAAGGATCTAAGAAATGAATCTGATGATTGGTTGAAAGCATCGCATGAATATGAATGTCAGGAACTTTGTTGTTTGATTCAGTTGTGCCTCTGAATTTAGAAAAGAAAGGCGCGGGGAATCACTTGGTTATCTGTGTTGTCCCGCGGCCTCTCTCAAGTGCTGAGCAAGCCGGGAATGGCAGATTGAAATAAAGATAATTAAATGTATAGATGTGGCTGAATCTCTGTCTCCCTCTCTCTCTCTCTCTCTACCTTTCTATCAGAGTGAGATTGCAATATTCCCTATTCATAAAACATGTTTTATGGTCTCTACTCGCAATGATCATTATGCAATTCATTTGTGTTAGATACTAGAAGGAAAACATGTTAAAAATTGTATTATGTACTATACACATTGCATCTTGAGTGGACGATGTGGTTGGGTTAGTATCACGAGGGTAGGTCAAGTTTATTCACTGAAATGGAATAAAATATCGACGCGATGGATAGACACACACAGTATAATGCGATCCTTTATTGATGATGCTTCGCATACACAGTGAGCTTCTCGAGTAATAGAGACACCTGGATGAGCACACATACAGGGAGCTTAATATGGTGCAGTGAGGTAAGGTGTCGCTACCAGAGGTCATCGCCCCTGCGGTCCGCTCCTAGTCCAGGTCTCCTTTTTTGCTGCCCTAAGTCCAGTGTATGCGCCACAACCTGGTTGATCAGGAATTGTTTTGAAGAATTTTGTCGAGTTCCCTCTTGAAGAACAAAAAGAATTTATTTCTCAGTGTACTCATAGCTTCCCTGCTTTTCATTGGAGATATCATACACCGTCTGCCAAGCCTTTTACTGTCATAAATAGTAATTTTAGTGTGCATTTTTAGGACCAGTCCTTGCATTATTATTATCATGGGGGAACACTAAACCCGTAGGATTATACAACGCTTGTGGGTGTGGGGGGATGGAAGATATTCAGGCTTAATTCAGGGAGCTGGAGCACAGATCCAATTCTCTAGATAAAGAGCCCCTCACCGACGTCAGGGAACCTCCCTTGTGAGGACCAATCTTTACAAATATCTTCCAGGTGTAGGTTATTATGAATCTTTCTTGTGTACGTTCTACGGAATACAGTTCAAAAGACTTAAATCACTCTCACTAATTTAGGTGCCTGACTGAGTTTATAAGAGCTGTGAAGGTTCTCTGTACATTCTCCAGCTTAGCAACTGTTCCTGCCTTATAGGGGGCCGTTAGTATATATAAATTTTGCAGCTTGTAGAGAATAAGTATTCTGAAGAATATCATCAGTGACATGGCATCTCTTTTTCTGAAAATCCTAGTTATCCAATCAATCATTTTTCTTGCAGTTGCGATAGAAACATTGTTGTGCTCCTTAAATGTAAGATCTTCTGACATTATAACTCCCAGGTCTCTCACATTTGACTTACGTTCTGCCGAGTGGATTGAGTTTGTCTTGTGCACAGATCTTGCTATGGAGGCTTTGTACTGGTAATTGTGGCAGAGTCCAGCCAGCCTGTCTGCCTGTCTGGTAAGCCTGCACGAGAATGAGAGGCTACGGCCTAAGTGCGTGGGTCAAAGGGGGCAGGGGTCACGTGATTTAAGGGTTGGCAGGGAGCCCGCCTATAAATGTTGCTAAGACGTATATACTGCGCAAGTGATACTGTTGACGGGCAGAAATACGATTAAGCAGGGTTGGATATGAGCAGGAACTAACTAACATGGGTCAGAAGGCCTCCTGCATGGTTCCACTGCTTGCTATGTGGGAAAGCTACCTAGAAGATGTCTGGGAAGACGCTCAGCTATGTTGTAGAAGCCATCCTGATTTCTCTGCTTGTGACTTGTAAATGCCCACTGCATGGGTGAAACATTGTTAATAAAGGATCTCATTATACTACAAATGTTTGTCTTCGCCATTACTTAGTGTTTACTAACAAATTTAATATTATTAAAGTATACCATGTTGAACCTAATGTAGCCTTGATTCTCCCCTTCTCTTCTTTCTTATTTTTCTACTTCTTAACATTTTTCCATCTTTCATTGCCTTCTTTTTCTCCTTCATCCTCGTCTTATTGTATTCCTTTCTACTGTTCTCTTTTTTCATCTTCTCCCTTCCGCTTCTTTATTTTCTCTCTTTCTCTTCCTTATCTTTTCCCTTTTTCTTCTTTATTGCTTCTTTTGTCATTGTTCTTCTTTTATGAGACTTCATCTTTATTATAAATAATGCGAAAATAAACTAGGTCATGGCCTCAGGACCAAGAGTTGTAGCTCTTCCGTAAAAAAAGAAATCTTCCCAGTCTTGGTCCAGGAGCTGTAACCTATCCTTGGGTATTCCGTCTACTTTCCAGGGGATCCAGGAGCTAGAGCTCACCCTCTCCTAACTCTCCTCTACACTCTACCAACATTTTCCCATCTTTACAAAAAACAAAAATCCAAATCAATAGAGTATATATTTTCCTCGTGTGCATTAGACAGGGCAGTTCCCCTTGTAATAGTAACTCCAGCTTTGCTGGAGTTACTATTACACGGTTTATCAACCCTTCATCAACTACAAGATCCTTTGATTACAAGTGCAACTAATGTGACATTTTATTGTGGCAACGTTTCGCAACATGTGCAAATTAATTGTATTACTACTACTACTACTACTACTACTACTACTACTACTACTACAACTTATATCGCTACTACTACTACTACTACCACCACTAGTATTGCACCTCACTCTAAGCCTATATATACCCTCTGTGTCCATGTACTGTTTGTAACGGCTTGCTAAAGCTCCTGGAGAGCGAAACGTTGCCACAATAAAATGTCATATTAGTTGCACTTGTGTTCTTTTACTTTACATATTGTCGGTAATTCTACCAAAATATATAAAAGATCCTTTATAGATATCGAACCTTTTTATAGAATACTTTACGATATCCGCATCGCCCTACTGAAGTCTCCCAGCTCAGGCTGACAGATATCAAGACTATGTTTCTGTCTGACGCACCGACACTTCACACTGCTTCCCTCTTCTGTAGTCTTAGTCCTGGAGATTTCTTGCTAAAAATTCTGATTGGGACAGGAACAAGTTGGGAAGATACGCGGAGATAAAGAGAGAAGAGATTTGGAAGAAAGTAAGAGACAGAGAAGGGAAGATACGTAGAAACAGATAAAAGTGAGACGTTCTGAATCTCTTATCTCAAAGTGACCAGAAAATTCAATCGACTTGGGAGGGACGGTGGAGACCGGAATATTGCTGGGCGGAGGGAAGGAGGGGGACGAGGGAGGAGGGATGCAGGGAGGGAAGCAGGGAAGGGGAGGGGATTAGAGAGGGAGAAAAGAAGGGAGGGAGTGAGGGAGAGACTGTGACAGAAGGTTCAAGAGTTCTTCACCATAATCCACTTCAACTGTCTCTTCATTATAATACATTATATTTCGCTGAACATTACAAGACCTAAGCCTCGTGAATGTTTCGTATTCACTAAATTTCGTATTTCTTATATCTTTTCAAAAACAAGGAGGAATGATGTGGCCACTTGATGACTTGCTTGAGGGGACGCGCGGAGACTTAGGAATACTGATGTTATCGTGGGGTTACGATACCAGCCGTGACGAAGTGATACCACAGCGGACCACACACACTGTGAAGGTCTGAACGACAAGTGAACGAGCAACTCTGGTAGACAACATTGTTTATAACGGTTTCACAAAGCTCCTGGAGAGCGAAACGTTCCCACAATAGCAATGTCGCATTAGCTGCATATGTGTCCTTTAGCCTAACAATATTTTGTACTCAGTTATCCACGTTCTTACTCATCCATTCGTTCTGTCATTTCCTTCAGCTAACTTTGTCCTTTTTTTATACAGAGAATTTTACAAGGTTATGCTTAGGTTTCTAACTTTATTTACAAACTAAGAGCTGTTACCTACATCAGCTCATTTGAAAGCCTTTTTATTGTTACAAGACATACAAATAGGGAACAGGATTAAGTTGAAGCCATCCGTGGGCCACCTCTCTACCTGTCTATCCCTGCCTGCTTATCTATAAAGAGTCAACACATTCCTGACACCTACGCAAGCCGAGCCGAACAGGAGACTAAAGTACATCAATCAAGCTCTCATGGCCACAGAGAGAAAACTAGTACATTATTTACTACCTTTCTTAACCTGACTCTAATTTTCCCCGACTCTTACTGCAATTGCGTATTTATCATAATCTGCAATTATGAAAGCTTTCCTTTTTTTCGGAACGACAGCCTCACATAGGTAAGACATTGTCGTTCTTACTACGTCACGACCTGATGACCTCACAGATGTAAGACACTGTTGTTCTTACAACGCTACGACCTAATGACCTCATCGACATTAGATATTCATGTTATTACTAGCCAGTGATCTGACGACTTCTGAAATATAAGACACTGTTGTTATGACTAACGAGTTCACAAGCGTCCAAAGTCTCTAATCAAGCATAGTGTTATACTGTGTATATCTGAAGGCTCTAACATCCCCTTAGATCATATGTTTGGAGTAAGACTAGATACTACACAGGGGTCACGATGATAAGATCATGAGATCATGTGGGCGGAACAACAGAGTTTTTAAGAAAGCCAGGAATAGCAAGAGAGACAGAGAGAGACATACAGTGAGACAGACAGAGTGACAGAGACGGAACCAGGAGAAACTCTCGCGAGAAGCAACTCAAGCAAGAGACTGGGAAAGTAAATAGTGAGTATCAAAAGATTAGATTAGATTTTGCTGCCGAGGCTGCTAGTTTATTGTGCACCCCATATTCTTATGGAAGGTATTACAAGAATTTATGGATACACAAGAGGCCTAGGTACTAGTCCCCACATGAGTTAACGGTATTACACTTGAATTTATATCTGTAATTGACTTATCGTTTGCTTGAAAATTTAGAATATTTATTTATTATGTCTGGTACATTATTTTCGTTAATAAGATATCCTGACATGTCACATGGGTTATTATGCTTTCTCCATGATCTTCAATTAGTGGACAATTAAGCACATAGTGTTCAAGTCACCGTAAGGCTCACCACATACTTTCCAATTAGGTTGATAATCATCTGTGTTTGCCAACTGCCAGAAGTACTGTAACCAAGGTTAAGCCTGGCTACTACAATATCGATCTATTCATATCAAGTTGCTCCATAAACGTACTTATCTACGTTCATGTTATCATAGTAAATGATAGATCCACTCAGGCTTCTAACTGAATTGCTCAGACATAAAATTTCATTATTTACTTCTCTTCTAATATTATTCCTAATGCCAGACACAAACATACCAAAGTTACATTTTACATTCTCCTTCACGGTACTTTGTTCGGCAAACTTATCAAATTTATTATGAATAAGTCAGTGTGTGTGTGATGGAATCCATCAAAACTGTACATTAATTCCATTTTCTCTGATTTTTGGGAGGGGCTTGTAGGTATGTGATATTAAAAGAATACAACTTCCATGGAGGGGTTAAATGTCCTTGTTGTGTACCGTGGTAAAGCTAATGTGGGTTATAAAACTTAACATTAATGTTTGTTTTCACAACCCATTTAGATCTTCGAGTAATTACTTCTAGATATATATAAGATCCATATTGACAGTGTCAGTCTAATAGCAAGTACAATGTTGATTTCAATAATCTGATATACCAGAAACACCAAACTCGTTCCTCATATTAAAACCAAGGAAGTTTTAGGACAGCCAAGAATAATTCTGAGCTGCATTTTTGCATCAGCTCCAAGAGCCGGAGAAAATTTTCCTGAACTAATATCAACATGGGTGTAGCATAATCAGGGACCTAATATAGGCTATGTACATCACTTTTCACTAATTTTACATTAGTACCATAGTTGGGGTTGTAGACAGCAACTTTGATAGTATTTAGTCTCTCATTGCATTTCTTATTTAGTTGTGGTATGAAGGATTACCGTAAGAGTCCAGACATTTTTCTTTTGCCATCTTCCTTTCTCTCTTCCCCAGTAATGTTGTCCCATTTCTGTTTAGGGATATTTTGAATTATATTCAGTATAACAATTAAGCTGTAAAATCTCTCTTGAAAAATGTATAGAATATATACTTAACAAGGCTACTTCTAACAGTTGATGTTCAACAAATGGTAGATTTCGTTTTTTTTTTCTGATCCTCTTCCCATCATTCCCAACTCCCAGTTTAATCCCTTTAAGTTATTATTATTATGTGTGTTGGAACTAGAAAAGTGTTTGAGTGAGTGAGGTGAGGATAGTGGTGAAGCAGTGCGGTAACTAGCGCATGGCCCGAGTCAAGGTTATTTCTTTGATCTCTTCTATTAAATATACGTAAGTTTCAGGTGGATGTAGACTGATACCTAATTTCCGGTCTGACGACCTGGATTGCGTGTCCGAGAGAGAGAGAGAGGGAGAGAGAGAGAGAGAGAGAGAGAGAGAGAGAGAGAGAGAGAGAGAGAGAGAGAGTAGTGAGAAATTTAGAATCTTACAGGGAGGATGGGAAGATGGGAGAAGTTAAACTGGGAAGGATTAATAAATGAGAAAGAATGGGTCGTGGAAAACTACCTAGATGTAAGAAAAGATAATTATAATATACGAACACTGCTGCTGTATCTTTCTGTGGTGGTGGTTGATGGGCAGTGGTTGTGGTAGGAGGGATGAATGTGGTGGTTATTGGGCAGTGGTTGTGGTGGGACAGTGATTGTGGCTGCTGTTGGTGGCTCGTCGTTGTGATGGCTTGGTGGCTGCTTTTGTTGCTTGTAGTTGCCGTAGGGTTGTGGTTATGGTGAGGTGGTGGCTGTGGTGAGGTAGTGGTTGTGGTCGGGTAGTGGTAGTGGGATGGTGATGGAGTTGTGGTTGTGGTGACGTAGTTGTGGGGTGGTGGTTGTAGGCTGGTGGTGATGGTTGTGGTGGGTAGTGGTTGTGGTAGTTGGTGGAGGTGAAACACTACCAGCCACTCTCATTTCTTGACCACCCAGCAGCAGGTCTGGGCAAAGATCAGTGGTCAGTGGTCAGTCGTCACGTGAGGTCACAGACCCTGAGCTGCTTTGGGGATTAGCGGGGACAGTTACAAAGCATGGCTTGCTTCTGCAGTGTTTTAAAAACTGAGGTTGGAGAGTTGAAGGAGGAGGTCTTGCTTCTCCAGGAGGAGATTAGGAGGCTGAAGGTCCACCTCAATGGGTCTGGGAGAGTGTGAAGTGGCTGGAGTTGTGGGGAATGAGGCTTCTAGCAGTGAGGTGCAGGCTGTCTCTCGCTGTGAGGAGGCTGTAGGTGGGGAGGTAGCAACGGCTACCAGCAGTGAGGTGTAGTCCAGCACCTGCTACAAGTGGCGAGTGGTTCCCAGTAATGGGGGGAGCATCAGAATAAGGAAAGTTAAGAGTTAAGATCTGAAGGTAGGAAATCGCTTCTCTGTTCTTCAGGATGAATGTACTTCAGTGGCCAGTGAAGGTAAGGGTACTACTGCCCCTGCTAATAGAGGTAAGCACATTCTTGTGGTTGGTGACTCTCAGGTAAGATATATTGACCGTGCTTTTTGTAATAGGAATAAGAAGATGAGAGATAGAGTGTGCTTCCCTGGAGCTGGTGTTGGGGACTGTTGCAACCCCTGAATGGGTTGCAATGATTAATATGTATATATATAATTATTACCTTTTCATATAATTTTATATTGCTTATATTTGCGATAATAGCTAAATCGTAAATGTATTGCTTTATATTATTATTTGACTTAGTTACCTGTTGTTAGGTAGGATGTAACACATATATTATGTGCTCATAGTTCAAGTCTTGCCGGCTTCTGTTGCTGGGCAACAGCTGTCCACGGAGCTATCACGTGATCGAGGGGGGGGGGTGTCCTCACCTCGCCTGAAGTATTCAGTCTGGTCTAGACTCGCTGGGTGGTTGGACGTATTCCAGACAAAGTGCCTAAATCTTCCTTATAGGCCCTTGATGGAAGATCGTCTCTAGCTTTCTTGTAGGTTCTGTGAGACTCTGTTCACAGAACATTGTATAGACTTAGTGATTTTCGACGTTGTACTGAGGTTGTGTGTCGCATAGACTCTCTAAACAACTCAGGTCCTGAGCTGTAATTTCTGACCTAACTTGTACTGGTATCTGTGTACTATCACAGTCAGGGATTTTCTTATGCTGAACTTAGATTCAGTAGTATGGGAGTTTTGTGACTTTTGTGGAGGATCTGCTGATGGTCCCTACTTAGTGTCATTATATTATATCCTTGATCCTGATTGTGTCGCAGTTGCTTGTTATATTGCTATTGGGCTTAGCATTCTTTTTATTGTTCAAGCAGACTGTTCTGATTGCTTAATGGGTGATGCTCCCTGTACATCAATGTCATGTACACCCAGAGTATGTTTAGGAACATCACTGAACAATTCAGGGAACTGCAAAATCTCCCAGACAGGCCCCCAGCAATCAGAACAGTCTGCTTGAACAATAAAAAGAATGCTAAGCCCAATAGCAATATAACAAGCAACTGCGACACAATCAGGATCAAGGAGATAATATAACGACACTAAGTAGGGACCATCAGCAGATCCTCCACAAAAGTCACAAAACTCCCATACTACTGAATCTAAGTTCAGCATAAGAAAATCCCCAACTGTGATAGTACACAGATACCAGTACAAGTTAGGTCAGAAGCTACAGCTCAGGCCCTGAGTTATTTAGAGAGTCTATGTGACACACAACCTCAGTACAACGTCGAAAATCACTAAGTCTATACAATGTTCTGTGAACAGAGTCTCACAGAACCTACAAGAAAGCTAGAGACGATCTTCCAACAAGGGCCTATAAGGGAGATTTAGGCACTTTGTCTGGAATACATCCAACCACCCAGTGAGTCTAGACCAGACTGAATACTTCAGGCGAGGTGAGGACACCCCCCCCTCGATCACGTGATAGTTCCGTGGACAGCTGTTGCTCAGCAACAGAAGCCGGCAAAATAACGAGCAAAGAGCGATAATTACAGTAGTTAGACAATCAAGACTTGAACTATGAGCACATAATATATGTGTTACATCCTACCTAACAACAGGTAACTAAGTCAAATAATAATATAAAGCAATACATTTACGATTTAGCTATTATCACAAATATAAGCAATATAAAATTATATGAAAAGGTAATAATTATATATATACATATTAATCATTGCAATCCATTCAGGGGTTGCAACCCCCCCCCCCAACACGACAAACAGTCGCACTAGAAGTTGCATTAATGTCTTTCACATCACTGATTACTCAGGTTACTTTACTAACACAATTTAATATAAAAAATAATGAGAGTCACTCTTGTGGCCAACACTTTATAATTTCACAGTGTATATTTCACTAAGTTATGCCCCTAGTACTAGGGCAGTACATAGTATCGTATCTCTGCATACTCATGGTTATGTACATCAGTGTAGAGACAGGATAGTGTAGACAAGCATGGCACGTTGAGGCTCGATCATAGTAGTGGATATGAACAATAGTCTTGTGCTATAGACAGGAGACAGCATTCCACTCTTAAGTAGTGGTTGTGGAATGCTATGCAGTATGGACATCTGAGTATGAAACAGCTTAAGGTGTGTTGTGAGGGGGAGGGGTCTGCGGCAGGACAGTGTTCCGTCACGCAGTACATCGCCCACACAACACTACAAACTCATCACTCAGCTTCTGTCTCCTCCCACACACATATTGTGGAAATTTATTTGGTCCCTAAAGTTCCACAGGACAGATCCGGCATGGCCGTAATGGAACGGCTGAGCTGGGTGGCCCTTATACCCCACCCAAAACAAAGCATTCTCTAGTTGGCGTGGATTGTTGGTAAGCTTATTTAATTTATAGATTTACCCTTCAGGGAGGGAGTAGGTAGTTTTACTGTCAGTATATTAATATTAGGTTTACTAAGGCAACTGTAGATAATAATAATGTAGACCTAAGGCCTTAACATAGGTAGTAATAGGCCGATAATGTAGGCAAACACTAGGATAAATTAACTAGGGAGAACTGGCAGCCCTAGTTTGAACGAAGAGATGAGGGTCTGGAAGAGAGACCAGCTCGTTCTTCTTAAGACAGACACCAACTGGACAAGACGTGCTGTGATCAGCAGATGGCGTCCCCCACATGTCTTCACATTTGAGACCTGGGGAAATCTGGTAGAGGCACCTCGATGTACCGTAGATGACCTCCGTCAGGCCCATACAGTAAGACAAGACCTCCACTTTATCTCGTAGATTTCTGGCCAGTGTCTGGGGAGAATTGTGAGTTTGATCTGTGGGCCCGGTGTGCAACAGGCAGTGCATGCCCAGTAAGTACCAGTGTCTCAGGGCAGTCTGGAAGCTAGTGTCCGTGTCTGCATAGTTATACTAGGGGATACATACCCTCTTGGATATAGGAATTTCTGAGGTGCAGGCAGGTCACTAATAACGATTGAATATTGCAGGAATTAAGGCTCCCAGTTGCACATTGTTTCTGAGGGAAAGTCCAGAGGGGCTAAGGCTAAGCTTAGGGAAGTTGAAGATCAGGATATATGCTGCAACACCAAGTAAGTTAGTCCTTTATACGTGCATGCAGGCAAGTTTCTTGCAACGTCAATCATTTGTGAAAATCTGTCTTATAAGCCACTTGTGAGGCTGAGGTACCCACCTCAGAGCTCGGTGTCAACAGAGTTTGCCAGGGTAGGTGACTCACTTGGAGGCAGTACACACAAATTTTCACAAAAGTGGTCCTTCGAAAACCGTGATGTGGAATAGATAGGTTAAGCTATCATAGCTAGGCCACAGTTAGGAACCAGTTTAACAGAGTTAGGTTAAGTTAGCACACCTAGGCCCAGAGTTACACAGAGCTAGGCCAAGCTGACTATACACAGAAGCTGTTATTTGCAGTAATTTACAGGCAGGCCAGGTAGGCTAGAGAAGTTTGTGAATTTAATTATTTACAGTGATTACAAGTAATCCAGAGTAGGAGACTTGTGTGTTGATTACTTACAGTGGATTTGCAAGGTAGCCACAGTTAGGCTAGGCTTGTGCAATATTTACAATAGTTATAGTAGCTAGGACAGATTTAACCTAGTTATTATTTATAGGGAGTTATAAAGCCAGGTTTAAGCTATAGCACACTAGCTAGGTTAGGATTTACCTTATCCAACCATCCACGCTAGACTGAGTAAGCTAGGTCAAGCTGTTTACACACACATTATTCATTTACTGTTTCACAAGTTGAATTGTTGAATTTATTTGTGTTAACCAAGTGATTTTAATTTGTATACTGCACTTTTTATTGTGTGATTTTCATTGTCTTTGATTCATGTTAATGTGGGATTTGTGAATTGTACCTGAGACTAGGTTAAGTCCTGTAATTATTTGCTGGCTTTGTACAGGAAAGTGCTAGGTTAAGCTTTCACATCGATACACATTTTGATTGGGATTTGAGAGCTAACAGTGTACATTATTGATTCAGAGTAGAGTCAATATAATAAAGGGAATCGTTAAGCTTGTTGAGAAGCCTTGAGACTCGTTCATTCTTACCTAACACTGTGACGTGCTGTGGGGTGGACTGGGTAAAGTACAGTTAGTGTCACACTCCTCATTAAACTTCGACAATGGCAGATGGGAGTTCAGGAGAGTTTGGTTCAGTGTTAACAAAATTAAAATGATCAGTAGCGGCATACAAAGGGCATCTGAACAGAACACGTAACAGGCGCAAGGCTACTTGCCAACGCAGTAATGTAGACTGCGATGATTTGCAAGACTGCTTGAAGAGTTTGGGGGAAAAATGGGAAACCTATGAACAAGCATTCTCAGCATATGAGCTACAGGCTATTGAGGATAATGAATCCCAGGGTAGTCTTCAGCAGGCTCTGGACGAATTCACTAAGGATGATGTAGATTGTCATCAGGAGATGAATATGTGCAAAGATAAGTTAAGTACATTAAAGGCTAGTATTCCAAGGGTGGTGTTGAACACCGCAGGTACCCCAAACAGCCACACACCTGTCAATATGTTGCCCAGGTTGCCCCAGTTGAATTTACCGACATTTGACGGAACCCTAACTGAGTACATTGCTTTCTGGGATAAGTTTAAAGCCCAGATAGATGACAGGAACGATTTGTCAGATGCCGTCAAGTTGCAGTATTTGCGGTCGCAGCTCAAGGGTAAAGCCTTAGACCTGGTCCGGCACTACCAGATTACTGACACTAATTACCAACATGCCAAAGACCAATTAGAAGACATGTTTGGCAACACTGAAGAGATAAAGGTAGCTATACTTTATCGGTTGTTGGATCTAGAGGCTGGCCGACATGACCGTCAAAGCCTAGAGAAGTTCCGTATTGAAATTATGAGCTTGACAAACAGTTTCAGAGATTTGCATGATGAGGATGATTCAGAATGGGTCCTTAGCCAGGTGACTTAGAGGAAACTGGCCAGCACTACAGTGCACGAGTTGCACTTAAAATATCGGACGAATAGGTTCACAATAAAACAAATTGTTGAGGGGTTGGGAGATCTCATTTCTCATTTAAGTATAGGTGTGAGAGAAGAGTCACCACCATCACCACATAAAAACCCAGACAGTCACTCAAAGATCTCAAGAGATCAGTCTAAAGCTCGTACGACTAACGTTGGAGTGTACTATGGTAAAGAAGTGTCTAAGGTAAGAACCTCTAAGCAGAACCTTAGAGGCACTCATACTAGAATATGTGTGTTCTGCGAAGGCAAACATGCTAGCACGAGTTGCTCGGAGTATATAATACTGAGCAGTAGGCAACAGAGACTAAGGGAGTTGAGACTCTGCTTCAAGTGTTGTGGGGAACACTTTGCGAGAGACTGTGGCACCCAGCTCAGTGAGTGTCGAGTCTGTTGCAAAGGTAAGCACCATACTGCACTATGTCCCAATAATTTAAGGGAACCCCAAGCTAGTAGGGATATCTCTCAGGTAGAGATAGAAAGTGAGTCTGAGCCTGAAATGGTAGCCAGCGTGATTAGTGGGAGTAAAGTCTCTAATCTGAGTGAGAATCACGGAGGTGCTGCCCTACCTACAGTCATGGCAAAGGTTGTGAATGGGCACAGGTCCGAAACAACCCGATTACTCTTTGACCCAGGAGTACAAGTATCCTTGATAACAAAGAAGTTGGTGGCTAAATTAAAGTTGAAGGCCACAAAGAAAGTTATTATGATGTTGGGAGGGGCTATAAGTCAGGTCCCACCCAAATCTTATGATGTGGTGGATGTCACAGTCAAATTAGGTGGACATCGCAGGGACATTACAGCCTTGGTGGTAGAGACATTACCCAGGGCAATTAAAGTGAGAGGTCTTGCTGCAGCAGCTAAGCGATTGAAAGACCTTGACATGAAGCTGGCAGACCAGGGAATTACCACTGACACAGTCAGAAATGTAAGTATCCTGGTGGGAGCCAATCATATAGATGACTTCCTGTCTACACGACGGACGTTTAAGGAAGGAATTGGTTTATACAGATCACCAGTAGGATACATCATAGGCGGCAGGATTCCACCTGAATTCCCTGCCATGCCAGATAGAGGAGAAGCTGTCCCCATGATAGCTGGGGAAGTAGTGATAATGAATACCAGTATACACGATGAACTGCCAGAGAAGCTGAACCAGGTAGGGAGTGACGAACACTCGGCCACCTTGGGAAAACACTTTTACAGGGTACATAAAGAGGGAGACAGATTGCCTTTAAATCCAGGTAACCTCGTAACAGTGGGAGGAAAGACTACCAAGGTGTGTGGGCCACTGGGTGGGAAAGTACGGAGCTGTTCAGTCAAGGCTAGACATACGAAAGACGTTAAAGTTAAAGCAAAGGGTGCTAAGACCACCAGAACCAACAAGTTTACACCCCCAGAGGTCCAAACATGGGAAACTGGACGGTTGAAGTTAGACCGAAGTCTGCTCGATGAGAGTGGCCGGACGGCACTCGTGTCCAGGGTCCGCTGTGGGGACTCACGGAAGGTGAACTTGATTTAGACTTAGCTCCTACCTTCGCCGGTGGGAGGATATGGAAATTTATTTGGTCCCTAAAGTTCCACAGGACAGATCCGTCATGGCCGTAATGGAACGGCTGAGCTGGGTGGCCCTTATACCCCACCCAAAACAAAGCATTCTCTAGTTGGCATGGATTGTTGGTAAGCTTATTTAATTTATAGATTTACCCTTCAGGGAAGGAGTAGGTAGTTTTACTGTTAGTATATTAATATTAGGTTTACTAAGGCAACTGTAGATAATAATAATGTAGACCTAAGACCTTAACATAGGTAGTAATAGGCCGATAATGTAGGCAAACACTAGAATAAGTTAGCTAGGGAGAACTGGCAGCCCTAGTTTGAACGAAGAGACGAGGGTCTGGAAGAGAGACCAGCTCATTTTTCTTAAGACAGACACCAACTGGATAAGACGGGCCATGATCAGCAGACGGTATCCCCCACGTGTCTTCACATTTGAGACCTGGGGAAATCTGGTAGAGGCACCTCGATGTACCATAGATGACCTCCGTCAGGCCCATACAGTAAGACAAGACCTCCACTTTATCTCGTAGATTTCTGGCCAGTGTCTCGGGAGAATTGTGAGTGAGTTTGATCTGTGGGCCCGGTGTGCAACAGGCAGTGCATGCCCAGTAAGTACCAGTGTCTCAGGGCAGTCTGGAAGCTAGTGTTCGTGTCTGCATAGTTATACTAGGGGATACATACCCTCTTGGATATAGGAATTTCTGAGGTGCAGGCAGGACACTAATAACGATTGAATATTGCAGGAATTAAGGCTCCCGGTTGCAAGTGGTTTCTGAGGGAAAGTCCAGAGGGGCTAAGGCTAAGCTTAGGGAAGTTGAAGATCAGGATATATGCTGCAACACCAAGTAAGTTAGTCCTTTATACGTGCATGCAGGCAAGTTTCTTGCAACGTCAATCATTTGTGAAAAATCTGTCCTATAAGCCACTTGTGAGGCTGAGGTACCCACCTCAGAGCTCGGTGTCAACAGAGTTTGCCAGGGTAGGCGACTCACTTGGAGGCAGTACACACAAATTTTCACACATATCACTACTGTGAATATATAAATAGATTAATTAGACATAAGTATATATAGTTAATACGGGCTGGAGGGATTAAGTTACTCTACTGAATTTGACATAGCAAGTAACAAAAGGTATTTGGGCATTAAAATTACGTTAATTTTACATGGGGAAGTGCCCAAATACATGTCAAAATGTTCCAAGGACACCACAAGAGCTAGAGCCTCTTTCTCAATAGTGGCATAATTTTTCTGGTGTCGTTTAAGCTTAGATGAATAGTAACATATAGTATGGAGAATATCAGTGGATGTTGACTGTTGGAGCAGCACAACACCCACTGCATAACCACTCGCCTCTATATGTAAAAAGGGAAGATTGAAATTAGGACTCTTCACAAGAACAGAGGAAAGCAGATGCTTCAACCTTTTGAACAAATCTGAGCAATCACTAGTCCAGATGAACTGAACTTTGCTACTAGTGAACACAGTGAGAGGTGTAGGTGGAGGTGTGTGTGCTGGCTTGCCTGTCACTTGACACATGTGGCAACGTTGCACATGATCAGCTACTGTTTCCTTCATCTTTGGCCAAGTAAAATGTTTTGCCAGTTTACCAAGTGTCTTCTTGACACCCAAATGTCCTCCTATGGGACTATTGTGAGCAAAATCAATGGCTTGTTCAGGAAATGTAACTGGTAACACTACGAGATGCTTGACTGTGGTGGAAACACTATCAGCTGACAACTTACATGTATTTTTCTCCATCAGTACACCGTTACTATAGCAGTAGCAATCATCGAGATCCTTTGCTTCTGTCTCAGTAACTGCTATATCTCTCAGTTTTTCCAATGACTGATCAACAAACTGATCCTTGATTAAATCATCATGAGTTAGAAATTTAGCGTCAGTAGTGTCGTGACTAGGTTGAAGACACGGGGGAGTTGGTGTTAATGACCCTGGGTGCAGAGTGTCACTAAACAACATATTCAAGCCCAAATCATTGTCATCCACTAACTCAACAGAGACAGGGATGGTTGTTGTATCTTTGACATAGCTCTAGTAATTACGCTGAGAGGAAATAAAATAGGTTTCTCTCTACAAGCTTCAATGGCATAATTATCATCAGTGTTATTATCAATCACAAGTGGCTCTTTACATATACCAGCATAAAGGATATCATTCCCTCTCAACAAGTCCACTGACCTGATGGGAAATACACCACTGGATATAACTACTGAAATATAACCAGTATAATAGCTTGTTTCAATGTAAACTTTATGAAGAGGTACTTTTATAACAGCCCCTCCATAGGCTTCTAACAATACATCTATCTTGGTATAGGTATCGTCAGTTATGGGCAGTACATCTTCTCTTAATAACATGAGATAACTGCCAGTATCTCTGAAAGTAATTATCTCAGATATAATTCGTCAAATCCTACTTTACCTCTCGAAAAATAAGGACTCATCGCTGAACGAATCTTTTCGTCAGATACACTTTCTGACGCTAGTCATCTGTTCTGAGTAATATTATCTAAAACAGTAGGATCAGAGGTATTACTAGGATTTTGGTGCCTTTGTTGCTCGGAAGAGGATACGACTTGAGTGGGCGCCAACCGCACGACTGCTTCTCATATCTCTTTCTAACTTATAGCAATACTCTCTAGCATGTCCTTTTCTGTTACAATAGGTACATTTAACATTCTTCTTCTCGATATCAGATTTCTGTCTAGCCACAGAGACAGATACAGGATTGTGAGTTTTCCTGGTAAAGGTACGAGAAGTTACAGTAGCAGGTACATCAGGCCGGCACTGAGCAGCTGATTTAGGTTGCCAACTTCTGGGACAATCTTTAGTTACCTTGTTTCTCTGTGTTTTAGTACGTACAAGTTTTTGAGAAATCTCGTAATTGTCTGCTAATGCTGCAGTTTCCAGAATATCCGAGGTAGTATGATTGATCAGATATTCCTGTATATCAGCAGACATATAGTTGTTAAACTCTTCGTGTAGTAACAACTGAACAAGGCTGTCGTAGTTGTTATACTTGGCATATCTATACCACCTCTCAAATGCAACTTTTTTCTCACGAGCAAACTCTACACAAATTTGATCTTGCCATCGTTGTAACGTACGAAATGCACATTGATAACTTACAGGTAACAAGTTGTACGTCTCTAGAATAGTTTGCTTGACAGCGTCATAACTAATGTACTTGGCAAATGGTAAAGCAGCAATACAAGTTTGAGCTCTTCCTGTTAAAGCTGTGTGCAACAAGGTAGCCCAGTGCTTACGTGGCCAGTTCATAGCACATGCCTGGTTCTCAAACACATCAAAATAGGTGTCTAAGTCACTCTCAAAAAACTTAGGAACCATGGATGCAGCTTTCTGCACATTAAATGTGTCCTGTGATCTATCAGTCTGTTGTCTTCCAAGACGAATATTTTCTCTCTAGAAATCTTTTTCGTTCAATTTCCTCTGTGCCTCTATTTGTGCAGTCTGCAACATAAAGAGGCATTCCAACCTCTCAAACTGTTCCTGAGAGATAGGACCAGTGGGTAATGGAGGAGTAAGGAATCCAACATATGAGTCTGGACGTTCCTTAGGTAGGGCACCTCGTCCAGGCGTCTCTAGAGAGTCTAGATCTGGTCTAGGATAAGCAGATACAGGTGCAGCATACACAGCACTAGCATGAGGCTGCGTCAAACTAACAGTTATACTCTGTACTATTGTGTCAGTGAGGCGGGAAGGCGTGAGCGGAGGTTCACTAGGCTCAGACACTTCTGCCGTAGTTGCTTTTTCTTCTAAGTAATCAAATAGAGTCATACTTTCTAATTGTGACACTAGGCTTTCTGAATCTGGATCTTAATCAGACATCTCTGTATGAGCAGGAAACAATATATCTTTATCGCTCTGACAGTTTCTGCAGTGTAATTCCTGTTATACATCACACCGAGATATTTGGCTATTTGCCAACACGTCTGAAGTTTTAATGTACTTAACTCAGACAAAGCCAGAGTATCAATTAACTGTTTCATTTTGGCATACATCACGAAAATAAGTGTACTACGAGAGAGTGATTATGGGAAACTATAATCCTAATAGAAATGTTAGTGTTGGATGCCTTAGAGTTAGAGCTTATAAACAGTATTTCCATCTCCTTGGATCCAGAGACTCAGTCAAGTACATACATCCACCTGGTATGTTGTACAAGACTAAACTCAAAGTCTTCAGATTAGGAAAGTACTCAGTGTTTGACTAACTATGGTCAAAATGGGGCTATTTCTCCAACACCTTGGATCAAGAGCCTCCCAGACAGGCCCCCATTTGTTACAAAAAACGCGATTCTAAAAGCTTAGAGATCTCCATTGAATACTAGAAAAGACTGCCCTTCTAGCATCCAGCCTGTTACTGGGTTTTCATAACAATTAGTCAGTATCCTTGTCCAATTATCCATTAGAATTCAGTATGATTCAATAATGCTTCAGGATTACAACTGGTAGGCTACTAACTAGAGAAAATAAAATTTAATAAATTTATTAAGTATCGTCTAGAGGTATATTATCAAAATAAATTAAATTAATAATAATAATCACTTCTCTCGTGTACAGTAGTATTGTGCTGAAAGCACATATCACATTTATAATTCTTAAGTACCGTCTAGTACATTAATATTTAATAAGATATTACAAATATGTACAAGTTTGTGTGTATGTGTGTAAGTGCACTAAGTAGTTCGCTATGTCTCACGACTCGACTAGACTTAAACAAGTGACTGACAAAGTCCTCAAATAAACTAACTTCTTGACCAACTGGCAATTAGAACAGTCTGCTTGAACAATAAAAAGAATGCTAAGCCCAATAGCAATATAACAAGCAACTGCGACACAATCAGGATCAAGGAGATAATATAACGACACTAAATAGGGACCAGCAGATCCTCCACAAAAGTCACAAAACTCCCATACTACTGAATCTAAGTTCAGCATAAGAAAATCCCTGACTGTGATAGTACACAGATACCAGTACAATTAGGTCAGAAGCTACAGCTCAGGACCTGAGTTGTTTAGAGAGTCTATGTGACACACAACCTCAGTACAATGTCGAAAATCACTAAGTCTATACAATGTTCTGTGAACAGAGTCTCTCAGAACCTACAAGAAAGCTAGAGATGATCTTCCAACAAGGGCCTATAAGGGAGATTTAGGCACTTTGTCTGGAATACGTCCAACCACCCAGCGAGTCTAGACCAGACTGAATACTTCAGGCGAGGTGAGGACACCTCCCCCCCTCGATCACGTGATAGCTCCGTGGACAGCTGTTGCTCAGCAACAGAAGCCTGCAGAATAATGAGCAAGGAGCGATAATTACAGTAGTTAGACAATCAAGACTTGAACTATGAGCACATAATATGTGTGTTACATCCTACCTAACAACAGGTAACTAAGTCAAATAATAATATGAAGCAATACATTTACGATTTAGCTATTATCGCAAATATAAGCAATATAAAATTATATGAAAAGGTAATAATTATATTTATTTATATTTTTTTTATTATCACACTGGCCGATTCCCACCAAGTGAGGGTGGCCCGAAAAAGAAACACTTTCACCATCATTCACTCCATCACTGTCTTGCCAGAAGGGTGCTTTACACTACAGTTTTTAAACTGCAACATTAACACCCCTCCTTCAGAGTGCAGGCACTGTACTTCCCATCTCCAGGACTCAAGTCCGGCCTGCCGGTTTCCCTGAATCCCTTCATAAATGTTACTTTGCTCACACTCCAACAGCACGTCAAGTATTAAAAACCATTTGTCTCCATTCACTCCTATCAAACACGCTCACGCATGCCTGCTGGAAGTCCAAGCCCCTCGCACACAAAACCTCCTTTACCCCCTCCCGCCAACCCTTCCTAGGCCGACCCCTACCCCGCCTTCCTTCCACTACAGACTGATACACTCTTGAAGTCATTCTGTTTCGCTCCATTCTCTCTACATGTCCGAACCACCTCAACAACCCTTCCTCAGCCCTCTGGACAACAGTTTTGGTAATCCCGCACCTCCTCCTAACTTCCAAACTACGAATTCTCTGCATTATATTCACACCACACATTGCCCTCAGACATGACATCTCCACTGCCTCCAGCCTTCTCCTCGCTGCAACATTCATCACCCACGCTTCACACCCATATAAGAGCATTGGTAAAACTATACTCTCATACATTCCCCTCTTTGCCTCTAAGGACAAAGTTCTTTGTCTCCACAGACTCCTAAGTGCACCACTCACTCTTTTTCCCTCATCAATTCTATGATTCACCTCATCTTTCATAGACCCATCCGCTGACACGTCCACTCCCAAATATCTGAATACGTTCACCTCCTCCATACTCTCTCCCTCCAATCTGATATTCAATCTTTCATCACCTAATCTTTTTGTTATCCTCATAACCTTACTCTTTCCTGTATTCACCTTTAATTTTCTTCTTTTGCACACCCTACCAAATTCATCCACCAATCTCTGCAGCTTCTCTTCAGAATCTCCCAAAAGCACAGTGTCATCAGCAAAGAGCAGCTGTGACAACTCCCACTTTGTGTGTGATTCTTTATCTTTTAACTCCACGCCTCTTGCCAAGACCCTCGCATTTACTTCTCTTACAACCCCATCTATAAATATATTAAACAACCACGGTGACATCACACATCCTTGTCTAAGGCCTACTTTTACTGGGAAATAATTTCCCTCTTTCCTACATACTCTAACTTGAGCCTCACTATCCTCGTAAAAACTCTTCACTGCTTTCAGTAACCTACCTCCTACACCATACACTTGCAACATCTGCCACATTGCCCCCCTATCCACCCTGTCATACGCCTTTTCCAAATCCATAAATGCCACAAAGACCTCTTTAGCCTTATCTAAATACTGTTCACTTATATGTTTCACTGTAAACACCTGGTCCACACACCCCCTACCTTTCCTAAAGCCTCCTTGTTCATCTGCTATCCTATTCTCCGTCTTACTCTTAATTCTTTCAATTATAACTCTACCATACACTTTACCAGGTACACTCAACAGACTTATCCCCCTATAATTTTTGCACTCTCTTTTATCCCCTTTGCCTTTATACAAAGGAACTATGCATGCTCTCTGCCAATCACTAGGTACCTTACCCTCTTCCATACATTTATTAAATAATTGCACCAACCACTCCAAAACTATATCCCCACCTGCTTTTAACATTTCTATCTTTATCCCATCAATCCCGGCTGCCTTACCCCCTTTCATTTTACCTACTGCCTCACGAACTTCCCCCACACTCACAACTGGCTCTTCCTCACTCCTACAAGATGTTATTCCTCCTTGCCCTATACACGAAATCACAGCTTCCCTATCTTCATCAACATTTAACAATTCCTCAAAATATTCCCTCCATCTTCCCAATACCTCTAACTCTCCATTTAATAACTCTCCTCTCCTATTTTTAACTGACAAATCCATTTGTTCTCTAGGCTTTCTTAACTTGTTAATCTCACTCCAAAACTTTTTCTTATTTTCAACAAAATTTGTTGATAACATCTCACCCACTCTCTCATTTGCTCTCTTTTTACATTGCTTCACCACTCTCTTAACCTCTCTCTTTTTCTCCATATACTCTTCCCTCCTTGCATCACTTCTACTTTGTAAAAACTTCTCATATGCTAACTTTTTCTCCCTTACTACTCTCTTTACATCATCATTCCACCAATCGCTCCTCTTCCCTCCTGCACCCACTTTCCTGTAACCACAAACTTCTGCTGAACACTCTAACACTACATTTTTAAACCTACCCCATACCTCTTCGACCCCATTGCCTATGCTCTCATTAGCCCATCTATCCTCCAATAGCTGTTTATATCTTACCCTAACTGCCTCCTCTTTTAGTTTATAAACCTTCACCTCTCTCTTCCCTGATGCTTCTATTCTCCTTGTATCCCATCTACCTTTTACTCTCAGTGTAGCTACAACTAGAAAGTGATCTGATATATCTGTGGCCCCTCTATAAACATGTACATCCTGAAGTCTACTCAATAATTATATATGTACATATTAAACATTGCAACCCATTCAGGGGTTGCAACAGGGACATAGTCAACAGGCTGGATAATATCATGTCAGGTAATGGGAACAAGCCCATTATCTGTCTCAGTGATGGTGGAAATGATATTGGGAAGGGTAGGAGAGAAGAGCTGCTAGATAAGTACAGGTCAGCTATAGATTTCATTAAGTCTAAGGGAGGGGTCCCAATCATATGTAGCATCTTGCCTAGAAGGGGAGTAGGAAATGAATGGTTGTCTAAGGCAATTGGTGTAAATTGCTGGCTAGACAGATACTGCAAGGAACTTGCAATCCCATTCATTGACAACTGGAACAACTTTTATGGCAAACATGATATGTATGCAAGGGATGGGGTACATCTCTCTGGGGCTGGGGTGGTAGCACTTGCAAACTCGATTGAGAAGGCCATTGGTGAAATGCCTATGATTTTAAACTGATAGAAGATAGAGGTATGGGTGTGTGTGGGAAACAAGCAGGTTGCAACACTATGGTTGGAAACAGTAAATGTATAAAAGGCATTCAGCATGAAGTTATAAATAAAGACAATAGATCAGGTCAGCAAACAAAGGGGGACAGCAGAGGGCAGCAAGGGACTAGCTCCCTTAAGGTTTACTATACTAATAGCAGGAGTGTAAGAAATAAGATAGATGAGCTAAGATTAATTGCAAGTGCAGGAAACATAGATATTATTGCTATAACAGAGACCTGGCTCAATCTGAAAGATAGAGAGATGCCCTCTGAATGTCACATACAAGGCTATAAATTATTCCACACTGACAGGGTCAACAGGAAGGGTGGTGGAGTAGCGATGTATGTCAGAGACAATTTAAATTGTTGTGTTAGACAAGATATAAAATTAGAAGCGTCAGCCACTGAATCTGGTTACAGCTTCTTGAGGGCCGAGAAAAACTAATTTTGGGTGTGATTTACAGGGCCCCAAATCTTGATAGGGAGTGCAGTAAACTTCTATGGGACGAAATTCGTAAGGCATCTACATACGAAAATGTTGTGCTAATGGGAGATTTCAACTATAGACAGATTGACTGGAGCAATTTGACAGGAAATTTAGAGTCAGGTGACTTTCTTGATACGATCCAGGATTGTTTTTTAAAACAGTTTGTGACAGAGCCAGCTAGGAGAAATAACCTCCTTGACTTGGTTCTTGCCAGTAGGGAAACACTAATTAATAATCTTGAGGTTAATGACGAGCTTGGGGAAAGTGATCACAAATCACTCAGTTTTAATATATCATGGAATTCCCCTAATAATGGCAATCAAGTCTCTGTCCCTGACTTCCGCTTGGCTGATTTCATAGGACTGAAAAATTACTTAGGTGGGCTGAGCTGGAATGACCTGACTAAGGGTCAGGTAGGTGGTGATGGTTGCCGATATGACGCTTTCCAGGGCATAGTTCTAGCTGCTCAGTCAAATTATGTTCCAAATAGGGAAATCAGATCAAACAAAAATGATCCTAAATGGATGAACAATAGATTAAAATATCTAATTGGTCAAAAGAGAGGCATATATAGGCAAATCAAAAGAGGAGAGGGGCAATTAAGAAATCGATATATTCAGGTGAAAGTGAACTACAGGTGAAAGTGAACTACAGGTGAAAGTGAACTACAGGTGAAAGTGAACTACAGGTGAAAGTGTAAGATGAAGTAAAAGTGAAACTGTGTTAAACTGCAGGTGAAAGTTGGTAATGAACTACAGGTGACGGAGTAATTTACCAATAATGGTACAAAAGTAAAACACCATGTAAAATTATGTAAAAACGATGCAACGAAGAGAGAAATAAAAAAGGGAATTAGAAAAGCAAAAAGAGATTATGAGATTAAAGTTGCAAGAGAATCGAAGACTAACCCAAAAGGATTCTTTCAGGTATACAGAAGTAAGATCAGGGACAAGATAGGCCCACTCAAAAGTTCCTCGGGTCAGCTCACTGACAGTGATAAGGAAATGTGTAGAATTTTTAACACATATTTCCTCTCAGTTTTTACACAGGAGGATACCAGTGATATTCCAGTAATGATAAATTATGTAGAACAGGACGATAATAAACTGTGCACGATTAGGGTCACAAGTGACATGGTCCTTTGGCAAATAGATAAATTAAAACCTAACAAATCCCCAGGCCCTGATGAACTGTATGCAAGGGTTCTAAAGGAATGTAAAGAGGAGCTTAGCAAACCTTTGGCTAATCTTTTCAACATATCACTACAAACTGGCATGGTGCCAGATAAGTGGAAAATGGAAATGTGATACCTATTTTCAAAGCAGGTGACAGGTCCTTAGCTTCGAACTATAGACCAATAAGCCTAACCTCCATAGTGGGAAAATTTATGGAATCAGTTTGTAGCCACCTTGAAAAGCATAAATTAATCAACGAATCTCAGCATGGTTTTACAAAGGGGTGTTCCTGCCTTACGAATTTACTAACTTTTTTCACTAAGGTATTTGAGGAGGTAGATCATGGTAATGAATATATTGTGTATATGGACTTCAGTAAGGCTTTTGACAGGGTCCCACATCAGAGACTATTGAGGAAAATTAAGGCACATGGAATAGGAGGAGAAATTTTTTCCTGGATAGAGGCATGGTTGACAAATCGGCAGCAGAGAGTTTGCATAAATGGGGAGAAATCAGAGTGGGGAAGCGTCACGAGCGGTGTTCCACAGGGGTCAGTGTTGGGCCCCCTGCTGTTCACAATCTACATAAACGACATAGATGAGGGCATAAAGAGCGACATCAGCAAGTTTGCCGATGACACCAAAATAGGCCGTCGAATTCATTCTGACGAGAACATAAGAGCACTCCAGGAAGATTTGAGTAGACTGATGCAGTGGTCGGAGAGGTGGCAGATGCAGTTTAATATAGACAAATGCAAAGTTCTAAATGTTGGACAGGACAATAACCATGCCACATATAAACTAAATAATGTTGATCTTAATATTACGGATTGCGAAAAAGATTTAGGAGTCCTGGTTAGCAGTAATCTGAAACCAAGACAACAGTGCATAAGTGTTCGCAATAAAACTAATAGAATCCTTGGCTTCATATCAAGAAGCATAAATAATAGGAGTCCTCAGGTTGTTCTTCAACTCTATACATCCTTGGTTAGGCCTCATTTAGATTATGCTGCACAGTTTTGGTCACCGTATTACAGAATGGATATAAATGCTCTGGAAAATGTACAAAGGAGGATGACAAAGTTGATCCCATGTATCAGAAACCTTCCCTATGAGGAAAGACTAAGGGCCCTGAATCTGCACTCTCTAGAAAGACGTAGAATTAGGGAGGATATGATTGAGGTGTATAAATGGAAGACAGGAATAAATAAAGGGGATGTGTGCTGAAAATATCTAGCCTAGACAGGACTCGCAGCAGTGGTTTTAAGTTGGAAAAATTCAGATTCAGGAAGGATATAGGAAAGTACTGGTTTGGTAATAGAGTTGTGGATGAGTGGAACAAACTCCCAAGTACAGTTATAGAGGCCAGAACGTTGTGTAGCTTTAAAAATAGGTTGGATAAATACATGAGTGGGTGTGGGTGGGTGTGAGTTGGACCTGATTAGCTTGTGCTACCAGGTCGGTTGCCGTGTTCCTCCCTTAAGTCAATGTGACCTGACCTGACTAGGTTAGGTACATAGGCTTAAGCCGGTAGGAGACTTGGACCTGCCTCGCATGGGCCAGTAGGCCTGCTGCAGTGTTCCTTCGTTCTTATGTTCTTATGCTTTTATAGGCTAGCCTATCTTAAATTATCTTAACTTAAAATAAAGGAAGGACGATTTAAAAACAAGGAAAAGCAAAAAAAAAAAAAAATAGAAAACGGGCGTCGTTTACGTCAAAAAACTGTCGTAGTAAGGTCAGGACATGTTGTGTGGAAACCAGGCAACTGAAACCTGCGTCGACCGGCCTACGTCGTCTAGTCTACGTTAGCAGGTCTACCATATCTTGCCTATTTTATTTCTCTAGGTTATCCATTACTGTTTATACTACTAGAGATAATGCTGACGAAATCAAATACGTACCTTGAAAATTAAGAAAATTAAATTGTTGAGTGTGTGTGTGTGTGTGTGTGCTGTTATAATAACAATAATAACAACAATAATAATCGAGTTGAATCATTTCCTTATCATAGCCCTTCTTAACGCATTCCCTTTCTTCAAACAAATAATTTCCCTTGTAATTTTTGCAGCAGACTGAGGACTGAGAACACACACACACACACACACACACACACACACACACACACACACACACACACACACATACGCATGACTTTAAAATCGTTGTTCTACTGGGGTGGACAAGCAATTATAAGCGCCATGTAGAACGCTAGCGGCAGTCTCTCGAGCAGTAACTTGAAGTCACTCTCTCCACTTGTGTGTATACCAGCTTGAACAACCCTTCGCTTGCCTCATTAATCGGGAATTTGCTTATTACACACGTCCAGACATTAAGATGGTGTGGGCTTTAGGGAAACACGAGTACTAGCAACATAAATCATAATGAACAAAAAAGGCACAATACCCTGACTGAAACACTACACAATTAACCCGCACATTAACTAGTCATACACTATCACACGTGTGTGACTAGGTAATGGTGTAAGTCGGACCAAAACGTCAAGTTTCTTATTCCTATGTGCGGTTTATATGTGCAACAATATAATTATTGGGAAGCTGCCGCCATCAAACACAAATCACACTGCGGGTACAAACGCAAAATCACAGAATTTACTCTAATAGCTGCCACCCCTAATTTTAGCATCTCACAGAGGGAATGAAAACCAGACATCATATCAGAATTCGCCCTCAAGAAGTACTTACCATCACTCAACCTAGTACAGAACGCCAGCACGAGATCAGAAATTACATAGCATAGAGGAACTTCCTACCCAAATTTTTAGCTTTCCTTCAAGACTTGTCATCACGCTCACTCCTTGACCTATTTTTCCACAGGCAGACCTGATGCTTCGTGCTCACCTTTCACTTGTGCATCTGCTGAAGAGGACCCCAATAGGGGGTCGAAATATACAGATCCCAGATCCCAGAGTGTGTAGGTTCGACTCCTGCTGTAGACCGAGAGATAATGTCTGTAAATAATTTCGCCGTTTGCGAGAACAAGGTACAAAAACAGTTATATGGAAATGACTGAGGGAGAGCATAGTCATACAGTCATCAGGTAATGAAGTGGAACCTGGCATACCAGCTGTGGGACGCACCTAATCGAGACGCGCTTTACTAAAATTGTTGTGTGATTGTCGGTGTTCTTTAACGTGAGTTGAATATAATTTAGATATTTTTGCATGGCATTATCGAAGCACTGAATGACGTTTAGTTTCAGTGTACAGCGTTGGTAAGGTGTTGTAAATACAAAATTAAATACAAAACAACCACGGGGGGAGTTGATTGATAACTCTAGGGCTTTCATGTTGTATAATCCTACGGGTTTAGCGCTCCCCATGATTATATTATTATATTTCTTTAGGAACATCCTGTCCCTGTGTCTGTGTATATTTGTGTTAGTTGCCTGTTGTCAAGGGCACTTGTCGATAGACACTTGACCTGTTGTTTGTGAGTGTGTGTCTGTGTTTTCGTAATTACCTACTGCATTTGTAGTTATAGGAACTAAGCTTATGATTGTGATGTATCTTGTGTGTGCTTGTGTGTGTGGGGGGGGAGGGGGTTCACCTCGTTTGCAAAATATAAGGACCTATAGTAAATAAAATAGCTTAATTAAATTGCCATGAGTATCCCCCTAGAAGGTCATTGGTTATTTATTCCTCTCCCACAGCTTGACCAACTGGGTTTTGAACCAGTATCTCGGAGGGATGAGCTCATTGGCACTTGGAGTATGCACTGTGCACCAGACAATTTACGAAACAGAAAGACAAGATACAAAAACGAAGATGATGCTGACCAAGACTACGTATAACGGAACTTTTCAGAGGCACCAGAGACTACTTGAAGAATGAAAAGAAACGGTATTTAGAGACTGATTTATCCTTAATTTTTCAAGGGGTGGACCGGTAAGTCAGCGGAAGGCTTCGGCCAGATGACCAAAAACTCCTGTGGACTAAGGCCCACGTCAAGAAACACTTGTCTTGCTTCCTGACGAAGCTTAAGTAACCTAACCTAACAGTATTTAGAGAAATGAAGAACGTATCATATACAATCCAGGAGAAACAGAGGGAAGAAGAAATCATTGTGGAAACTGGAAGAAATCCAAAATAATTTTTCTCGTAAGAACATCTAGGGCGATAAAAAAAAAAAAACATTCCCAGTGTTGGGGAGAAAAGATACACTGACGATAACAAAGAGGTGAGTGAAATACTGAAGTTCAGTATATGAGTTTTTCATGATTGAAACTCGAAATGGCCTCTGAGGCCTAAATGGCTTCTGGCACTGCCGAGACAATGACGTGATTGTCCTCCGAAGCCTTAATGGCTTCTGGCACTGCCGGGACAGTGGCGTGGTTGTCCTCTGAAACCTAAATTTAAACCGGGATACATGCCATTGTTTACCTCATAACACACGTCTCTGCAGAGTGCGTGAGGCGTCAGGGACCAGCTCCAAGAAGGTTAGTGCCCTTGAGGCTGTAATATAGGAGCTGGTGGCGCCGCAGTCTTGGTTAGTCAACTGCTTTCTTTCACGAAATTATTACTTGGTATTATATTTCGGGAAATGGGTATTGTTGACATTTTCTTCTTTTATTCGTAAAATTTCCCGAAGGAATTTTTTTTTTGTTATGAGGAAATTGTAAAGTTTACTTATTCATAAAGATAGTTGGAGTCAGCCTAGGTTTTTTTCAAGTAACTCAGTGGCGAAATATACAGAGAAGTATGTAAGGCCCAATGTGCTTTTTATGGCAAATTACTTAGAAGACATTTCGTCCATCTGGAACTATATTAGGTGAAAAGTCACCGATGGACGAAACTAGGGGGTCGGTTAAGTGGGGATAGTTAAAGAACGGATGGGGAGAGGAAAGAACTACAGAAAAGGGAAAAGTACCGGGGTTAAACCCAGCAGCAAAGGCATTATAAGGCTTGTGCTCTTCAACTCCCCTCTTGAAGACTGATCGGGCAAAGTCGGCAAAAGGTCGCACGGTGTGGTGGCCCCATACGACTCTAGGCAAAACTCCTCACTCAGCTGCACAGCAACCATGGCTGTAGTATTTTAATAATGAGGATGGAAGATATTATAACAAAGGATGGTAGTTGCATTAAACCATCTAGACATTAAAAGGGCAATAAAAGTGGCTTAAGTAAAGGCTAAATGTAAAGTGGTAGAGGAACAATATTGTAAAGAGCTTTGAAGAGGTTTTGAAGATGTGAGGGCGTCTGATAGTATCATGAAGGGAACCCATGAGTCATGGTATGTTTCAAGTCTGTCAATCTGTCTATTACTCAGTGGCTTCCAGAAGATGTTCAGAGCTGGTATGCCAATCCTGAGGTGGAGTGACTGCCGCCTCATGTTCAGCACCCAGTCAGCAGTTTGTGCATTAAGAAGCGGAGGTCGCTGTTTGTGTAGCCTCACATTAATTTGAAAAAAAAAAAAAATTCTCGTGTATCAGACAGGTGGAGGTGGTCTGTATTTTACAAGCATCAACAAGTATGTAAGGAGGGACATGATGAGGGAACACAACAAGAAGCTCAGGGAGCACACAACGCTGTGCAGGTCAAGACCAGGACTAAAAATTGCGAAGAAACTCAACCTTAAGGAGATTTTTCATCTCCTGCTGCGGGAGGCAGAAAGCCCAAAGAGATGTCTGGGCTTAAGGATCCACGATCCATTATAGAGTTACTCTACTGTGTGTACCGTTTTATATTATGTGCCCTGTTTTATATCACTGGTTTTCCTCTTGTTATTGTGTTCCTTGTCTAACGTTATATTACCGTATTCCTTGTCTTTCTTAATGTTATTTTGTGCTACGTGTTATACTGTGTGCCCTATCTTAGAAATGGGCTCCACTACAAGATGAGTCGATCAATAGCAGCACTTGTTTCACTTATCGACATTGCAGCTGAATTAGTACATCAGACTGGCTGCTGGAATACACTCACGACCAGGAAGGAAACATTGAACCTAGAACCTGTATATATTATGTTGTGTTCGTGTGTACAAATGTTGGCGTCTTGAGCCGGATGGGTTTACACCCTTGGGGGAGGAGGAGAACGTGGAGGAGGAGGTGAGGAATGGGGAGAAATGGGGGGCCAACACTGGAGATTAATGTTGGAATAAGAGGAGTAGGAGGGGATGGAAGAGGAAAAGTTAGAAGTTGAGTAAGCAATGAGGAAGCGAAGAGGTGAGGTAGACGGCGCTTAGTAAACCACCAGGGTGGAGGTCACATGAACTGTGAGGCAGAACACTGAACACCACCAGGGTGGAGGTCACATGAACTGTGAGGCAGAACACTGAACACCACCAGGGTGGAGGTCACAGGAAGAGAACCAAGCAGATGCCACTTAACTCTTGTTCTGTCTCTTCACCCAGAAGATACAGTGTGGTTCATTCATTATACATAACCAAGGTGAAAATTATCAGTATTCCAAGCACTTTCATGATCTCTCTCAATATAAAGGAATACTAATAATGAGAGCTATCACAACATTGCTTCTAATATTGATACTCTTCACCGTAATTATATTACATGTTGAAATATCACCTGTTGCTTGTGCTTATTACATTGTACTTCCTGTCAACCAAATCAGCAGCAACATTTTGAGTGAAGCAAGTATGTGGGTTACTAACATTTCATCTAAAACCATAAAAGACCTAATCAAGAAGAAAGGAAAACAATGAGCACTACCTGTGGTATTGATACCTTACCATGCAGAGGTTGTGACAAGGTTTATGTAGGAGAAACTTCCAAAAACTGTCATACTAGAGTAAAAGAACACACACACACACACACGTTTTATATATATATATATATATATATATATATATATATATATATATATATATATATATATATATATATATATATATATATATATGTCGTGCCGAATAGGCAGAATTTGCGATCTTGGCTTAAATAGCAACGCTCATCTTGCCATATAGGACAAGTGAAAATTTGTGTATGCAATAATTTCGCCAAAATCATTCTGAACCTAACGAAAAAAATATACTTCACTGTGTCTGTTTACTATTAAACTACTGTAAACAAATCTAAAATATATTTAGTTGGGTTAGGCTAAAATAAATTGTTGTTGTTATAATAAGGTTAGGTAAGTTTTCTAAGATTCTTTTGGTGCAAAATTAATTTTTTTTTACATTAACATTAATGAAAAATATATATCTTTAAACGTATAAGAGAAAATTTCAGAAAGAACTTAATTTTAAATGAGTTCTTGCTAATTGACCAGTTTTACATATTCGGCACGACATATATATATATATATATATATATATATATATATATATATATATATATATATATATATATATATATATATATATATATTTATTTATTTATTTATATATATACAACGTGTAGTTCCTCGTCTCCCATTAATACATTTAACATGTAGAAAAGAAAGTATTTTAATCATGCTTCAGCTGGGTAAAATGGAAACGTGTGGCTGTGAAAAGATAACTGAGAGAGCCGCAGTAATCGAGTTTTATTAAGCAGCTGGACAACTTTTGGCTGAGTGTGCTCGGCGCACCAAGACTTGATGAGATGATTTTGTTTCATTACCGTCGTCTGAGGAAGGATTTATGTGACACTGGAAGAGAAAACTGCAGACGAAATTAAATAGACGGGATGTTAATTTGGCTGGTGTGTTTATGTGTGTGTGTGTGTGTGTGTGTGTGTGTGTGTGTGTGTGTGTGTGTGTGTGTGTGTGTGTGTGTGTGTTGCAAGTTGTGGAGAGGAGCCAGCAGCAATAACGGTGAGGACTACAGCAGCAGAAACAACAGTAGTATCGGTAGTCATAAGATGCAGCAACTTCCTCGACAACAACAGTATTAGGAGCAAGAAGCAGCATTACCTGCACCAGCAACAGCGATTATAAACAACAGAATCAGTAGCAGCTGCAACAACAAGAGGAGGAGGAGGAGAAGAGGAGGAGCAGAAGAGGAGGAGGAGGAGGAGAAGGTACGGACATGTGAATTGATTTAATTCGTTTATGATATGATAGACTCCGAGGCACTATAGATACTTGTCACTGATTTCTTCCTCAACATTATCTCCCTCTCTCTCTCTCTCTCTCTCTCTCTCTCTCTCTCTCTCTCTCTCTCTCTCTCTCTCTATCTATCTATCTATCTCTGTCTGTCTGTCTCTGTCTATCTGTCTGTCTCTGTCTATCTGTCTCTGTCTCTCTGTCTCTCTGTCTCTCTGTCTGTCTCTGTCTCTCTGTCTGTCTCTGTCTCTCTGTCTGTCTCTCTCTGTCTGTCTGTCTCTCTCTCTCTCTCTCTCTCTCTCTCTCTCTCTCTCTCTCTCTCTCTCTCTCTCTCTCTCTCTCTCTCTTTCTTTCCTTTCTCTGAACCAATTCCAAACTCATAAGACTTTTATTATCCGGCCATAATGCCTGTCTACATCCTAATCCGAAATTCGTTAAAAGAAAAGAATCCAATTGGAATGTAATCTTGGCAGAGGAAGTCATTAGCTGAATAAAAGTGGATTGTGGCGTCGGCATCATTAAAGAAACAGATGAAGTTGATCAGTGCGTCTTGTAGGTGTGGGAGGAAGGGAAGGGGAGGGGAGGGAGGGGAGGAAGGGAAGGGGAAGGAGGGGAGGGACAGGAGGAAGGGGAGAGGGAGAAGACACCGTAAGAGCAGGAAGACGGTGGAGCTGGAAGAGAGGTAGAGGAAGGAGGGAGTGAAAGGGGAGGGAGTAATAGTTGGAGGAGTAATAGTACTTTGAGGAATAGTGTAAAGGAGAAGGGGAAGATGGAATAGTAGTAGTAGTGGTGGCAGTAGTAGTAGTGGTGGCAGTAGTAGTAGTGGTGGCAGTAGTAGTAGTGGTGGCAGTAGTAGTAGTGGTGGCAGTAGTAGTAGTGGTGGCAGTAGTAGTAGTGGTGGCAGTAGTAGTAGTGGTGGCAGTAGTAGTAGTGGTGGCAGTAGTAGTAGTGGTGGCAGTAGTAGTAGTGGTGGCAGTAGTAGTAGTGGTGGCAGTAGTAGTAGTGGTGGCAGTAGTAGTAGTGGTGGCAGTAGTAGTAGCAGTGGCAGTAGTAGTAGTGATGGTAGTAGTAGTAGTAGTGGTGGCAGTAGTAGTATTGGTGGTGGCAGTAGTAGTAGTGGTGGCAGTAGTAGTAGTGGTGGCAGTAGTAGTAGTGGTGGCAGTAGTAGTAGCAGTGGCAGTAGTAGTAGTGATGGTAGTAGTAGTAGTAGTGGTGGCAGTACTAGTAGTAGTGGTGGCAGTAGTAGTATTGGTGGTGGCAGTAGTAGTAGTAGTGGCAGTAGTAGTAGTGGCAGTAGTACTAGTGGTGGCAGTAGTAGTATTGGTGGTGGCAGTAGTAGTAGTGGTGGCAGTAGTAGTGGTGTTGGCAGTAGTAGTAGTGGTGGCAGTAGTAGTAGTGGCGGCAGTAGTAGTAGTGGTGGCAGTAGTAGTAGTGGTGGCAGTAGTAGTAGTGGTGGCAGTAGTAGTAGTGGTGGCAGTAGTAGTATTGGTGGTAGCAGTAGTAGTAGTGGTGGCAGTAGTAGTAGTGGTGGCAGTAGTAGTGGTGGTGGCAGTAGTAGTAGTGGCAGTAGTAGTAGTGGTGGCAGTAGCAGTAGTGGTGGCAGTAGTAGTAGTGGTGGCAGTAGTAGTAGTGGTGGCAGTAGTAGTAGTGGTGGCAGTCTCAGTAGTAGTACCAGTTCCTAGTAACCAGTTACCAGTAACCAGTGTACCAGTAGATGACTCACTACCAACCGTCTGTGTGAATCGCTGTTATTCATATTGCTGCTGACCATAGCAGGATTTCAAACACCCTCACCCGTAGGCACTTGTGGGTTAGTCGAAGATAGGCAGCAGAGAGAGGCAGGTCGGCTGTTGGTGCTTTCCCATACTTTCCGTTATATTATACGTACTACCAGCCTACGTGAGTATTCTTACCCCATCCACGTTATCGAAAACCCACTTGACCAATGGTGGCACTGGTGTGGGCGTGGATTTAAGGGTATTTCAGACGTAGAAGACTGTTTGTGGGGTCTCGGCAGGTCAGAGGTGAACCGTCTCAACCACCTCCAGCTAGCAGCTTACCCTCACCACACCACCCTGTGTACTCCAGCCTGCAAGCCTGTTGCAGCCGTTTTTCATTTGTTGAACCATCCTTACATGTTGTAAGAGATAGTAAGATCCATTTCTTCCTAGCTAACACTTCTGGTCACAGTGTTCGTCTCAGAGCAAATACCAATCTTGTTGACCTTGTTCACTATCCTTACCCTGTTCAGGTAGAGGATGAGTTGTCACCTGACCAGTGGGTCAGTGCTATTTCTACCGGGGAGACCTCATCCACTTCACCAGATCAATCTGTTCCACCAGTTGAGGAGAAAGACTTAGCTCCCACTGACTTCCCAGATGAAGTCAAGCATTTGTTGACTCTGTTGAACAAACGTCGTAAAGCCATTGCCTTACCAGGTGAGAAGATGGGTATAACGAACTTATTGTCCTATCGTATTCCACTTGAACCTGGTACTAGACCTATCTACATACCTGCGTACAGAATGCCTCATTCACAAGTTGCTGTCGCAGAAGAATTGATCAATCAAATGCTTGATGATGGAGTTATTGCACCTAGCAATTCACCTTGGAATGCGCCCTTGATCCTAGTACCTAAGAAGGATGGTACTTGGCGCCCAGTGATTAACTTTAGGAAGTTAAATGTGAAAACTATTCCAGATCGCTTCCCGCTCCCTGTACTGGGTGATCTTTTACATAACATCGGAGATAAGAAAGTCTTTTCAACCCAGGACTTGTTACAAGGGTTTTGGCAAGTTCCTCTTCACGAGGACGGCCAAGAGCTAACTGCATTCTCCACTCCTACAGGTCATTATCACTTCCTCCGTATGGCGTTTGGATTACGATCCTCCCCTATCACGTTCTCAAGGCTCATGACTAATATCTTTAGAGGTCTCATAGGTAATGCACTTATGGTGTACTTAGATGACGTAATCGTCATGTCTAAAGACGTGGATACACACTTGAAAAGACTTGATGTAGTACTTGGTAAGCTTGAAGAAGCCAATTTAAAGATCAAACTGTCTAAATGTCAATTTTTCAGATCAGAAATTAAGTTTCTTGGTCACGTAGTCACTCCTAGAGGGGTTACGACTGACCAAAGTAAAGTAACTGCAGTACTAAATTTTCCAACTCCCAAAACTGCTGATGCCGTAAGATCCTTTGTGGGCTTAGCAGGTTTTTATAGATCTTTCATTGGCAATTTTTCTTCCATAGCTGCTCCTCTAACTGAGTTGCTTAAGAAAGATGCTCCTTTTGTTTGGACCTTCCATCAAGAAAGAGCATTCCAAACTCCAAAAGAAAAGCTAACATCTGCTCCAATTTTGAAATTTCCAGATTTTTCTAAGCCCTTCTGACTACTGATGCTAGTTCTATTGGCATAGGTGCCATACTAGCTCAGAAGACTGATGGCAAGTACAACACAGTTGCATTTGCTAGCCGAGTCCTTACGAAGGCTGAACGTAATTATACAGTAACTGAGCAAGAAGCTTTAGCAATAGTATGGTCTTTAAAGCACTTCCGAGACATTATTTATCAGTACTCTGTTCATGTCTTGACAGACCACACTCCACTGATACCTTTATTCCAGAACAAACAACCTACTGGAAGGTTAGCCAGATGGACCTTGACTATCCAAGAGTTCAATCTCACCTTTGAACACTTATCTGGCAAGTCAAATGTAGTCACAGATGCCTTATTGCGACATGTTAGTATAGTAACTGCAGATCCTCCATTTAGTGCTGAGGATGTAAAGAATGCTCAACGAATAGATCCCATGTGGTCTGGTGTGATTCGATTCCTGCTCCAGGAAGATCTTATTCTGACTGTGAAGCCACTAGCACCCATCAGTGACTTTGTCATGAACCAAGAATTACTGTATCGAACAGCCGAGTTGGGTACTCCTAGCAGAAGAGTTTACCAGTTAGTAATTCCACAGTCACTAGTGAATGTAGCCTTACAGCTAGTTCACGATGTACCAGGTGTTGCGCACCCTGGTATGGATCGTTCAGTAAAACAAGCCAGATTGAAATACTTTTGGCCTCGTATGGCAACTGATATTTCTGAGTATGTTAAGAAATGTAGTGTCTGCATGCAACATAAAGGTAATGCTAATGGTCCTAATCCAATCCAAGTGTATCCAACCACTAGCGAACTGTGGGAAAGAGTTGCGCTACATCTGTTAACTAATTTCCAATGTTCCCTCCAGGGCAACAAACATCTATGTGTTATGGTAGATCATTTCACTAGATATTGTGAGTTAGTTCCTATTGTAGATAAGACTGCCGAGACAGTAGCTAAAGCGTTTAAAGAACGCATTATCTGCAGGCATACCACCCCTAAGTCCCTAGTAACAGATAATGGAAGTGAATTCTGTAATGAGATTCTTGAAAATTTGTGTACCTTGTACAAGATCTCTAAATCCACCATTGTTCCTCATCATCCTGCCAGCAATGGGTTAGCGGAACGTACCAATAAGAAAGTACTTGATGTCTTGAGAGCCACTATCAATTCCAACAGTGAAACTTGGGATGAAGTTATACCTGATGTGCAATGTGTTATAAATTCTGCTTACAATGTTTCTATAGGTGACACTCCACATTATGCATTGTATGGTGTAGATAAACGTTTGCCTTATGAGTTGCTATATTCTAATCCGAAACCAAATTACAACCCTGATGATTTCATAGCAACTTGTACCAGCTTAGCTCAAAGTGTTTTTAGAAGAATCCGTGAAACACTTCATAAATCAACAGCAGAATTTACAAGAGTCGCAAAAACTCGAGCAAAGCCATCCAAAATCAAAGTAGGTTCGAGTTATGCTGACTAACTTTAACAAAACGTCTGCAATGCCTAAGCTTGATCAAAAGTTTGTTGGTCCCTATCGACTAGTTGAACATATCACTGGTAATAAGTATAAGGTTAGAGAAATTAGTACTGGTCAGTATAAAGAATCGCATTTAGATCATATGAAGTTAGTATGTGATGATAATGATGTTCCAACCCAGACTAATGTGACAGACTCTGACAATCCTCCTGATCCTGTACTCTCTACCTCTGATAGTCAGACGATCAACCTGAATGTCGTTATTCACTACATACACGACAGGTATTGAGAAATCCTCAAGTATCATTTGTTACTTCCAATTCAGATTTGCCTCAAATACAGCATGAGTTAGCCAGTGCAACAGAGTTTGATCCTCCCAGAGATGACACCCATTCTGCATATATCAATCTCACCCTAGCAGAGTTGGGGTTAAATGTAAATAATCTGTATAGATGAATAATTACAGTATCAACTTATCAGTATTCAAGAATTTTTTTTGTGTGTTCACATTCTCTCCGAATTCTGAGAATTAACAGTCTAGATTTGAGTGCACCAAATCTGCCTTTCTGTTAAACACTTCTTTCTTTGTATATATTCCTTCCTCAGAATCCGTAGATCACATGAATACAGATCGATCGATCAAATTTGTTTTTATCACTTCTATTGTGTAATCCCAACATTGAGTTTCATTCGATGAATTGTGATATATTATACTTTGTATTGCATTACAGTTTCATTACAGTTTCATTACAGTTTCAGTTAAGTAAGCTTCCATTCCAATATTCTACTTATGTATGTTATAATGTTCAATTGTTGTGTACTTTGACATTGTATAGAATCAGCCCAAGCTGTACACCTGCCGTCTCTAGCTTGTATTAGTTGTATGTCGGGACGACATACGTTAGCGTCACCGAGCTCTCAGTAGTAGTATCAGTTCCTAGTAACCAGTTACCAGTAACCAGTGTACCAGTAGATGACTCACTACCAACCGTCTGTGTGAATCACTGTTATTCATATTGCTGCTGACCATAGCAGGATTTCAAACACCCTCACCCGTAGGCACCTGTGGGTTAGTCGAAGATAGGCAGCAGAGAGAGAGGCAGGTCGGCTGTTGGTGCTTTCCCATACTTTCCGTTATATTATACATACTACCAGCCTACATGAGTATTCTTACCCCATCCACGTTATCGAAAACCCACTTGACAGCAGTTGTAGTAGTGGTGGCAGTAGTAGTAGTAGTGGCAGTAATAGTAGTGGTGCCAGTAGTAGTAGTGATGGCAGTAGTAGTGGTGGTGGCAGCAGTACTAGTGGTGGCAGTAGTAGTATTGGTGGTGGTAGTAGTAGTAGTAGTGGTGGCAGTAGTACTAGTGGTGGCAGTAGTAGTATTGGTGGTGGCAGTAGTAGTAGTGGTGGCAGTAGTACTAGTGGTGGCAGTAGTACTAGTGGTGGCAGTAGTAGTAGTGGTCGTTACCTGGAGGTTATTCCGGGGATCAACGCCTCCGCGGCCCGGTCCATGACCAGGCCTCCCGGTGGATCAGGGCCTGATCAACCAGGCTGTTACTGCTGGCCGCATGCAGTCCAACATACGAGCCACAGCCCGGCTGATCCGGCACAGACTTAGGTATCTGTCCAGCTCTCTCTTGAAGGCAGCCAGAGGTTTATTGGCAATTCCCCTAATGCTTGATGGGAGGCTGTTGAACAGTCTTGGGCCCTGGACACTTATGGTGTTTTCTCTTAGTGTGCCAATGGCGCCCCTACTTTTAATTGGGGGCATTTTGCACCGCCTGCCCAGTCTTTTACTTTCGTAGGAAGTGATTTCTGTGTGCAGATTTGGGACCATTCCTTCCATGATTTTCCAAGTGTAGATATGATATATCTCTCCCTCCTGGGTTCCAACGAGTACAAGTCAAGTGCTTTCAAGCGTTCCCAGTAGTTAAGGTGCTTGACAGAACTTATACGTGCAGTAAAGGATATCTGTACACTCTCTAGATCTGCAATTTCACCTGCTTTGAATGGAGATGTTAATGTACAGCAGTATTCCAGCCTAGAGAAAACAGTGATTTGAAAAGGATCATCATTGGCTTGGCATCTCTCGTTTTGAACGTTCTTGTTATCCATCCTATCATTTTCTTTGCACTTGTGATCGTGGCACTGTTGTGATCCTTAAAAGTGAGATCCTCAGAGGTCCCTTACATTATTTTTCCGCTCTATTGTATGGCCAGAGTTTGTAGTATATTCTGTTCTAGTTATTATCTCCTCCAGTTTTCCATAACGGAGTAGTTGGAATTTGTCCTCATTGAACATTAAATTGTTTTCCGTTGCCCACTGGAAAACTTTGTTTATATCTTCTTGGAAGTTAACGGTGTTCTCAGCAGGTGACAGCCTCATGAAGATCCTAGTATCATCCGCAAAGGATGATACGGTGCTGTTGGTGTATATCTCTCTCTATGTCTGATATGAGGATGAGGAATAAGATGGGGGCGAGTACTGTGCCTTGTGGAACAGAGCTCTTCACTATGGCAGCCTCCGATTTAGCTCTGTTGACCACTACTCTTTGTGTTCGATTTGCTAGGAAGTTGAAGATCCATCTCCCCACTTTCCCAGTTATTCCTTTAGTACGTATTTTGTGGGCTATTATGCCATGATCGCATTTGTCAAATGCTTTTGCAAAGTCTGTGTATATTACATCTGCATTCTGATTTTCTTCCAGTGCATCCAAGACCATATCATAGTGATCCAGTAGTTGTGAGAGGCAGGAGCGACCTGCCCTGAACCCATGTTGCCCTGGATTGTGCAGATTTTGGGAATCCAGGTGATTTGCAATCCTGCTTCTTAGCACTCTTTCAAAGATTTTTATGATGTGGGACGTCAGAGCTATTGGTCTATAGTTCTTAGCTAATGCTTTGCTGCCACCTTTGTGGAGTGGGGCTATATCCATTGTTTTAAGTGACTGGAATTTCATCCGTGTCCAAGCTCCTCCTCCATAGTGTACTTAGGGTACGCGAGAGGGGTTTCTTGCAGTTCTTAATGAAAACAGAGTTCCACGAGTCTGTGCCCGGGGCTGAGTGCATGGGCATGTTGTCAATGGCTTTTTCGAAGTCTATCGGAGTTAGGGTAATGTCGGAAATCTGGCATACATTTATGGAGTTATGAGGCTCGTTCATGAAGAAATCGTTTGGGTTGTCGACCCTCAGACTGATTAGTGGCTCACTAAACACAGAGTCATACTGGGATTTCAGTATTTCATTCATTTCCTTGTTGTCATCTGTGTAAGTCCCATCCTGTCTGAGTAAGGGCCTAATACTAGATGTGACATTTGCCTTGTTTTTGGCATATGAAAAGAAATATTTCGAATTTCTTTCAATTTCACTAATGGCTTTAAGCTCATTCTGTCTCTTCTGGTTCCTGTAAGAGTCATTTAACTTAAGTTCGATAGTTTCCACTTCCCTGGTCAGCTCCTCCTTTCGTGTATCAGATATTCTAGCACTCCTGAGGAGCTCAGTGACTCTTCGTCGTCTTCTGTAGAGGGAGCGTCTTTCTCTCTCTCCAGTTTACTCCTACTCTTCTTCTTTCTTCGGGAAATATGCCTAGAACATGCTTCAGCTGCCAGGAAGTTGATCCTTTCAAGGCACTGGTTTGGATCCATGTCATTTAAGATATCTTCCCAACATGTTTCATTTAGGACATGGTTTACATGGTCCCAGTTGATGTTCTTGTTGTTGAAGTTGTATTTTGTTAAGACACCTTCACAGGTACATGCATTCTGCTGATCAGGACCCCTATGCATGTACGTCTGGACTTCGATTAGGTTGTGATCGGAATTAGTTGTTTTTGATATTCTTATGTCTCTTATCAGGTCCTCATTGCTTGTGAAGATAAGGTCAAGTGTGTTTTCTAGTCTTGTTGGCTCCACTATCTGCTGGCTTAAGGTATGTTTTCGCAGATACTTAGTAGCTCATGTGTGTGTGACCTTTCATCTGCGCTACCTCCGGGGATTGTTTCAGCTATAACATTATTTGCTACATTCTTCCATTTTGTATGCCTTAGGTTGAAATCACCAAGCAGTAAGATGTTTGGGGATGGAGCTGGAAGGTAGTAGTAGTAGTAGAGGTGGCAGTAGTAGTAGTGGTGGCAATAGTAGTAGTGGTGGCAGTATTAGTAGTGGTGGCAGTAGTAGTAGTAGTAGTAATAGTAGTGGTGATGGTGGCAGTAGTAGTAGCAGTGGTAGTAGAAGAAGGATTAGTAGTAGTTGTTGTTAGGGTAGTAGCAGGAAGGGCAGAAGGAGGAGACGGAGGACATAAACTAATCATAAAGAGGAATAAGGGTAAGGGTTAGAATATTAGAAAGAAGAGGAATCAAGAGAGGAAGGGAAGCGCAGTATGTCGGGGAGGGGAAAACAAGGGAGGGGAAAGTTCAGTGAGCATAGGAGAAAAGGGAGGGAGATGAGAGGGGACTTTCAGGGACAAGATAGAGGGAGATTAATAAGAGGGAAGGGGGCAGACTAGGAGGAAGGGTGGCTAGGACAGATTGGGAGAGGGATTATAAGAGAAATACTGGGATTGATAGATTATTGTGTTGTGAGAGTGTGGAGTGGGGAGAGAGGGTGCTAGAGTGGGCTATGGAGGGTTAAAGAATGTAGTTATGCAGCACATTCTCGTTCTACCAGTGAGCCTCGTGCACAAATGAACGTTCCCTGGCACTGCTTATCAACTCCATTGCCAGACTTGTTTTTTTACTGTGATGACTCATAAAGTAACACTACTGCAAACAAATCACGGAACTTATGGGGCTCGAAACCATAGCAGGCGACTCCTAAAACTTCCAAAGCAGTGTGCTGACCACTGGACCAGCTCGTTCTAATACGATTTATCCAACTAAGTAATATTTCTTTACACCATAGGGAGGTTATCATGGGCCACCACTGTGACCACAAATGTAGGTTATTACAGCACTGCTGTGATCAAATACCTACATTTATGGTCACAGCAGTGTCCATGTTAAACTTCCTATGGTGTATGGAAATAATCCAAGCTGGAGTAATCCTATCAGAGCCAGCTGGCAAAGTGGTTAACACACTGGCCTACTTGGAGTCTACCTGGAGGGCATTCCGGGGATCAACGCCCCCGCTACCCGGTCCACGACCAGGCCTCCCGGTGGATCAGGGCCTGATCAACGGGGCTGTTACTGCTGGCCGCACGCAATTCAACGTACGAACCACAACCCGGCTGATCCGGCACCGTCTTTAGGTATCTGCCCAGCTCCCTCTTGAAGACAACCAGGGGGTCTACCGGTAATGCCCCATATTGCTGGTGGGAGGCTGTTAAACAGTCTTGGGCCCCGGACACTTATTGCGTTTTCTCTTAGTGGACCAGTGACGCCCCTACTTTTCACTGTGAATTTTAAGAGGCACGTAAGTTTCCCCGTCTTCTAATAACGTGTTCATTTTTCCACCATAATCTACCTTATCCATAATTACTATCGCATTTGTTTTGCCTGTTTCGTAAGGTGAAGTCTAAGATCTTTCTTTAAGTAATGGTATAACTTAACAAATCTTTGAGAACAGCTGTGTTGGAGAGGTCTGAGCAAAGCTCACACCTCTCCAACACAATTGTATATTATAGTGGAAAATGAACGTGCTGGTCATATTGACTAACACCTCGAGTAGCTCTCCCTCCCTCCTCAGGTGGGTAGTATAGGAGAAGATGAATGTAGTTTGATGGATTAAGACGAAATTATGTGGGTCATATTGATGATCAGCTGCGTATATGGGGCGCCTGCTGAACACTATTGAATATTACTTTTATCCGGAGCCTGATATTGTATTTGTTCTGTCGTGAAGATAATCTATCATGCAAGCTTCTTCGTAAGGTTTTACTTGTTGCTCATTATTCATCATTATAAAAGTTGGTGTTGTTTGTGAATTATAGGAAGGTGTTTGTGGCGCACACCACGGTAGTCTCTGACTTTAATTTAGAGTTGATTTAATGATGATTATTATAATGTGGTGAAAATGAACGATAATGATGAGAGGAATAAAAAGTTGAGGAAGGTGTGATATATATTGTAGTGGTGGAGCATGTGTGAGGTGGTGAGTGTTGGCACACCTCTTATGGTGAGTAGTGGCGCCGCTCCTCCTGCACTCCCACCCCTCTAAACTCCCTCAGACCTCCAACCACACCCCTCTAAACTCCCCCAGACCTCCAACCACACCCGTCTACACTCCCCAGACCTCCACCTACACCCGTCTACACTCCCCAGACCTCCAACCACACCCGTCTACACTCCCCAGACCTCCACCCACACCCGTCTACTCTCCCCAGACCTCCACCCACACCCGTCTACACTCCCACACCCACACCCACACCCGTAAACACCCCCCAGACCTCCAACCACACCCGTCTACACTCCCCAGACCTCCAACCACACCCGTCTACACTCCCCAGACCTCCAACAACACCCGTCTACACTCCCCAGACCTCCACCTACACCCGTCTACACTCCCCAGACCTCCAACCACACCCGTCTACACTCCCCAGACCTCCACCCACACCCGTCTACACTCCCCAGACCTCCACCCACACCCGTCTACACTCCCAGACCTCCACCCACACCCGTCTACACTCCCCAGACCTCCAACCACACCCGTCTACACTCCCCAGACCTCCAACCACACCCGTCTACACTCCCCAGACCTCCAACAACACCCGTCTACACTCCCCAGACCTCCACCTACACCCGTCTACACTCCCCAGACCTCCAACCACACCCGTCTACACTCCCCAGACCTCCACCCACACCCGTCTACACTCCCTAGACCTCCAACCACACCCGTCTACACTCCCCAGACCTCCAACCACACCCGTCTACACTCCCCAGACCTCCAACCACACCTGTCTCACCGACATACTGCTGATGTATGCAGCTTTGCTAAATAAAAAAATTCCCGACACTTGTGCCCTTCCCCAGTCATTCCTCTCTTCTTCCTCATTTTTTATATTATATATTTTAACAGTTTTTGCAGTGGTAGGACTAACAGGTTTTCAGTCTGTTTCATATTTTCAGACTGTGCAAAATAACCGCAGTGAAGAAAATAATGAAATTCCTAGCGCTGCTTCCTTGATGTCTCACATTATCAAGGATCACTTCCATAATAATGTGAGAAATCACGAAAGTGCACTTGCAATTTCACTGTTTTTCTCTGTGGTTATTTTGCATTTTAAGATATCTAGTGTTTCCTGTGATCTTATTGCATTGGCAGATCTGTTCTGAGGATCATAGCATAGTCTTGCTCTAGCAAAACCCGTATTATATTTATTTATTTATAGTTTAGTTAAGATTAATCAATATGCGTAAATGGAAGGTGAAGGTGGAACCAGCTGTGGGTCAGAACTTTCATTTTGTCAGCAGTTTGTTGGTTCTAGTGTCCGCATGTTGGGAGAAGCTGGTGGAAGTGAGAGTCATTATAGAAGGAACGATCACTAATGTTCTTATATAGGGTTTATCTGGTTTACCTGGAGGGCAGGTAAAGCAGGTAACCAGGTAAACTAGGGTAAAAAAGAGTGAACCTGGCGATGGTTGTCAGTCTTGTACAACCCGGATATTACTTGTCTTAATTAAGGCTGTCCACGATGTTGAATCAGGTGAGGGGAAGACCTTAAGAATACTGTCCTTAGTACGTGAGTACGTAAGTTTATTTAGGTAAAGTTACACATAAATACAGTTACACAAATTATCATACATAATAAAATATATGTAAATTACTTAGGATACCCCCAAAAAACTTAGACAAAGTGTCTTATTTTCATTAGAGTCCTTGTAATATCTTATTTTTTAAACCTTAAAAGTTAAAATAACTAAGTAACTCAGCTGTGTGAAAATCAGATACAATTAAACGAGACTAAACTGACCGATATCTCTTTGATATTGATGCCTCCCCATTCTCATTATTTCTCTCTCTCTCTCTCTCTCTCTCTCTCTCTCTCTCTCCATTCCCTATCCTTCCTGACCTATGTGTTTCTTCAACGCACTGTGAAGCTGTCTACACAAAGTTAGTCACAATGCCCACGCCACTGAGTCCGCCGGTATTTTCTTAAGCAGTTATTATCCAGAGGTCCATCACAGTCACTTTACGAGTGAGTGGAGTGTGAGTTCTAGAGTTACCGAGGAAACTAACGTGATGGGTCATCCATCATGGTGATCCTGCGCGCCACAAGGCGCTCTTCACGCTGCGCTGCTCCCGAGTTAATGCACCGTGTATGCTTCTTGGGATGTGTTGCTCACTGTAAGTTTTGCTTTCTGGTTTTCACTTGTCTCTTACACCCTTCGTTCGCTTCTTTTTGTTGATTATCCTTAATGGTGTTGCTGTTATCGTCGCCATTATCATAGTCATCCTCATTATCATCATCGTCGTCATCAATACTAGTATGATCATTATCATTACCATTATAACATGGTAACTATAGTGAGTACAGATTACATAAGAATTTAGAGTAATTAAGTAAAGTTAAGATGATTATGAGTCATGTTACAGGGCGTCTTAAGTGACGTGTAATTATTAAGTATTTTTAGTAACGTGACTTTAATGGGATGTGACCAGTGTGTGATTATCTGATAATCTAATTAGATGTTATATTTGAAATACAAATACTACCACTGAAGAAATATTCCCTGATATTACCGTGACTCATCTGGGCTTTCAACTTCCAGCTGTGCCTCCATGTTCCCGTTTCCTGACTCTCAGACAATCTGTCCCTGTCCATCCTATCAATTACACTTAGTATTTTGTACGTTGTTATCATATACCCACCTAGCATTTTTTCTTCCAGTGTCATCAGAATGAGTTCCTTTAACCTCTCCTGATAGGATTTTACCCTTTAACTCCGGGACTAGTCTAGTTGCAAACGTCTGCATTTTTCTCCAATTTCTTGATATGCTTGACAAGGTGTGGGTTCCATACTGATGCTGCATACTCCAATATGGGCCTAACGTACACGGTATACAATGTCGTGCATAACTTTTTAGATATCTAAAAGTTAGTCTTAGGTTTGTCAGACGAGCATTTGCTGCAGCAGTTATTTGGTTAATGTTCTCCTCAGGTGATATGCTCGGTATAATACTCACCCCTAGGTGCTCGTTAAGTGAGGTTTGTAGTTTTTATCTCTCAACACCCCCTTCCCCCTATCCTGTACTCCATCTGTAGTCTTTTTTTTTTGTCCTTCAAACTTCATAACTTTGCACTTGCTGGGATTAAACTCCAGGAGCCACTTGTCAAATCTAACCTGTAGCTTGACCAGATCTAGTTGTTGCCTTTCCTAGTCCAGGTCTGCTTGTATTTTCCTCATTAGCTTTACATCATCTGTTAAGAGGGATATCTCTGAGTCTATCCTTTCCATCATGTCATTCACATATACAAGAAATAACACCGGCCCTAGTACTGATTCCTGTGGAACCCCACTCATCACATACAGCTCATAACAAACCATCACTCGTTGTTTCCTTCCTATCAGATATGAATAGAACCATTGGAGTGCTTTGCTTGTTATTCCTGCCTGCTCCTGTAGTTTTTGTACCAGTTTCTTGTGTGGTGCCGTGTAAAAATTTTTTCTACAGTCCAAGGAAATGCAATCTACCTATTACTCTCTCTCTCTCTTTCTCTCTTATAATATGTCTGTTACCTTGTCATAGAACTCCAGTAAGTTTGTGAAACAGGATTTACCATCTCTAAAGCCGTGCTGGTTGTCGTGTATGAGCCCACTTCTAGGTGCTCCACCACTCTTCTCTTGATAATCATTTGCATAACATTACATGATATGGATGTCAGTGATACTAGTTTATAGTTTAATGCTACCTGTCTCTCTCCTTTCATAAAAATTGGGAATACATTAGCTGTCTTCCACACCTTAGACAGTTGTCCTGTTTCGATAGACTTGTTCAAGATTGTTGCTAGAGGCAACACAATACCTCTGCTCCCTTTCTCTCAGGACGCATGGAGAGATATTATCTGGTCCCACGGTCTTCGAGGTATCTAACTTGCATACTAGCTTTTTTACTTCCTTCCAAGTTACATGTATTGTAGTCAACTCTGGCTGGTGCGCTCTACCGCTTCAGTTTGTTGGTAGCCTTTCCGTCTCCTCTAAGAATACCTTCCTAAAACCTTTGCTGAGCTCCTCACAGACTTCCTGGTCGTTCCTTGTGAGTTCCCTCCCTTATTCAGCCTGATGACCTGGTCCTGTTCTGTCATCTTCCTCCTGGTGTGGCTCTATAACAACTTTGGGTCGACTTTATTTTGTGCTTGATAATAGTTTATTACATTTTGTATACTGCAGAAGGAAATACAGTTTGTTTGATTAAGCTTTCGATGCTATGTCATTATCAAATTGCCGTTGAGTCTCCCTTCTAACCCATGCATACCCATTTTTGGATCTTTGATTGAACTCCTCGTTTTCCTGAGTTTTTTTTATCTTCTGTATACCTTTTCCATGCTGTAGCACATGTAGCTTCGGTCTCCACCTCTGGGTAAACCACGAGCTCATTCTGGTCTTCCCAATGTTTCTTTTGCTCTTGTGTTCAAATTTCTCCTGTTCCTCCCTACACTTTCCAGCCACATACCTCATTATCCAGGTGAGGAGCTGGAACTCAAACTCACAACCCTCAACTAGGTAATTAGATAGTAAACGTAAGGCAGAGTGATGGAGGTATATATATATATATATATATATATATATATATATATATATATATATATATATATATATATATATATAAATATATATATATAAATATATATATATATATATATATATATATATATATATATATATATATATATATATATATATACATATATATATATTTATTTATATATGTATATATATATATATATATATATATATATATATATATATATATATATATATATATATATATATATATATATATATAATTGACACACACACACACACACACATATATATATATATATATATATATATATATATATATATATATATATATATATATATATATATATATATATATATATATATATATATATATATATATATATATATATATATATATATATATATATATATATATATATATATATATGTCGTGCCGAATATGTAAAACTGGTCAATTAGCAAGAACTCATTTAAAATTAAGTCCTTTCGAAAATTTTCTCTTATACGATTAAAGATATATTTTTTTCATTAATGATAATGTAAAAATTTTTAATTTTGCAACAAAAGAATCTTAGAAAACTTACCTAACCTTATTATAACAAGAGCAATTTATTTTAGCCTAACCCAACTAAATATATTTTAGATTTGTTTACAATAATTTAATACTAAACAAACACAGTGAAATATATTTTTATAGTTAGGTTCAAAATGATTTTGGCGAAATTATTGCATACACAAATTTTCACTTGTCCTATATGGCAAGATGAGCGTTGCTATTTAAGCCAAGATCGCAAATTCTGCCTATTCGGCACGACATATATATATATATATATATATATATATATATATATATATATATATATATATATATATATATATATATATATATATATATATATATATATATATATAATGAGAGAGAGAGAGAGAGAGAGAGAGAGAGAGAGAGAGAGAGAGAGAGTTGGCAGCAACATATCGAGGGATAACTGACAAATTGATCACCAGTCTTGTCTGGTGTAACTTTATTAGCGACATGTCCGCCGCCGCTACGTCCCTCTCCCCTCCGTCACGTTAGCGCCGCCACGTTCCTCGGAGTCGTTACAAATTAACCAAGTTACGACCTTAATAAACCTAAGTGAATCAGAAAGTTTTACCAGCTAATATTCTTCACTCCAAAGCTATGTTAAGAACTTTCTCTTATGATTTGCTTTTACTCAACATCTGTAAATATTCACTAAATATAATTCAAAATCTGCCGTGGTGCCGAGCGTACACTGATTAATTTTTCTTTCCATAGTGGGTTTAGTGTATGGTTGATGTGTACACAAGGTCGGGATTTCAGTTTTCTCACCTATGTGACGATAACACGCTGTATACACAGTGTCAAAATGTTATGTTCTACTCATAATTCTTCGCCAGTTTAACCCAAACAAGTTCATAAGGGGAGATAATGTTGACATACAAGTGACTTCATAAGCAAGTACCGATGCTTCAGTATATATATATATATATATATATATATATATATATATATATATATATATATATATATATATATATATATATATATATATATATATATATATACTTCTCTCTCTCTCTCTCTCTCTCTCTCTATATATATATATATATATATATATATATATATATATATATATATATATATATATATATATATATATATATATATATATACTCTTTAATGTTTATTAAATTCATTATCGTGATTATAGTCTTATGAATCAGTAAGTTTTAATTATAATTACGATAAAGAATTAAAGTGAAAAAATAAATAGATATTTAGTTGCACGTCTGATGCATGATGATTGATGACTGACTTGAGTAGATGATGGCGTCACGAGCCAAAACAAGAGAGGGGCGTGTGGAAACACAAGACTGGTCCCAGACCGCCATTCATATGGTTATACACACACTCATATGTCCTCACTGTCTCTCCTGGTCTGTGCTGCCATATATTATTGTCATGCAGATAAAGACGCGAAGGTATGGTAGAGGTCGCGCTTATTATCCACGCCCTCCAGGTGAGTCAAGTGCACTGTCGTACGATAATTTTGCCCTCAGTACGATATGCGTTGCATTTATCGTACGGTTTGTACGAAAATCGCGGATTTAACGTCTTGAAGATACATGTATTATTATTTTATATAAAATACGATGTCTGGAATAAGTAAAATCCAATTGCACTAAAACAGAATTAATATTTGTTAATGAACTTGTTAACGTCCATTGATAATTTTATATAAAGTATCTACAGATACATGAGTGCGACTTGTTGCCGACATGTTGCAAAGTAATAATACTGAACAGGTTACATTAATGCGTCAGCATTTTCGCTATTTTATATTTAAGTCCCTGGAACTATGTTTATATTAAAAATAGATTTAACTTAAAATAAATAAAATGTTTGCGCTTGGAAGTACGACTGTTTTGTGAAACAGTAAATTCTGTGTATCAGTAATTTATTATAATGTACAAAGAGGATACCTGTATGGTGAATTGTTCTGACATGTTAGAAACGATCTAGTAATACCAACCAGTGTTGATATGCATAGTTCAACACTGGTTGGTATTACTAGTTGGTATTACTAGTGTTGAACTGCATAGATCAACACTGAGAATCAATGGCTCTTGGCTGAGGTAAACTTTACCATTTTTTCTATCATATAAGTCACATGACAGAGGACATTTCTGAGTCCATTCTTTAAAGGTGCAACAGTACGAGTCTTGGAGGCCTTGATATGAATCTTGATATTTTCATGACTGAACCAAGTGCAAGTCTTTATCAGTTGCAGAAAAACTTACAATGTCTAAAAAATATATCAAGACTAGTGAGAGAACATATACTGAAAATGAGTCAGGATAATATTCAGTACCTTATTTACAACAAATGATGAACCTACAACACGAGAAGATTACAGATGAAGGTGTATGGACTGATATGAATAATGAACAGTCACTGATGAGCCCCATGAAGTCAATTGGTTTATAATTATATATATATATATATATATATATATATATATATATTTATATATATATATATATATATATATATATATATATATATATATATATATATATATATATATATATATATGCAAAACAACCACTGTGAAAGAATAGAGAAATTCCAAGCGCTTTCGTGACTACTCACATTATCAAGTAACAATAAAAGTAATGCATCAAAGGAAGGCATATAAAGGGCCACACACTGCCACACACTGCCACACACTGCCACACACACTGCCACACACACACTGCCACACACACTGCCACACACACTCTGATACACACCCTGCCACACACATTGCCACACCCTGCCACACACCCTGCAACACTGCCACACACTCTGCCATACTCCCTGCCACCTCCTGCCACACACCCTGCCACACACCCTGCCACACACACTGCAACGCACGCTGCCACACATTCTGCCACACTCCCTGCCACACCCTGCCACACACCGTAACATACACATTGCCACACACCCTGCCATACTCCCTGCCACATCCTGCCACACACCCTGCAACACACACTGCCACACCCTGCCACACACCCTGCCACACACCCTGCAACACACACTGCCACACACGCTGCCATACTCCCTGCCAACTCCTGCCACACACCCTGCCACACACGCTGCCACACACACTGCAACACACACTGCCACACACACTGCCACACACACACTGCCACACACACTGCCACACACACACTGCCACACACACTGCCACACACACTGCCACACACACACTGTCACACACACACTGCCACACACACACTGCCACACACACACTGTCACACACACACTGCCACACACACTGCCACACACACTGTCACACACACACTGCTACACACACTGCCACACACACACTGCCACACACACTGCCACACACACTGCTACACACACTGCTACACATACACTGCCACACACACACTGTCACACACACGCTGCCACACACACACTGCCACACACACTGCCACACACACTGCCACACACACTGCCACACACACTGCCACACACCCTGCCACACACACACTGCCACACACACACACAGGGCCACACACACACACACTGCAACACACACTCCCACACATACACTGCCACACACACACTGCCACACACACACTGCCACACACACTGCCACGCACACTGCCACACACTGCCACACACACTGCTACACACACTGCCACACACACACTGCCAAACACACACTGCCACACACACACTGCTACACACACACTGCCACACACACTGCCACACACACTGCCACACACACATTGCCACACACTGCCACACACACTGCCACACACACTGCCACACACACTGCCACACACCCTGCCACACACACACTGCCACACACACACTGCCACACACACTGCCACACACACACTGCCACACACACACTGCCACACACACACTGCCACACACACTGCCACACACACTGCCACAAACACTGCCACACACTCTGCCACACACTCTGCCACACACTTCCACACTGCCACACACACTACCACACACCCTGCCACACACACTGCCACACACACTGCCACACACACTGCCACACACACACTGCTACACACACTGCCACACACACTGACACACACACACTGCCACACACACTGCCACACACACTGCCACACACAGTGCCACACACACTGCCACACACACTGCCACACACACTGCCACACACACTGCCACACACTGCCACACACACTGCCAAACACGATACCACACACGATACCACACACACTGCCACACACACTGCCACACACTCTGCCACACACACTGCCACACACACTACCACACACCCTGCCACACACACTGCCACACACACTGCCACACACACTGCCACACACACACTGCCACACACCCTGCCACACACCCTGCCACACACACACTGCCAAACACACTGCCACACACACTGCCACACACACTGCCACACACACACTGCCACACACACACTGCCACAAACACTGCCACAAACACTGCCACACACACTGCCACACACACTGCCACACACTCTGCCACACACTCTGCCACACACTCTGCCACACACTCTGCCACACACACTACCACACACACTGCCACACACACTGCCACACACACTGCCACACACACTGCTACACACACACTGCCACACACACTGACACACACACACTGCCACACACACTGCCACACACACTGCCACACACACTGCCACACACACTGCCACACACACTGCCACACACTCTGCCACACACACTACCACACACACTACCACACACACTGCCACACACACTGCCACACACACTGCCACACACTCTGCCACACACTCTGCCACACACTGCCACACACTCTACCACACACCCTGTCACACACACTGCCACACACACTGCCACACACACTGCCACACACACACTGCCACACACACTTCCACACACACTGCCACACACACTGCCACACACACTGCCACACACCCTGCCACACACACTGCCACACACACTGCCACACACACTGCCACACACACACTGCCACACACACTGCCACACACACTGCCACACACACTGCCACACACACTGCCACACACACTGCCACACACACTGCCACACACACTGCCACACACTCTGCCACACACACTACCACACACACTACCACACACACTGCCACACACACTGCCACACACTCTGCCACACACACTGCCACACACTCTACCACACACCCTGCCACACACACTGTCACACACACTGCCACACACACTGCCACACACACTGCCACACAAACACTGCCACACACACTGCCACACACACTGCCACACACACTGCCACACACACTGCCACACACCCTGCCACACACACTGCCACACACACTGCCACACACACTGCCACACACACTGCCACACACACTGCCACACACTCTGCCACACACACTGCCACACTGCCCCACACACTGCCACACACACTACCACACACCCTGCCACACACCCTGCCACACACACTGCCACACACACTGCCACACACTGCCACACACTCTGCCACACACACTGCCACACACTCTGCCACACACACTGCCACACACACTACCACACACCCTGCCACACACACTGCCACACACACTACCACACACACTGCCACACACACACTGCCACACACACACTGCCACACACACTACCTCACACCCTGCCACACACACTGCCACACACACTGCCACACACACTGCCACACACACTGCTACACACACACTGCCACACACACTGACACACACACACTGCCACACACACTGCCACACACACTGCCACACACACTGCCACACACACTGCCACACACACTGCCACACACACTGCCACACACCCTGCCACACACACTACCACACACACTACCACACACACTGCCACACACTGCCACACACTCTGCCACACACTCTGCCACACACTGCCACACACTCTACCACACACCCTGCCACACACACTGCCACACACACTGCCACACACACTGCCACACACACTGCCACACACACACTGCCACACACACTTCCACACACACTGCCACACACACTGCCACACACACTGCCACACACACTGCCACACACACTGCCACACACACTGCCACACACACTGCCACACACACACTGCCACACACACTGCCACACACACTGCCACACACACTGCCACACACACTGCCACACTACTGCCACACACACTGCCACACACACTGCCACACACTCTGCCACACACACTACCACACACACTACCACACACACTGCCACACACACTGCCACACACTCTGCCACACACACTGCCACACACTCTACCACACACCCTGCCACACACACTGTCACACACACTGCCACACACACTGCCACACACACTGCCACACACACACTGCCACACACACTGCCACACACACTGCCACACACACTGCCACACACACTGCCACACACCCTGCCACACACACTGCCACACACACTGCCACACACACTGCCACACACACTGCCACACACACTGCCACACACACTGCCACACACTCTGCCACACACACTGCCACACTGCCCCACACACTGCCACACACACTACCACACACCCTGCCACACACCCTGCCACACACACTGCCACACACTGCCACACACTCTGCCACACACACTGCCACACACTCTGCCACACACACTGCCACACACACTACCACACACCCTGCCACACACACTGCCACACACACTGCCACACACACTGCTACACACACACTGCCACACACACTGCCACACACACTGCCACACACACTGCCACACACACTGCCACACACACTGCCACACACACTGCCACACACACTGCCACACACACTGCCACACTGCCACACACACTGCCACACTGCCACACACACTGCCACACACACTACCACACACCCTGCCACACACCCTGCCACACACACTGCCACACACACTGCCACACACACACTGCCACACACACTGCCACACACACTGCCACACACACTGCCACACACACTGCCACACACACTGGAGCTCGGACTCGACCCCCGCAACCTCAACTAGGTGAGTACACTGCCACACACACTGCCAAACTCCCGTGCCACTCTCCGCAGAATGCTCACCATTTATCAGGGAGGAAGTGCAATTCATTTCCAGTCTGTTTTTCAGTTCTCTAATTTTGCTTGATCTCCTGGCAGGAAGTCTTGTCTTCAGTGCGGTCGCTCTCCATGACTTCTTGATCAAATGTGACTTATTACGCCAACTTTCTTAGCTACTGAGTTCATTTTTCACACTATTTTCCTCTGCTCATACTTCCCATGGTGAGTAGAGCATTATGTGAATAACATAATATAATGACAATAATGATAATAATAATAATCGGGATGTATAGGGAGGTGCACAATAACCTCGCCGCTTCGGCGGTAAAATCTAATCTAATTTTGTTGGCCAAGATATAAAATGGACGGTGGTCACGTCATACCACCTTGTCAAAGTTCTCCTTCACCTCACGCTGTATGACCCTTGTGGGTTTAACACTTAGTTTTGATACTTCTACTACTGCTACTACTACTACTACTACTACTACTACTGCTACTACTACTACTACTACTACTACTACTACTAATAATAATAATAATAATAATAATAATAATAGTAATAATAATAATAATAATCCCTCAACTCACACGTCCTTTGCTCGCCTATGTTTCTCACTCCCCCACCTTCCTAACATCCTTTCCCAAACATCCCTTCCCACACAACCCCACCTCCACACATTCTGCCCACACACCCCTTCCTCCACAAGATGTTTATAAACACACTTGCTGATTGAAGAACCTGGAGAGTAGTAAATATTCTAGGTCATCTGCCTGCGGGAGATGGCTTGTTTGCTTTAGGTAAACATGTGCCCAGGTGAAGGTCACAAATAGTGGTAATAATTATGTGTATCACCTACCTGTCACCTGCTTTCAGTTGATTCTTTTTCCCACAGACAGGCAAGACTCTGGTGTTAGGCACGGGGTGTCTGTGTGTGTTTGTTCGTTTTTTTTTTTTTGTATGTGTGTGTGTGTATGTGTGTGTGTGTGTGTGTGTGTGTGTGTGTGTGTGTGTGTGTGTGTATGTGTGTGTGTGTGTGTACGTGCGTATGTGTTTTAGAGAGAGAGAATATAGGAGAGGGAAGAGGTAGAAAGACTGGGGAGTGGGAAGGCAGGCGGAATTCAGGTGTAATCATAATAGTTAAAACACATTTAAGCCAGGTTCCCAGCCTCTATCTAGGAAAGCGGCGGCCCCCCCCCTTTTTTTTTTTTAAGCACGTTGCCGGCTTATAAGAGTGAATCACTTGTTGTATATTGCAATAAGGAAACATGAGAGTGAGGGTAACAAGTAGCTGGTGCTTGAAAGTCCGGAAAGAAGAGTCGAGTGATATCAATACTTTAACTTACTCTCACTACCTTTCAAGAGTTATAAATGAATGTAAGGAGAAAGTTAACAAATCATTAGGTAGTCTTTTCAACATATCACTACAAACTGGTATAGTGTCGGATAAGTGGAAAATGACAAATGAGATATCTACCCACAAAGCTGGAGACAGGTCGTTAGCTCCGAATAATAGATCATGTAACCAAACTTCCATTGTGGGAAAATTGATGGAATCATTGATTGTCGAGGCAATTCGAAGTCACCTTGAAATACATAAACTGATCAATGAATTCAGGGCGGTTTTACAATGGGACGTTCCTGCCTTACGAATCTACTATTTGACGAGGTAGGTCATAGTAATGAATATGATATTGTAGCTACGGACTTCAGTAAGTATTTTTTGGTAGAGTTCCACATCGGAGGTTACTGAGGAAGTAGCGGCACGCGGTACAGGAGGGGATTTTTTTTCCTCGATAGAGGCGTGGTTGACATTCAACAGGGAATTTGCAGAAATAGGAATACATCAGAATGGGGGCGCGTCAAGAGCGGTGTTCCACAGGGGTCAGTGTTGGGCCCTTTGTTGTTCACAATATTGATAAACGATATAGGTGAAGGAATAAATAACAACACAAGCAAGTTTGCCGATGACACTAAGATAGACTGTCGGATTAATTCTGAAGAGGACGCCAGAGCTCTACAAGAAGCTCTTAATAGGTTGATGCAGTGGTTGGAGAAGTGGCTGATGCAGTTTAATTTAGACAATGTAAGGTTCTAAGCTTTGGAAAAGAGCATAACTATGGCACTTATAAAATGAATAATGTATATCTCAATCACTCTGGATGCGATAAAGATTGAGGAGTTCTGGTTAACAGTAATCTAAAGCCAAGATAACAGTCCGTAAGTGTTGGCAATAAAGCTAATATAATTTTTAGCGTCATATCAAGAAGTATAAATAGTAAGACTCCTTAGACTAACGTCAAGTTTATTTATCATTGGTAAGGCCTCATTTAGATTATGCTGCATAGCTCTGGTCACAGTATTACAGAACTGACATAAATGCACTGGGAACATACAATAAGTGTCCGGGACCCAAGAGTTCAAAGGCCTCCCATCATACATAAGGGGGATTACCAATAGACCCCTGGCTGTCTTCAAGAGAGAACAGGACAGATACCTCAGTCAGTGCCCTATCAGCTAGGTTGTGGTTCGTACGTTGGATTGCGTGCGGCCAGCAGCAACAGCCTGGTTGATCAGGCCTTGATCCACCAAGTTTGGTCGAGGACCTGGCCGTGGGGGCGTTGACCCCCTGAACAACCTCCAGATAGGTAGGTAGACTCCAGGTAGCAAATGGGTTTATATTAAAGCCAACCTCTCGATTTCCCCTTAAACCTCATTCTGAAAGTTCCCCAAATCTATTGTTGTTGTTCTAACAGTCTGTGTTATCTATCTTATCTAACTGGTGTAGGGTGAGTGATTGATTGTCTTAAGACAGTGGGGTGAAAGATGAGGGTGAAGCTCTTAACCCCTTGTTAAGATGTTAAGCGGATGTTAATTAGTAAGTGCTAATTAAAAGGAATTGAAAAGAGAGTAAGTCAATTGATAACACGAGTTCGCTGTCTGATAATACTACCAGTCAGTTGATACTCTGTCAGCTGATATTTCCAGTCAGTTGGCACTCTCGGTCAGCTGATACTCTCGGTCAGCTGATACTCCTGGTCGAAGGTTCATGAACATTTCATCAATCACATTGCAGCTAATCAACTGGCCATTGAAAGTCAACTAAAAGTTTTGATTACTGCTCTGAGTGTGTGTGTGTGTGTGTGTGTGTGTGTGTGTGTGTGTGTGTGTGTGTGTGTGTGTGTGTGTGTGTGTGTGTGTGTGTTTGTGTGTACTTGGGAGGGGAGGTAGAGGAGAAACGAAACCAACACACTATACTGACTCTTATTGTCTCTTCATTCTTCGTATCCAGCAAACACTTTTATTTGGGTCATTTTCGCCTCTTTCCCAGCATGCATCCCACACGACGCGGCTATCACCTGGGTGCCTACATCCTGTTGGGTGAATAGGGGCAACAAATATGTGGAACCTGCCCAACCTTTCCACCCGTCCCGGAATTGAATCCAGGTGGTTGTGAGGTGAATGTGTCAAGACTGAGCCACGACCTGGTGCTAGCATCGAACAAATAAACACACTACCAGGTAGCGTATGTGTTACACCTAGGTGCTAACACCATTCTAAAGCATCAAACATGAATAGCTGAGCATTACTAATTTAGCATAAAGCCGGATTTACGTTATCGTTAAAACCCGTTGGAGTAGAGTAACCGGGGCTGTTTTGGGTAGTTAAGGTGAGCTTTCCAAGGCTCAAATGATCCATGAAATCGGCTTGAAACATCAAGCCAGCGGTGTTTAGTGCAGCAGCAGCAGCTATTGCTCGCTGAGCAGAGTACTTGGCTTCTGCAGGCGGCCCTGCAACTGCGGGTTTTGCGACTCGTTTAGAAGCAATGTGGCGAACTTACTGTTGATCTTTCAGTGGATGAGATGCTTTGCCCTCATGCTCTTGCTACGATGCTAGTGCTGCTGGTACTGCTGTTGCTACTGGTGCTAGTGCTGCTGTTACTTGTGCTAGTGCTGCTGGTACTGCTGTTGTTACTGGCGCTAGTGCTGCTGGTACTGCTGTTGTTACTGGTGCTAGTGCTGCTGGTACTGCTGTTGTTACTGGCGCTAGTGCTGCTGGTACTACTGTTGCTACGATGCTAGTGCTGCTGGTACTGCTGTTGTTACTGGTGCTAGTGCTGCTGGTACTGCTGTTGCTACTGGTGCTAGTGCTGCTGTTACTGGTGCTAGTGCTGCTGGTACTGCTGTTGTTACTGGTGCTAGTGCTGCTGGTACTGCTGTTGTTACTGGTGCTAGTGCTGCTGGTACTGCTGTTGTTGCTGGTGCTAGTGCTGCTGGTATTGCTGTTGTTACTGGTGCTACTGCTGCTGGTACTGCTGTTGTTATTAGTGCTAGTGCTGCTGGTACTGCTGTTGCTACGATGCTAGTGCTGCTGGTACTGCTGTTGCTACTGGTGCTAGTGCTGCTGGTACTGCTGTTGTTACTGGTGCTAGTGTTGCTGGTACTACTGTTGCTACGATGCCAGTGCTGCTGGTAGTGCTATTGTTACTGGTGCTAGTGCTGCTGGTACTGCTGTTGCTACTGGTGCTAGTGCTGCTGGTTCTGCTGTTGTTACTGGTGCTAGTGCTGCTGGTACTGCTGTTGCTACTGGTGCTAGTGCTGCTGGTTCTGCTGTTGTTACTGGTGCTAGTGCTGCTGGTACTGCTGTTGCTACTGGTGCTAGTGCTGCTGGTTCTGCTGTTGTTACTGGTGCTAGTGCTGCTGGTACTGCTGTTGCTACTGGTGCTAGTGCTGCTGGTACTGCTGTTGCTACTGGTGCTAGTGCTGCTGGTACTGCTGTTGCTACGATGCTAGTACTGCTGGTACTGCTGTTGTTACTGGTGCTAGTGCTGCTGGTTCTGCTATTGCTACTGCTGCTAGTGCTGCTGGTACTGTTGTTACTGGTGCTAGTGCTGCTGGTACTGCTGTTGCTACTGGTGCTAGTGCTGCTGTTACTGCTGTTGTTACTGGTGCTAGTGCTGCTGGTACTGCTGTTGCTACGATGCTAGTACTGCTGGTACTGCTGTTGTTACTGGTGCTAGTGCTGCTGGTGCTGCTGTTGCTACTGCTGCTAGTGCTGCTGGTACTGTTGTTACTGGTGCTAGTGCTGCTGGTACTGCTGTTGCTACTGGTGCTAGTGCTGTTGTTACTGGTGCTAGTGCTGCTGGTACTGCTGTTGCTACGATGCTAGTACTGCTGGTACTGCTGTTGTTACTGGTGCTAGTGCTGCTGGTGCTGCTGTTGCTACTGCTGCTAGTGCTGCTGGTACTGTTGTTACTGGTGCTAGTGCTGCTGGTACTGCTGTTGCTACTGGTGCTAGTGCTGCTGTTACTGCTGTTGTTACTGGTGCTAGTGCTGCTGGTACTGCTGTTGTTACTGGCGCTAGTGCTGCTGTTGTTACTGGTGCTAGTGTTGCTGGTACTGCTGTTGTTACTGGTGCTAGTGCTGCTGGTACTGCTGTTGTTACTGGCGCTAGTGCTGCTGTTGTTACTGGTGCTAGTGTTGCTGGTACTGCTGTTGTTACTGGTGTTAGTGTTGCTGGTACTGCTGTTGTTACTGGTGCTAGTGCTGCTGGTACTGCTGTTGTTACCATGCTAGTGCTGCTGGTACTGCGGTTGTTACTGGTGCTAGTGCTGCTGGTACTGCGGTTGTTACTGGTGCTAGTGCTGCTGGTACTGCTGTTGTTACTGGTGCTAGTTCTGCTGGTACTGCTGTTGTTACCATGCTAGTGCTGCTGGTACTGCTGTTGTTACTGGTGCTAGTGCTGCTGGTACTGCTGTTGTTACTGGCGCTAGTGCTGCTGTTGTTACTGGTACTAGTGTTGCTGGTACTGCTGTTGTTACTGGTGTTAGTGTTGCTGGTACTGCTGTTGTTACTGGTGCTAGTGTTGCTGGTACTGCTGTTGTTACTGGTGCTAGTGCTGCTGGTACTGCTGTTGTTACTGGTGCTAGTGCTGCTGGTACTGCTGTTGTTACTGGTGCTAGTGCTGCTGGTACTGCTGTTGTTACTGGTGCTAGTGCTGCTGGTACTGCTGTTGCTACTGGTGCTAGTGCTGCTGTTACTGCTGTTGTTACTGGTGTTAGTGTTGCTGGTACTGCTGTTGTTACTGGTGCTAGTGTTGCTGGTACTGCTGTTGTCACTGGTGCTAGTGCTGCTGGTACTGCTGTTGTTACTGGTGCTAGTGTTGCTGGTACTGCTGTTGTTACTGGTGCTAGTTCTGCTGGTACTGCTGTTGTTACCATGCTAGTGCTGCTGGTACTGCTGTTGTTACTGGTGCTAGTGCTGCTGGTACTGCTGTTGTTACTGGCGCTAGTGCTGCTGTTGTTACTGGTACTAGTGTTGCTGGTACTGCTGTTGTTACTGGTGTTAGTGTTGCTGGTACTGCTGTTGTTACTGGTGCTAGTGTTGCTGGTACTGCTGTTGTTACTGGTGCTAGTGCTGCTGGTACTGCTGTTGTTACTGGTGCTAGTGCTGCTGGTACTGCTGTTGTTACTGGTGCTAGTGCTGCTGGTACTGCTGTTGTTACTGGTGCTAGTGCTGCTGGTACTGCTGTTGCTACTGGTGCTAGTGCTGCTGTTACTGCTGTTGTTACTGGTGTTAGTGTTGCTGGTACTGCTGTTGTTACTGGTGCTAGTGTTGCTGGTACTGCTGTTGTCACTGGTGCTAGTGCTGCTGGTACTGCTGTTGTTACTGGTGCTAGTGTTGCTGGTACTGCTGTTGTTACTGGTGCTAGTGTTGCTGGTACTGCTGTTGTTACTGGTGCTAGTGCTGCTGGTACTGCTGTTGTTACTGGTGCTAGTGCTGCTGGTACTGCTGTTGTTACTGGTGCTAGTGTTGCTGGTACTGCTGTTGTTACTGGTGCTAGTGTTGCTGGTACTGCTGTTGTTACTGGTGCTAGTGCTGCTGGTACTGCTGTTGTTACTGGTGCTAGTGTTGCTGGTACTGCTGTTGTTACTGGTGCTAGTGTTGCTGGTACTGCTGTTGTTACTGGTGCTAGTGTTGCTGGTACTGCTGTTGTTACTGGTGCTAGTGCTGCTGGTACTGCTGTTGTTACTGGTGCTAGTGCTGCTGGTACTGCTGTTGTTACTGGTGCTAGTGCTGCTGGTACTGCTGTTGTTACTGGTGCTAGTGTTGCTGGTACTGCTGTTGTTACTGGTGCTAGTGCTGCTGTTGTTACTGGTGCTAGTGCTGCTGGTACTGCTGTGTTACTGGTGCTAGTGTTGCTGGTACTGCTGTGTTACTGGTGCTAGTGTTGCTGGTACTGCTGTTGTTACTGGTGCTAGTGCTGCTGGTACTGCTGTGTTACTGGTGCTAGTGTTGCTGGTACTGCTGTGTTACTGGTGCTAGTGTTGCTGGTACTGCTGTTGTTACTGGTGCTAGTGCTGCTGGTACTGCTGTGTTACTGGTGCTAGTGCTGCTGGTACTGCTGTGTTACTGGTGCTAGTGTTGCTGGTACTGCTGTGTTACTGGTGCTAGTGTTGCTGGTACTGCTGTTGTTACTGGTGCTAGTGCTGCTGGTACTGCTGTGTTACTGGTGCTAGTGCTGCTGGTACTGCTGTGTTACTGGTGCTAGTGTTGCTGGTACTGCTGTGTTACTGGTGCTAGTGCTGCTGGAACTGCTGTTGTTACTGGTGCTAGTGTTGCTGGTACTGCTGTTGTTACTGGTGCTAGTGTTGCTGGTACTGCTGTTGTTACTGGTGCCAGTGCTGGTACTTCTGTTCCTACTGGTGCCAGTGCTGGTACTTCTGTTCCTACTGGTGCCAGTGCTGGTACTTCTGTTCCTACTGGTGCCAGTGCTGGTACTGCTGTTGTTACTGGTGCTAGTGCTGCTGGTACTGCTGTGTTACTGGTGCTAGTGCTGCTGGTACTGCTGTGTTACTGGTGCTAGTGTTGCTGGTACTGCTGTGTTACTGGTGCTAGTGTTGCTGGTACTGCTGTTGTTACTGGTGCTAGTGTTGCTGGTACTTCTGTTCCTACTGGTGCCAGTGCTGCTGGTACTGCTGTTGTTACTGGTGCCAGTGTTGCTGGTACTGCTGTTGTTACTGGTGCTAGTGTTGCTGGTACTTCTGTTCCTACTGGTGCCAGTGCTGCTGGTACTGCTGTTGTTACTGGTGCTAGTGCTGCTGTTACTGCTGTTGTTACTGGTGCTAGTGTTGCTGGTACTGCTGTTGTTACTGGTGCTAGTGCTGCTGGTACTGCTGTTGTTACTGGTGCTAGTGCTGCTGTTACTGCTGTTGTTACTGGTGTTAGTGTTGCTGGTACTGCTGTTGTTGCTGGTGCTAGTGCTGCTGGTACTGCTGTTGTTACTGGTGCTAGTGCTGCTGTTACTGCTGTTGTTACTGGTGTTAGTGTTGCTGGTACTTCTGTTCCTACTGGTGCCAGTGTTGCTGGTACTGCTGTTGTTACTGGTGCTAGTGCTGCTGTTACTGCTGTTGTTACTGGTGTTAGTGTTGCTGGTACTGCTGTTGTTACTGGTGCTAGTATTGCTGGTACTGCTTTTGTCACTGGTGCTTGTGTTGCTGGTACTGCTGTTGTTACTGGTGCTAGTGTTGCTGGTACTGTTGTTACTGGTGCTAGTGCTGCTGGTACTGCTGTTGTTACTGGTGCCAGTGCTGCTGGAACTGCTGTTGTTACTGGTGCTAGTGCTGCTGGTACTGCTGTTGTTACTGGTGCTAGTGCTGCTGGAACTGCTGTTGTTACTGGTGCTAGTGTTGCTGGTACTGCTGTTGTTACTGGTGCTAGTGTTGCTGGTACTGCTGTTGTTACTGGTGCCAGTGCTGCTGGTACTGCTGTTGTTACTGGTGCTAGTGTTGCTGGTACTGCTGTTGTTACTGGTGCTAGTGTTGCTGGTACTGCTGTTGTTACTGGTGCCAGTGCTGCTGGTACTGCTGTTGCTACTGGTGCTAGTGCTGCTGGTACTGCTGCTGTTACTGGTGCTAGTGTTGCTGGTACTGCTGTTGTTGCTGGTGCTGCTGTTGTTACTGGTGCTAGTGCTGCTGTTACTGCCTCTGCTGTCGCTACTGTTACGTTGCCATGACTGAGGCTGTTGCAGCTACATTGTTGCGCTGGTCACTACTGATACTGGTATGTGCTGTCTTTTTTCGCTGTTACCGCAATATTATTACTTTTGACAGCGATGCTTCTGACTGCTGTTGCTTCTGTGTTGCCTTTACTGCCGCTACTGCTACAGTGTTGCTTATTATAGTTCTGTTGCTTCTATAGTGTTGCTTATGATAGTTCTGTTGCTTCTACACTGTTGCTTATAACAGCACTGTTACTGCTACAGTGTTGCTTATAACGGTTACTGTTACTGCTACAGTGTTGCATATAACAGTACTGTTGTTGCTACAGTGTTGCATATAACAGTACTGTTGCATATAACAGTATTGTTGCTGCCACAGTGTTGCTTATAATAGTGCTGTTACTGCTGCAGTGTTGCATATAATAGTAATGTTGCTGTTACATTGTTGCTTATGACAGTACTGTTGCTGCTACGGTGTTGCTTATGACAGTACTGCTACAGTGTTGCTTATGACAGTACTGTTGCTGCTACGGTGTTGGTTATGACAGTACTGTTGCTGCGTGTACAAGAGCTCTCCACGACGCAGGAAGACACGACACGTGTCGTTGATGCTCTGGTGAAAGTTCCGCTCCAGCATCTTTCTGACGAACAACCTCCAGCACTTTGCAGAATGAGATTGGAACTCAGCAGATGAGCCAATCATTCCAGTTAGACAATAAGTCCACCAATCATTTAGCCAGCCAGTCGGTCAATCAGCCAGTCGGTCAATTAGCCAGTCGCTCAATCAGCCAGTCGCTCAATCAGCCAGTCGCTCAATCAGCGAGTCAGTCAATCTGCCGGTCGGTCAATTATCCAGTCGGTCAATCAGCCAGTCGGTCAATTATCCAGTCGGTCAATCAGCCAGTCGGTCAATCAGCCAGTCGGTCAATTATCCAGTCGGTCAATCAGCCAGTCGGTCAATTATCCAGCCGGTCAATCAGCCAGTCGGTCAATTATCTAGTCGGTCAATCGGCCAGTCGGTCAATTATCCAGCCGGTCAATCAGCCAGTCGGTCAATTATATAGTCGGTCAATCAGCCAGTCGGTCAATTATCCAGTCGGTCAATCAGCCAGTCGGTCAATTATCCAGTCGGTCAATTATCCAGTCGGTCAATCAGCCAGTCGGTCAATTATCCAGTCGGTCAATCAGCCAGTCGGTCAATTATCAAGTCGGTCAATCTTCCAGTCGGTCAATTATCCAGTCGGTCAATTATCCAGTCGGTCAATCAGCCAGTCGGTCAATTATCCAGTCGGTAAATCAGCCAGTCGGTCAATTATCCAGTCTGTCAATCAGCCAGTCGGTCAATTATCCAGTCGATCAATCAGCCAGTCGGTCAATTATCCAGTCGGTCAATTAGCCAGTCGTTCAATCAGCCAGTCGCTCAATCAGCCAGTCGCTCAATCAGCCAATCGCTCAATCAGCGAGTCAGTCAATCTGCCAGTCGGTCAATTATCCAGTCTGTCAATCAGCCAGTCGGTCAATTATCCAGTCGATCAATCAGCCAGTCGGTCAATTATCCAGTCGGTCAATTAGCCAGTCGCTCAATCAGCCAGTCGCTCAATCAGCCAGTCGCTCAATCAGCCAGTCGCTCAATCAGCGAGTCAGTCAATCTGCCAGTCGGTCAATTATCCAGTCAGTCAATCAGCCAGTCGTTCAATTATCCAGTCGGTCAGTCAGCCAGTCGGTCAATCAGCCAGTCGGTCAATTATCCAGTCGGTCAATCAGCCAGTCGGTCAATTATCCAGTCGGTCAATCAGCCAGTCGGTCAATTATCCAGTCGGTCAATTATCCAGTCGGTCAATCAGCCAGTCGGTCAATTATCCAGTCGGTCAATCAGCCAGTCGGTCAATTATCAAGTCGGTCAATCTTCCAGTCGGTCAATTAACCAGTCGGTCAATTATCCAGTCGGTCAATCAGCCAGTCGGTCAATTATCCAGTCGGTCAATCAGCCAGTCGGTCAGTTATCCAGTCGGTCAATCAGCCAGTCGGTCAATTATCCAGTCGGTTAATTATCCAGTCCATAAATCAGCCAGCCGGTCAATTATCCAGTCGGTCAATCAGCCAGTCGGTCAATTATTCAGTCGGTCAATTATCCAGTTGGTCAATCAGCAAGTCGGTCAATTATCCAGTCGGTCAATCAGCCAGTCGGTCAATTATCCAGTCGGTCAATCAGCAAGTCGGTCATTTATCCAGTCGGTCAATCAGAAAGACGGTCAATTGTCCAGTCGGTCAATTATCCAGTCGGTCAATTATCCAGTCGGTCAATTATCCAGTCGGTCAATTATCCAGTCGGTCAATCAGCCAGTCGGTCATTTATCCAGTCGGTCAATCAGCCAGTCTGTCAATTATCCAGTCGGTCAATTATCCAGTCGGTCAATTATCCAATCGGTCAATTATCCAGTCGGTCAATTATCCAGTCGGTCAATTATCCAGTCGGTCAATCAGCCAGTCGGTCAATTATCCAGTCGGTCAATCAGCCAGTCGGTCAATCAGCCAGTCGGTCAATTATCCAGTCGGTCAATCAGCCAGTCGGTCAATCAGCCAGTCGGTCAATCAGCTAGTCGGTCAATTAGCCAGTCGGTCAATTATCCAGTCGGTCAATCAGCCAGTCGGTCAATTATCCAGTCGGTCAATTATCCAGTCGGTAAATCAGCCAGCCGGTCAATTATCCAGTCGGTCAATCAGCCAGTCGGTCAATTATTCAGTCGGTCAATTATCCAGTTGGTCAATCAGCAAGTCGGTCAATTATCCAGTCGGTCAATCAGCCAGTCGGTCAATTATCCAGTCGGTCAATCAGCCAGTCGGTCATTTATCCAGTCGGTCAATCAGAAAGTCGGTCAATTGTCCAGTCGGTCAATTATCCAGTCGGTCAATTATCCAGTCGGTCAATTATCCAGTCGGTCAATCAGCCAGTCGGTCATTTATCCAGTCGGTCAATCAGCCAGTCTGTCAATTATCCAGTCGGTCAATTATCCAGTCGGTCAATTATCCAGTCGGTCAATTATCCAGTCGGTCAATTATCCAGTCGGTCAATTATCCAGTCGGTCAATCAGCCAGTCGGTCAATTATCCAGTCGGTCAATCAGCCAGTCGGTCAATCAGCCTGTCGGTCAATTATCCAGTCGATCAATCAGCCAGTCTGTCAATCAGCCAGTCGGTCAATCAGACAGTCGGTCAATCAGCCAGTCGGTCAATCAGCCAGTCGGTCAATCGGCCAGTCGGTCAATTAGCCAGTCGGTCAATTATTCAGTCGGTCAATCAGCCAGTCGGTCAATCAGCCAGTCGGTCAATCAGCCAATCGGTCAATCAGCCAGTCGGTAAATCAGCCAGTCGGTCAATCAGCCTGTCGGTCAATTATCCAGTCGGTCAATCAGCCAGTCGGTCAATCAGCCAGTCGGTCAATCAGCCAGTCGGTCAATTATCCAGTCGGTCAATCAGCCAGTCGGTCAATCAGCCAGTCGGTCAATCAGCCAGTTGGTCAATCAGCCAGTCGGTCAATTATCCAGTCGGTCAATCAGCCAGTCGGTCAATCAGCCAGTCGGTCAATCAGCCAGTCGGTCAATCAGCCAGTCGGTCAATTATCCAGTCGGTAAATCAGCCAGCCGGTCAATTATCCAGTCGGTCAATCAGCCAGTCGGTCAATTATTCAGTCGGTCAATTATCCAGTTGGTCAATCAGCAAGTCGGTCAATTATCCAGTCGGTCAATCAGCCAGTCGGTCAATTATCCAGTCGGTCAATCAGCCAGTCGGTCATTTATCCAGTCGGTCAATCAGAAAGTCGGACAATTGTCCAGTCGGTCAATTATCCAGTCGGTCAATTATCCATTCGGTCAATTATCCAGTCGGTCAATTATCCAGTCGGTCAATCAGCCAGTCGGTCAATTATCCAGTCGGTCAATTATCCAGTCGGTCAATTATCCAGTCGGTCAATCAGCCAGTCGGTCAATCAGCCAGTCGGTCATTTATCCAGTCGGTCAATCAGCCAGTCTGTCAATTATCCAGTCGGCCAATTATCCAGTCGGTCAATTATCCAATCTGTCAATTATCCAGTCGGTCAATTATCCAGTCGGTCAATTATCCAGTCGGTCAATCAGCCAGTCGGTCAATCAGCCTGTCGGTCAATTATCCAGTCGATAAATCAGCCAGTCTGTCAATCAGCCAGTCGGTCAATTATCCAGTCGGTCAATCAGCCAGTCGGTCAATCAGCCAGTCGGTCAATCAGCCAGTCGGTCAATTAGCCAGTCGGTCAATTATCCAGTCGGTCAATCAGCCAGTCGGTCAATCAGCCAGTCGGTCAATCAGCCAGTCGGTCAATCAGCCAGTCGGTAAATCAGCCAGTCGGTCAATCAGCCTGTCGGTCAATTATCCAGTCGGTCAATCAGCCAGTCGGTCAATCAGCCAGTCGGTCAATCAGCCAGTCGGTCAATCAGCCAGTCGGTCAATCAGCCAGTCGGTCAATTATCCAGTCGGTCAATCAGCCAGTCGGTCAATCAGCCAGTCGGTCAATCAGCCAGTCCGTCAATTATCCAGTCGGTCAATCAGCCAGTCGGTCAATCAGCCAGTCGGTCAATCAGCCAGTCCGTCAATTATCTAGTCGGTCAGTCAGCCAGTCGGTCAATCAGCCAGTCGGTCAATTATCCAGTCGGTCAATCAGCCAGTCGGTCAATCAGCCAGTCGGTCAATCAGCCAGTCGGTCAATCAGCCAGTCGGTCAATCAGCCAGTCGATCAGCCAGTCGGTCAATCAGCCAGTCCGTCAATTATCCAGTCGGTCAATCAGCCAGTCGGTCAATCAGCCAGTCCGTCAATTATCCAGTCGGTCAATCAGCCAGTCGGTCAATCAACCAGTCCGTCAATTATCCAGTCGGTCAATCAGCCAGTCGGTCAATCAGCCAGTCGGTCAATCAGCCAGTCGGTCAATCAGCCAGTCCGTCAATCAGCCAGTCCGTCAATTATCCAGTCGGTCAATCAGCCAGTCGGTCAATCAGCCAGTCGGTCAATTATCCAGTCGGTCAATCAGCCAGTCGGTCAATCAGCCAGTCGGTCAGTCAGCCAGTCGGTCAATCAGCCAGTCCGTCAATTGTCCAGTCGGTCAATCAGCCAGTCGGTCAATCAGCCAGTCCGTCAATTATCCAGTCGGTCAATCAGCCAGTCGGTCAATCAGCCAGTCGGTCAATCAGCCAGTCGGTCAATCAGCCAGTCGGTCAATCAGCCAGTCCGTCAATTATCCAGTCGGTCAATCAGCCAGTCGGTCATTTATCCAGTCGGTCAATCAGAAAGTCGGTCAATTGTCCAGTCGGTCAATTATCCAGTCGGTCAATTATCCAGTCGGTCAATTATCCAGTCGGTCAATCAGCCAGTCGGTCATTTATCCAGTCGGTCAATCAGCCAGTCTGTCAATTATCCAGTCGGTCAATTATCCAGTCGGTCAATTATCCAGTCGGTCAATTATCCAGTCGGTCAATTATCCAGTCGGTCAATTATCCAGTCGGTCAATCAGCCAGTCGGTCAATTATCCAGTCGGTCAATCAGCCAGTCGGTCAATCAGCCTGTCGGTCAATTATCCAGTCGATCAATCAGCCAGTCTGTCAATCAGCCAGTCGGTCAATCAGACAGTCGGTCAATCAGCCAGTCGGTCAATCAGCCAGTCGGTCAATCGGCCAGTCGGTCAATTAGCCAGTCGGTCAATTATTCAGTCGGTCAATCAGCCAGTCGGTCAATCAGCCAGTCGGTCAATCAGCCAATCGGTCAATCAGCCAGTCGGTAAATCAGCCAGTCGGTCAATCAGCCTGTCGGTCAATTATCCAGTCGGTCAATCAGCCAGTCGGTCAATCAGCCAGTCGGTCAATCAGCCAGTCGGTCAATTATCCAGTCGGTCAATCAGCCAGTCGGTCAATCAGCCAGTCGGTCAATCAGCCAGTTGGTCAATCAGCCAGTCGGTCAATTATCCAGTCGGTCAATCAGCCAGTCGGTCAATCAGCCAGTCGGTCAATCAGCCAGTCGGTCAATCAGCCAGTCGGTCAATTATCCAGTCGGTAAATCAGCCAGCCGGTCAATTAACCAGTCGGTCAATCAGCCAGTCGGTCAATTATTCAGTCGGTCAATTATCCAGTTGGTCAATCAGCAAGTCGGTCAATTATCCAGTCGGTCAATCAGCCAGTCGGTCAATTATCCAGTCGGTCAATCAGCCAGTCGGTCATTTATCCAGTCGGTCAATCAGAAAGTCGGACAATTGTCCAGTCGGTCAATTATCCAGTCGGTCAATTATCCATTCGGTCAATTATCCAGTCGGTCAATTATCCAGTCGGTCAATCAGCCAGTCGGTCAATTATCCAGTCGGTCAATTATCCAGTCGGTCAATTATCCAGTCGGTCAATCAGCCAGTCGGTCAATCAGCCAGTCGGTCATTTATCCAGTCGGTCAATCAGCCAGTCTGTCAATTATCCAGTCGGCCAATTATCCAGTCGGTCAATTATCCAATCTGTCAATTATCCAGTCGGTCAATTATCCAGTCGGTCAATTATCCAGTCGGTCAATCAGCCAGTCGGTCAATCAGCCTGTCGGTCAATTATCCAGTCGATAAATCAGCCAGTCTGTCAATCAGCCAGTCGGTCAATTATCCAGTCGGTCAATCAGCCAGTCGGTCAATCAGCCAGTCGGTCAATCAGCCAGTCGGTCAATTAGCCAGTCGGTCAATTATCCAGTCGGTCAATCAGCCAGTCGGTCAATCAGCCAGTCGGTCAATCAGCCAGTCGGTCAATCAGCCAGTCGGTAAATCAGCCAGTCGGTCAATCAGCCTGTCGGTCAATTATCCAGTCGGTCAATCAGCCAGTCGGTCAATCAGCCAGTCGGTCAATCAGCCAGTCGGTCAATCAGCCAGTCGGTCAATCAGCCAGTCGGTCAATTATCCAGTCGGTCAATCAGCCAGTCGGTCAATCAGCCAGTCGGTCAATCAGCCAGTCCGTCAATTATCCAGTCGGTCAATCAGCCAGTCGGTCAATCAGCCAGTCGGTCAATCAGCCAGTCCGTCAATTATCTAGTCGGTCAGTCAGCCAGTCGGTCAATCAGCCAGTCGGTCAATTATCCAGTCGGTCAATCAGCCAGTCGGTCAATCAGCCAGTCGGTCAATCAGCCAGTCGGTCAATCAGCCAGTCGGTCAATCAGCCAGTCGATCAGCCAGTCGGTCAATCAGCCAGTCCGTCAATTATCCAGTCGGTCAATCAGCCAGTCGGTCAATCAGCCAGTCCGTCAATTATCCAGTCGGTCAATCAGCCAGTCGGTCAATCAACCAGTCCGTCAATTATCCAGTCGGTCAATCAGCCAGTCGGTCAATCAGCCAGTCGGTCAATCAGCCAGTCGGTCAATCAGCCAGTCCGTCAATCAGCCAGTCCGTCAATTATCCAGTCGGTCAATCAGCCAGTCGGTCAATCAGCCAGTCGGTCAATTATCCAGTCGGTCAATCAGCCAGTCGGTCAATCAGCCAGTCGGTCAGTCAGCCAGTCGGTCAATCAGCCAGTCCGTCAATTGTCCAGTCGGTCAATCAGCCAGTCGGTCAATCAGCCAGTCCGTCAATTATCCAGTCGGTCAATCAGCCAGTCGGTCAATCAGCCAGTCGGTCAATTATCCAGTCGGTCAATCAGCCAGTCGGTCAATCAGCCAGTCGGTCAATCAGCCAGTCGGTCAATCAGCCAGTCGGTCAATCAGCCAGTCGGTCAATCAGCCAGTCCGTCAATTATCCAGTCGGTCAATCAGCCAGTCGGTCAATCAGCCTGTCCGTCAATTATCCAGTCGGTCAATCAGCCAGTCGGTCAATCAGCCAGTCCGTCAATTATCCAGTCGGTCAATCAGCCAGTCGGTCAGTCAGCCAGTCGGTCAATCAGCCAGTCCGTCAATTGTCCAGTCGGTCAATCAGCCAGTCGGTCAATCAGCCAGTCCGTCAATTATCCAGTCGGTCAATCAGCCAGTCGGTCAATCAGCCAGTCGGTCAATTATCCAGTCGGTCAATCAGCCAGTCGGTCAATCAGCCAGTCCGTCAATTATCCAGTCGGTCAATCAGCCAGTCGGTCAATCAGCCAGTCCGTCAATTATCCAGTCGGTCAATCAGCCAGTCGGTCAATCAGCCAGTCGGTCAATTATCCAGTCGGTCAATCAGCCAGTCGGTCAATCAGCCAGTCGGTCAATCAGCCAGTCGGTCAATCAGCCAGTCGGTCAATCAGCCAGTCGGTCAATCAGCCAGTCCGTCAATTATCCAGTCGGTCAATCAGCCAGTCGGTCAATCAGCCAGTCCGTCAATTATCCAGTCGGTCAATCAGCCAGTCGGTCAATCAGCCAGTCGGTCAATCAGCCAGTCCGTCAATTATCCAGTCGGTCAATCAGCCAGTCGGTCAATCAGCCAGTCGGAAAATTTATGCTATGTTTGTCTGGCTGATTGACCGACTGGCTGATTGACCGACTGGCTGATTGACCGACTGGCTGATTGACCGACTGGATAATTGACGGACTGGCTGATTGACCGACTGGCTGATTGACCGACTGGATAATTGACGGACTGGCTGATTGACCGACTGGCTGATTGACCGACTGGCTGATTGACCGACTGGCTGATTGACCGACTGGATAATTATCCAGTCGGTCAATCAGCCAGTCGGTCAATCAGCCAGTCCGTCAATTATCCAGTCGGTCAATCAGCCAGTCGGTCAATCAGCCAGTCGGTCAATCAGCCAGTCGGTCAATCAGCCAGTCGGTCAATCAGCCAGACAAACATAGCATAAATTTTCCTTCTAATTGACGGTACGTATTTTAGTGCTTTTCAGCGAATCAGTTACAGTCCACCTCCACACACACACACACACACACACACACACACACACACACACACACACACACACACACACACACACACACACACACACACACATACACACACACACACACACACACACACATACACACACACACACACACACACACACACATACACACACACACACACACACACACACACACACACACACACACACACACACACACACAAGCACACACACACAAACACACACACACAAACACACACCCACACACACACACACACACACACACACACACACACACACACACACACACACACACACACACGAGTCCTTGGTTTACCCGAAGGTGTAGGGAGGCAAAAACTAAGTGCAATAGAGAATGGAAAAGGTACAGGAGGCAAAGGACCCAGGAAAACAAGGAGATTAGTAGAAGAGCCAGAAACGAGTATGCACAGATAAGGAGGGAGGCCCAGCGACAGTATGAAAACGACATAGCATCGAAAGTCAAATCTGACCCGAAACTGCTGTATAGCCACATTAGGAGGAAGATAACAGTCAAGGACCAGGTGATAAGGCTGAGGAAGGAAGGTGGAGAACTCACAAGAAACGATCAAGAGGTATGTGAGGAGCTCAACACGAGATTTAAGGAAGTATTTACAGTAGAGACAGGACCTTACTCTGGGGGGACAGACCAGATGGGGACACCAGCAAGGAATACACCAACAAGTGTTGGACGACATACATACAGATGAGGAGGATGTGAAGAAACTGCTAAGGGACATCGATACCTCAAAGGCAATGGGACTGGACAACATCTCCCCGTGGGTCCTTAGAGAGGAAGCAGATATGTTGTGGGTGCCACTTACCACAATCTTCAACACGTCCCTGGAAACTGGGCAACTACCTGAGGTATGGAAGATGGCAAATGTAGTTCCCATTTTTAAAAAACGGAGACAGAAAAGAGGCACTAAACTATAGACCTGTGTCATTGACGTGTATAGTATGCAAAGTTATGGAGAAGATTATCAGGAGGAGAGTGGTGGAGCACCTGGAACGGAACAAGAGTATAAATGCCAACCAGCACGGATTCATGGAAGGCAAATCCTGTGTCACAAACCTTCTGGAGTTTTATGATAAAATAACAGAAGTAAGACACGAGAGAGAGGGGTGGGTTGATTGCATCTTCTTGGACTGCAAGAAGGCCTTTGACACAGTTCCTCACAAGAGATTAGTGCAGAAGCTAGAGCATCAGGCGCATATAACAGGAAGGGCACTGCAATGGATCAGAGAATACCTGACAGGGAGGCAACAACGAGTCATGGTACGTAATGATGTATCACAGTGGGCACCTGTGACGAGCGGGGTCCCACAAGGGTCGGTCCTAGGACCAGTGCTATTTTTGGTATATGTGAACGGCATGATGGAAGGGTTAGACTCAGAAGTGTCCCTGTTTGCAGATGATGTGAAGTTAATGAGGAGAATTAAATCAGATGAGGACCAGGCAGGACTTCAAAGAGACCTGGACAGACTGGACACCTGGTCCAGCAAATGGCTTCTCGAATTTAATCCTGCCAAATGCAAAGTCATGAAGATAGGGGAAGGGCACAGAAGACCACAGACAGAGTATAGGCTAGGTGGCCAAAGACTGCAAACCTCACTCAAGGAGAAAGATCTTGGGGTGAGTATAACACCGAGCATGTCTCCGGAAGCACACATCAATCAGATAACTACTGCAGCATATGGGCGCCTGGCAAACCTGAGAACAGCATTCCGATACCTTAGTAAGGAATCGTTCAAGACACTGTACACCGTGTATGTCAGGCCCATACTGGAGTATGCAGCACCTGTTTGGAACCCGCACTTGATAAAACACGTCAAGAAACTAGAGAAAGTGCAAAGGTGTGGCATGCAAAGAGTACGTAACCTTTATTCGGCGCATGTACACACCCTCATTTACAGGCTATCTCCCCCAACCAGCGAACCAGGTTGCTAAGAGTTGATGATGGGGCCCCGTCATTCAACTAGTGACCAGGTTCTAGCCAATAAGAAGATGGTTTTGGCAATCGCAGAGGTTATGTGGGTACCGCTTTCCTGTCTGCCCTTGTCATTCCCATTCTAGAGCTGGTTGAAGCACGGTCTGCTATCTTGTGGCTTCTATTCTGCCTTGCTTACCGTGGAGTGCACTATACTTATCACTGTACATTGTACATATTGCTGTTCTAAATTGGCGAAGGATAAATATAAGTCTAAACTTTTTCTGCTGTGTTTATTTTGCTCCCATTACACCCGGGATAACAGGCCATTTGGATTCCTGGGTTGTAATATGGGTAGCTTGTCCGAGAGCTGGAGCTGGACCTAGAGAAACGGTTGAGCTTAGGGTGAAGCTCGTAGCAGGAACATTGTGCAGCTTGCTGTCTGGCATTGCTTTACAAATTTTGCGTGTCAGTTTTGTTATGGTCAGCCTTGCTATTGTGTGATCGTTCAACAGCTCGGTACTAGCTTGTTCGGTGTGCTCGCTTCGCTACGGTCAATCTTCTAGAACAGTGTAGCTGTCTGGCATTGCTTTACAAATTTTGCGTGTCAGTTGTTACTAGCCTGTTCGGTGTGGAGAATTTTGCAGTCGGCTTTGCTTGTATGCGTATTTTGCAATCGTACTGTGCATAGCTAAGCGTGTCCTGCAAATTAACGTGTTACGTTGGGGTATTCTGCAATCTTACTGTGCATAGCGAATAACTTGTGCCACCTAGACGAGTCAGACGTCTGGTGTCGGCATATACTTTGCATAACCTACCTAAATTGTCCCTACAGCGTTGTTGGCAAATTGCTCGTTCCATTGGCATTAAATACAAACGCACTCTCACAGCTGCGCAACTGTGTTCACTGATTGCTGACAAACTTATAGAAGAAGAGATGGCATATCAGACTCCTCCCTCTACGGGAGCTAGGGCAAAAACTCCTATGTTCTCGCACGAGGAAGATGATACACCTACGGAGCAAAATGGTCAGTATAGTGCAGCTGGGTTGTCTCAGGGTGAATCATCGTCGTTGGCACTTGAGCTGGCAAAAATCAATCTTGAGCAAACTAGGGAACAGAGAGCATTCGCAAGGGAAGAATATGATAGGGAAAGAGAGAGGCAGTTTTCGCATTCTGTAAATGATTTTAGTTTACAAAAAGCAGTACAGCTTGTTCCCCGCTTCAATGAGGCCGAACCAGAGCAATTTTTCGAAAGCTTCGAAAATCAGGCTCGAGCCTTGAGGTGGCCGGAACAGCATTGGGCATCGTTGGTTCATACAGCATTATTGGGTAAGGCACAGGAATTTACGTCAGTATTAAATGACGCTGAATTTTCTGATTATCAAGTAGTGAAGACCATAGTGTTCGGAGCATATACATGTATCCCAGCCAAATATAGAAAAATTTTTAAATTAAGCAGGCGGCAGCTTGGTCAATCCCTAGTGGACTTTGTGAGACAGCAAACCAAAGCTTTTACCAGCTGGTATAAAGCAAGTGGTGTCTCTACCTTTGAGGAGCTGGTACAGCTTATTCTGATTGATAACCTGCTGGAGTCTGTGGGACCAGAGGTTCGAGTCTTTCTGCAGGATCGTGACTTAACCACTGCATTGGAGGCAGCCAGGTTGGCTGATACCTTCGAAACTAACCACTCCTTGTCCGAGCGGTCCCGTCTCTTTTCAACAGCCTGGCATGAGCAGAGATCGTCAACCTTGGAGAATGAAGTGCCAGCCGGAGGGAGAACGTCTACGTCAGCCAACTAAGTCACCTGGTGAGCCACGCTTCTCAACATATGGTCCACCTGCGGAGAGGCAAACTACTCATGGTGCATCTCGACAACAGTATCCAGAGAGACACCAGCCAGAACGACACCATTTGCAACGTCAGCAGGGAGTAAAGGGCAAGCCTGTCGTCTGCTTCTTCTGTAACAAAGTAGGTCACATCCGTCCCAACTGCCCCCATAAACCCCAACCCATTGGGAAAATCTCTAATATCCCTAGTAACATGTCCCCTAGAGAAGTAGAAAAAGGTATGGCCCCTTATTATTGCAAGAGTCTTATTTCCCTTCAGGAAAACTCAAACAACTAAAGTAAAGACCTTTAGAGATACTGGAGCATATTGCTCACTTGTAAGAGAAGGAATATTACCCCTTTCAGAGAATACTTCCTTGAATTCCTCTGTTTTATTGGAAGCATTTGGAGGAGTTATATATTGCTCCTTTGCATAAAATTTATGTACAGTGCAAATATTACACTGGGTACTTGACTGTAGGTGTCTCAAAAGGATTTCCCATGAAAGATGCCATGTTATTACTGGGTAATAACATTACTACTGTTAGTTCGTGTCCTGAACCTATAATGATTAATTCTTCTCCGGTGTTGGCCATAACTCGGGCAACATCCCAAGGGTTGTCTGGAGAGAATGTTGACCTATCCTTGGACGACTCCTATCTCGGAATAGCCACGTTGTTTTATGAGGCACACCGGCCGGAGCCTCGTAAATCAAGTGAACAGACCCCGATCAAGCCTTCCTATTCCCAGGTTGCAGGATTGCCAGATGTCTCTGTTTCCATGCCCGAGGGACTGTCCTTCCGGGAGGAACAACGAAAGGACCCTTCTTTAAAATTCGCTTTTGAGGCAGCCATGGGTAAATCCTCTTTGGGTCATCCGGTCAAGTATGAAGTTAAAAATTATTATTTGGTCTGCACTGAGACTGGTAAGGAGATAGAGGGCCGGCAATTGTATGACAGGTTAGTGGTTCCAACCAAGTTTAGACCTCAAATGTTAAATATAGCTCATAATACTTCATTAGGGGGTCACTTAAGAATTACAAAAACCTTGTATAGAATCACAAAAGAATTTTATTGGCCAAAATTAAAGAAAGATGTGAAGAACCATATTAGGTGTTGCCGAGAATGTCAGCAAGTAGGGAAACCTGGACATTCCATTAAACCTGCATCTCTCCAACCTATACCTGCTGATGGAGAACCTTTTGCAGATTTAATTATAGATTGTGTAGGTCCACTACCTATGTCAAAGTCTGGAAATCAATATTTATTTACGATTATGGATAAAGTAACCAGATATCCTGAAGCAATTCCCATGCGTAGTATTAATACTAAAGCTATTCTCAAAGCTTTAACAAAATTCATTTCTTGTTTTGGCATTCCTAAAACTATTCAAAGTGATCAAGGTACTAACTTTACTGCCAAAGCATTTAGGGAAGTATTAACTAGGTTAGGGATAATCCACAACTTATCCACTGCCTATCATCCTCAGTCCCAAGGCGCCTTGGAAAGATTCCATCAGACATTAAAAACAATGATGAGAACTTTTTGCATGCACTTTCCTACAGACTGGGATGAATCACTACCTTTGTTGCTGTTCTCAGTACGAGAGACGGTGCAAGAGTCTACAGGGTATAGTCCGTTTGAGCTGATCTTTGGGCACAATGTACGAGGTCCTCTTCGGGTGCTCAAAGAAGGATGGATGGGAGAAGACGTTAGCTCAACACTACAACCCATCTTCAAGGTTGCAGGTGGCACGTCAGTTAGCCAAGGCTAACCTAAAGACAGCTCAAAGTAAGATGAAACAGAGGTATGACAGAAGTGCACAATTCCGCTCCTTCCATCCAGGAGACAAGGTGTTGGTGCAGGAATCTATACCTGGCCACACCTTGAAAGCTAGATTTACGGGACCTATGCAGATTGTAAGTAGATTATCTGATGTAAATTATGTGGTAGCTCCCATTGATAAGACCTCAAAAACTAAAATTTTACCACATCAATCAATTAAAGTCTTTTCATACACCAGATAGTCCCAGTAATGACTCTGTCCTCTACCTCTGAGGACGACTCTGACTCTTTGCACTCTATCTCTGAAATTAATATTTAACTTTCAAATTCTGTCCTCCTCAAGGATCCTAGCCCTTTAATGGAGGGATTATCTGAAACCCAAGCAACAAATTTAACGGAGCTTCTACAGTCATATCCTAATTTTTCGGATGTGCCGAAAAAATGTACGTTAGGTTATCATGATGTAGATGTGGGAAACTCTAAACCAATTAAACTCTCCCCCTACAGAGCTAATCCTGAAAAGCAAAGGCTACTTCAGCAGGAAGTAGAATTTTTGTTAAAGCATGGTTTAGTGGAGGAGTCATCTAGTCCATGGGCTTCACCGTGCATCCTTGTGAAGAAGGCTGATGGAGGGTTTCGTATGTGTACAGACTACCGTAAGGTGAACGAGGTCACAATTACAGATGCTTACCCTCTTCCTCGTCTGGATGACGTAATTGACTTTGTGGGTAAGGCTACTTTTGTGTCCAAGTTAGATCTCCTTAAAGGCTACTATCAGGTACCTTTGATGGATAAGGCGAAGGAAATCTCTGCCTTCGTAATTCCAGGAGGTCATTATCAATAGTTACCCCCTTCGGAATGAAAAATTCCCCCTCTTCATTCCAGAAACTTATCCATCAGGCTATTAAAGGACTTGAAGGCACGGCAGCGTACCTAGATGATGTTGTGGTGTCTGATACTTGGGATAAACACCTACTTAGACTTAAGGCTCTTTTTGAGACCTTTAAGAGTTCCCATTTAACAGTTAATTTATCTAAATCTTACTTTGGCCAGGCCACCATCACTTTTCTAGGCCATGAAGTAGGTAGTGGTAAAGTTGCACCTAAACTTGCTAAAGTTTTTGCTATTAAAGATTATCCAGTTCCTCATGATAGGAAATCTCTTCAACGTTTCCTAGGCATGATGGGATTTTACAGAAGATTCTGTAAGAATTTCTCAGATATTGTAGCCCCTCTTACCTCTCTTACCAGTCACAAAGTTCCCTTTAATTGGACCTCAGACTGTAACACTGCTTTTAATAAAGCAAAAAGATTGTGTACTGCACCCATTCTCTTGTCTCCAGACTTCTCCAAACCTTTTTCATTACAGGTTGATGCTTGCGAGTCTGGGGTTGGGGCAGTACTATTACAAAACGAGAATGAGGAGTTGCAGCCTGTAGCATACTCTTCAGCCAAGTTCCGGCCACATCAGAGGGCTTACTCTACCATTGAAAAAGAAGCCCTCGCGCTGGTACTGGCTTTGGAGCATTAAGATGTTTATGTGGGCCAGACATCGCAGGTGGTCAGTCTACAGTGATCACAATCCTCTAGTATATCTCCAAGCCATGAAGAACCACAACACAAGGCTCATGCGCTGGACGCTAAGACTGCAACCATACTCACTCAGAATTAAATATATTGCCGGCAAAGAAAATGTTGGCAGACTCTTTATCTAGAGTCTAATATTTTTATTTATTTAGGTTAGGATGTTATTTGTGGTAACCCCTTTTCACGCTTTTTTTTTTTATCCCCTGGTGTGGTTTTTTTTTTTTTTTTTTTTTTTTTTTTTTTTTTTTTTTTTTTTTTTTTTTTTTTTTTTAGTGAGGGGATGCGGGCTACCGTTCGCCTGTATCTTGGACCTATGCTAGCCTGTCTGACTGCTGTCTCACTTTAAGTTTAGGGTTTGGCTTTTCGTCACGAGAAAAGCTGAGCTCTAAGAGTTGGATGGTGGAGAGGAAAGGCGGTCCCATTATTTTGTGCCATGGCGGCACGGTTACCACTGGGAGGTGGCAGCCTAATCCTGAGCCTTCTCGGGGTGGGGGTGTGGCATGCAAAGAGTACGTAACCTTTATTCGGCGCATGTACACACCCTCATTTACAGGCTATCTTCCCCAACCAGCGAACCAGGTTGCTAAGAGTTGATGATGGGGCCCCGTCGTTCAACTAGTGACCAGGTTCTAGCCAATAAGAAGATGGTTTTGGCAATCGCAGAGGTTATGTGGGTACCGCTTTCCTGTCTGCCCTTGTCATTCCCATTCTAGAGCTGGTTGAAGCACGGTCTGCTATCTTGTAGCTTCTATTCTGCCTTGCTTACCGTGGAGTGCACTATACTTATCACTGTACATAGTGTACATATTGCTGTTCTTAATTGGCGAAGGATAAATATAAGTCTAAACTTTTTCTGCTGTTTATTTTGCTCCCATTACACCCGGGATAACAGGCCATTTGGATTCCTGGGTTGTAATAAAAGGTTTGCGACAAGATTAGTTCCCGAGCTAAGGGGAATGTCCTATGAAGAAAGATTAAGGGAAATCGGCCTGACGACACTGGAGGACAGGAGGGTCAGGGGAGACATGATAACGGCATATAAAATACTGCATGGAATAGACAAGGTGGACAAAGACAGGATGTTCCAGGGGGGTGACACAGAAACAAGAGGCCACAATTGGAAGTTGAAGACACAAATGAGTCAGAGATATTAGGAAGTATTTCTTCAGTCATAGAGTTCAGGCAGTGGAATAGCCTAGAAAATGACGTAGTGGAGGCAGGAACCATACACAGTTTTAAGACAAGGTCTGATGAAGCTCATGGAGCAGGGAGAGAGGGCCCAGTAGCAACCGGTGAAGAGGCGGGGCCAGGAGCTAAGACTCGACCCCTGCAACCACGAATAGGCGAGTACAAATAGGCGAGTACACACACACACACACACACACACACACACACACACACACATACACATACACATACACATATACACACACACACACACACACACACACACACACAGCCTATCAATATAAATTCTTAATTTGCCGAAATGAGAATATGAATTCTGGATACATGTTCATATATCCTCCCCTTTACCCTGTCGTTCCTCCTCCTCCCCCTGTCGTTCCTCCTCCTCCCCCTGTCGTTCTTCCCTCCTCCCCCTGTCGTTCCTCCCACCCCCTGTCGTTTCTCCCTCCTCCCCCTGTCGGTCTCAATACTCCCCCTGTCGTTCCTCCCTCCTCCCCCTGTCTTTCCTCCCTCCTCCCCCTGTCGTTCCTCCCTCCTCCCCCTGTCGTTCCTCCCTCTTCCCCCTGTCGGTCTCTCTCTCCTCCACCTGTCGTTCTTCTCTCCTCCCCCTGTCGTACCCCCTCCTCCCAATGTCGTTCTCTCTCTCCTCCCCTGTCGCTCTCTCTATCCTCCCCCTGTCGTTCCGTCTCTCTCCTCCCCCCTGTCGTTCCCCTTCCTCCCCCTGTCGTTCCCCTTCCTCCCCCTGTCGTTCCCCCTTCTCCCCCTGTCGTTCCCTCTCTCCTCCCCCTGTCGTTCCCTCTCTCCTCCCCCTGTCGTTCCCTCTCTCCTCCCCCTGTCGTTCCCTCTCCCTCCCTCTCTTGTCTCTCTACCCTTCTATTGTAACATTTGTGGCTCACTATTGTGTAAGAATTAATGAGATTAACAATGGGGGTTGGGGGAAGCAAATCTGTTTTACGGCATTGAATATTGTGCCTCAGTTGAGATGAGAATTTACGCAGAAGTATTTATAGAATATGAGCACCGTAAAGTCTTTTATGAATGTTATGATTTGTGTGAGTGTGTCGGGAATATTTTGTGGTAAACATTAAAAGCTTTCCAAATGAGTGTAAAAAATGAATGTACGAAGAACACCTTAGAGAGAGAGAGAGAGAGAGAGAAACTGTTTCCGTGCTCATCGGTCTTGCATTCACTGTTCCTGTTTTACTGTTCCTGTATTCACTGGGTCTGTGTTCACTGTTCCTGTGTTCACTATTCCTGTATTCATTGTTCCTGTGTTCACTGTTCCTGTGTTCACTGTTCCTGTGTTCAATGTTCTTATGTTCACTGTTCCTGTGTTCATTGTTCCTGTGTTCACTGTTCCTGTGTTCACTGTTCCTGTGTTCACTGTTCCTGTGTTCACTGTTCCTGTGTTCACTGTTCCTGTGTTCACTGTTCCTATGTTCACTTCCTGTTCACTGTTCCTGTGTTCACTGTTCCTGTGTTCACTGTTCCTGTGTTCACTGTTCCTATGTTCACTTCCTGTTCACTGTTCCTGTGTTCACTGTTCCTTTGTTCACTGTCCCCGTATTAATTTGGTGTTTCTCCAATTTGTCGTCATTTCGCTTCAAATCTGCAAGAACTATGTACGGTAACGAGGACCAGATTCCTGAAACAACTGGCAAGCTGACGTTCCCTGTGACCAAAGTTGTTGAACTCACTCCCAGCATCTTCGAACGTCTCCCATAAACCACGGAACGGTTGGAGGTTTAGAACCCATGGCGATTGAGTCGAAAAACTCCAGGCCAGTGCGTAAGCCACTCAGCTTAGGCACACAACCACACTGGCGGGAGATTCATCTGTAAAAATTGCATTTATGGTCACAGTGGTGGCCCATGCTAACCTTCCTATGGTGGATGAATCTTAGTGAAGTCTACCAGGCCCAGTGGTTAACGCATTGGCCTGGAGTTTTACCACTCACTTACCATGGGGTCTAACCCCACTTGTATCCTGGTTTGTTTGCAATCATATTAATAAGATTTCGTGAATCAACCAAAATAATTTATGAAGTCCTCGGTGGCGCAGCTTCAGTCCTTCCATAAACAGATTCATCCCGACGCGGCGACGACGACGACTGAAGACTGAGGCTGGATGCTGAGTTCACCATTAAATACATATTTAGTGTGCTTTCACTGTTTAATTTGTTCACCACCTTGTTATAATGTATTGTTCACCATCTTGTTATATTGTATTGTTCACCATCTTGTTATATTGTATTGTTCACCATCTTGTTGTATTGTTCACCACCTTGTTATTGTTCACCACCTTGTATTGTTCACCTTGGTGTATTGTATTGTTCACCACCTTGTTATAATGTATTGTTCACCATCTTGTTATATTGTATTGTTCACCATCTTGTTATATTGTATTGTTCACCATCTTGTTATATTGTATTGTTCACCATCTTGTTGTATTGTTCACCACCTTGTTATTGTTCACCACCTTGTATTGTTCACCTTGGTGTATTGTATTGTTCACCACCTTGTTATAATGTATTGTTCACCATCTTCTTATAATATATTGTTCACCACCTTGTTATATTGTATTGTTCACCATCTTGTTATAATGTATTGTTCACCATCTTCTTATAATATATTGTTCACCACCTTGTTATATTGTATTGTTCACCATCTTGTTATAATGTATTGTTCACCACCTTGTTATAATGTATTGTTCACCACCTTGTATTGTTCACCACCTTGTATTGTTCACCACCTTGTTATAATGTATTGTTCACCACCTTGTATTGTTCACCACCTTGTATTGTTCACCACCTTGTATTGTTCACCACCTTGTTGTATTGTTCATCTTGGTGTATTGTATTGTTCACCACCTTGTTATAATGTATTGTTCACCACCTTGTTATAATGTATTGTTCACCACCTTGTTACCTTGTATTGTTCACCACCTTGTTACCTTGTATTGTTCACCACCTTGTTGTATTGTTCACCACCTTGTTGTATTGTTCACCACCTTGTTACCTTGTATTGTTCACCACCTTGTTACCTTGTATTGTTCACCTCCTTGTTACCTTGTATTGTTCACCACCTTGTTGTATTGTTCGCCACCTTGTTACCTTGTATTGTTCACCTCCTTGTTACCTTGTATTGTTCACCACCTTGTTGTATTGTTCACCACCTTGTTACCTTGTATTGTTCACCACCTTGTTATCTTGTATTGTTCACCACCTTGTTGTATTGTTCACCACCTTGTTACCTTGTATTGTTCACCACCTTGTTACCTTGTATTGTTCACCACCTTGTTACCTTGTATTGTTCACCACCTTGTTGTATTGTTCACCACCTTGTTACCTTGTATTGTTCACCACCTTGTTACCTTGTATTGTTCACCACCTTGTTACCTTGTATTGTTCACCACCTTGTTACCTTGTATTGTTCACCACCTTGTTACCTTGTATTGTTCACCACCTTGTTGTATTGTTCACCACCTTGTTACCTTGTATTGTTCACCACCTTGTTACCTTGTATTGTTCACCACCTTGTTACCTTGTATTGTTCACCACCTTGTTACCTTGTATTGTTCACCACCTTGTTGTATTGTTCACCACCTTGTTACCTTGTATTGTTCACCACCTTGTTACCTTGTATTGTTCACCACCTTGTTACCTTGTATTGTTCACCACCTTGTTACCTTGTATTGTTCACCACCTTGTTACCTTGTATTGTTCACCACCTTGTTACCTTGTATTGTTCACCACCTTGTTACCTTGTATTGTTCACCACCTAGATACCGTCTTACAGACGGCATCTTGGTACAGAGGACATCTTCCAGTCTTCATCGCGTATCTACTAGTTATATGTGAGAAGGGCTGGATTCCAGATGGCGCTGCCTTCTTATTTCCACTAGTGGATCTCGTCCCCTACAACGTCTTCGAGATCTTCCACCTCACCTTCGACGGTATTTAAGACTCCATTCTCATGCTTCAGTTTTATATCGTTGCAGACGATGGAGCTGTACTCTTTTCCAGGCTGAGGGACTGACTACCTCAAATACTTTTTCTCCAAGGTTGCTGGACTGATTGCATCATCTTTATTTCATTAATACTGCTGCCTCTGCATTTGACTGAAGAAGCCTACTGTGTAGGCGAAACGTTTTATCAGTAAAGATACCCAACTGTTGCATATGTGTCTTAATCTTCAACTTGTCGGTATTTTATACCATTTTCAACAATGGGTCAGTAGGCCTGCTGACTTACTTCTGTTGAGGACCTTGACAAGAAGGTGAGCAAATTAGTTAAGATTGGTCACTCATTTGTATTATAAGTTGACACTAATATTGTGAATCTGTGTTTCTCGAGGTGAGTGCATTTTTTTCAGTAATTGGTTCACGTAAATTTACCGATATTTATGTTCAATTGACTCGACAGTATTTTAATTAAGACCTGATGATCTATCCCGATTTTTTTTTTACCGCTGCAGAATTCGCCACCCAACTGGATTCTGGTACATTGCTCGATCTCAATGAGGTATTGAGCAGGTTTACCAGGGGTGCATTAAGCTGGTGCTGGCGTTCTTTTACCACCAACACACTCGACAGCTGCCAAATTAAGACCAGTTCGTGGAATTTTAATTAGCTTAATAGTCTCTTTTGAGGAGCGATCTCCGTCATTACCAACCTCACAATTAATTTTTTTTTTAAGTAAATCAGTTTTACAGACTAAGAGCAGTTTATTCTGCCTCGGCACATTTTAAAGGCTAGCTCTATCTGAGATATACTACCACCCCCCTGGAATGCTATCCACAATAGTTGACTTGGCGCCCAGATACCTATTTAATGCCAGGTGAACAGGGGCAGCATGCCCAGCGTTGTCATCAGTGCCGGGAATTAAACCACTGACACTCAGTATGCGAGCTGAGTGCGTTGCCAACCGAGCCACGGAACACCTCATTAAGTCAAAATAGTCACGGCTAATAATTGGAGCTATTTACTTACACCATTTTCTTCATAATATAAATAATGTTAATTCATTTTCATATTCCTTAGCGAAGGAGGAACTTCAGATACGCTGCTACTAACCTACTAATATTAGCTTCATAAGACACATGTGCAACACCTGGGTATCATTATTGAAGAAACATTTCGCCTTCACAGCAGGCTTTTTCGGTTGGATACAGGCGAATACAACACTGAAGATAATCAAATTAATTCTGATGTAACCAGTCCGTCACCTTGTATAATACAAATATATTTCCGTGAGGTTTCGGCTTCGGGTTCCACGTTGAGTCAGGTCACAGGTCATCTGGGACACAACGGTGGTGAAAGAGAACATTAGTGCACATGTGGAGGCAGAGTTATGAGAACAATAGCCACTCGTCAATGATCCACAAGTCTCACTGTCAGCCAGTAGTCATCCCTGGGATGTACAATGTGCTGCAAATGCTGCCTTTATGATAGGGGAAAATGACGGGAATACGTGATCCATTAAGCCCAGGGGTTTTACATAACTACTTATCAACGTGCCACGATAAATTGGTTCATTAAAAATTACGATGTCTGTTAATCCACATAGATGATGTAATCTTTAATCAGGGAATGAAATATTTGTGAGCGTGGGTGTTACAGGTTGTGGGGAAGCGTTCACACGCTCCTGTTGTGGCTTATTTTGGCAGTGATATTCGCATATGTCTGAACGTTTCTTACTTATGAATGTCATATCGGGGATGTTTTATTAATTTGTTTATTTTCCGTAAGAAGCAGCATCGGGTTTACTAAACCTCTGTGCCGACTCTTCATTTATGTTAAAGCTGGTTCTTCAAACCGGTTTTACTTATAGCCAGAACTACCTGAATGGTTCAAGTATACCTGTAGATTACCAGTAGAGAGTTCTGGGAATCATCTATCACGCTCTTTAAAACAGGCCCACTGTTTGACAACTAGGTCAGTCGGGTTGTTCAAACTAGCTGCAAGCGTTCCGACGTAGCCACAAAACTCAGGCTGATCTTTATTTTTTTTTATGAGGAAATTGTTAGGTTCATTTTGAAAACTATAGTTTACTGATAATTCTCCTTATATATGAAGGAGTGGCGCTGAAACGTCTTGGACTCTGTGTGTAGTAAGTGTCCTTGCAGTGGCCCGTTCTTTTCACTGCTGGTATTGTGCTCCCAGATTTGCTCTCATAACTGGTTATTCCAGTAAGTCACGCCAGATTATACACTTACAAAGGCGGTGACCGAAACCTAAAGATAAATACCACCCCTTCACCAAACAGACCAGGTAATACCTGAAGAACGTAGGGCAGAAAGCGACGGAGCAGGAGAAAGTTTGAGGATAGGCAAGACAGCAAGGAGTCCCCCAACAATCAGTAACAATGTCGTCCATGCTATATATAATATACGTATGAGTCTTGCTGGAGGATACTTATTCTCACATATCACACTCGGCAAACGACGTGAAGATAATGAGAAGAATTCGAACTGAGGAGGATACTGAAAGAATACATGAGGACTCAAGAAATATGAGTAGCCAAATAAGTTGATACTATGGTTACTGATTAAAAATTGGGAGGAAATCAACTCCAAATTGGACACGGTTTATATTTTTCAATTGAAGTTAGATGGTAAAATATAAACCTCACGATCGCATGGATGTTCAGTAGGGAACTAAACTGTAAAAGGGATAACAGGCATCCATTTGGGTATATGTTAACGATTTATATTTAATCTGCTACAGGTAAATTTAGCATAGATGCTCAGAATTTCTGGTATCTTATTTTCACCAAAAATGCCTTGATAGATCACATAGGTTTTAGTACTATCTCTATATTCCTCAGTAAGCGGACACTTAAGCACAAAGAGCTAAAAGTGACCGTAATACTAACTGAATACGTTGCATTTATTTTATATGCCAAATGGCCAGAAGTAATCTTTACCAAGCCTAAGCCAGGTTATACTATCGGTCAATATGAATAACTAAGTGAACACTTTTCAATGTTCAATAATAACCCACATGAATATAGAGTGTGTCTTCATGTAGGTTATTATTAAGTATCCTCAATACATTAACATTGCGTAATGCTCAGTAAATATGTTGATCTGTATTCATTTTACTTTAGTTGGTTACCTGACGAATCAAATACGGAACCTTGAGGAAATACAGAGGTTTGTAACAAAATCAATATTGAACTTTGATGGAATGCAATAAGAGGCAATATTAAGGATGGTCCGTCTAATTTGAAGGATATGATTATGGTGTACCTAGAGTTTGTTAGACATGAAAGGAGGTGGACAAGGGGACATACATAGATGGAAGGTAAATATTAGGATGAGCCAGAAGAATAACAGGAAACAATTCCTTAGCTTCAGTGTTGTAGAAAAATAAAGCGCAGTGATCTGGAAGACAAAGGAATAGAATGAAACTTCGTACATTGTCTAAATTAGAAAAGATTACTGGGCATGGGTGGTTAGAAACCAGGAAACTGGTCGATGAAGGTTAAAAGTCGACCCCTCACAAACACAAATAAGTTAATACGCTTAGTACATACACACACACACACACACACACACACACACACACACACACACACACACACACACACACACACACACACACACACACACACACACAGGGCACTGCAATGGATAAGGGAATACCTGACAGGGAGGCAGCAACGAGTCATGGTACGTGAAGAGGTATCACAGTGGGCGCCTGTTACGAGCGGGGTCCCACAAGGGTCAGTTCTAGGACCAGTGCTATTTTTTATATGTGTGAACGACATGATGGAAGGAATAGACTCTGAAGTGTCTCTGTTCGCAGATGACATTAAGTTGATGAGAAGAATTAAATCGGACGAGGATGAGGCAGAACTGCAAAGAGACCTGGACAGGATGGACATGTGGTCCAGTAACTGGCTTCTCGAATTCAATCCAGCCAAATGCAAAGTCATGAAGATTGGGGAGGGGCAAAGAAGACCGCAGACAGAGTATAGGCTAGGTGGACATAGACTACAGACCTCACTCAGGGAGAAAGACCTTGGGGTGACCATAACACCGAGCACATCACCGGAGGCACACATCAACCAAATAACTGCTGCAGCATACGGGCGCCTGGCAAACCTGAGAATAGCGTTCCGATACCTTAATAAGGAATCGTTCAAGACACTGTACACTGTGTATGTTAGGCCCATACTGGA
>NC_091310.1:24417481-24507481 GCF_038502225.1 Cherax quadricarinatus | reverse complement strand
GCTCTTCAGCTGAGCAACTCTGAACACTGTTGCTCGAGAATTTTCTTGGGTTATCCTGAGTAGATCTTTACCAGAGCTGAGAGGAGACTTGCTTGCAGTCACTTCGAGCCCCATCCCATCAAGAGGGTAAGGCGGTGACTTGCTTGCTTGTTCACCCCTCTCATCCCCATCCCCCCATCCTTCCCCATCCTCCCCTCACCCAAACATCAACACTGGCCCACACACTTAACACACTACATACATTGCTATCCTTCTGACTTTCCTATCTTCTTCTTTTTCGCCAACTTCGTTTTGGCGAGTTAACACAAGGCATTTTGACCATCCGGTAGCCCGTGTGGTTTTTTTAAAATCCGGCCGATCTTTGCCTTGGGCCCTTTCCCCTCACTACTCGAGGGTAGGCTATCTTAGGGGCTGACCTTCATAAGTCAGCTGAAATAGGATGTTAGGCTAACATTAAGGAAAGATCACTTTTTGTTAAGCAACTCCTCTGCCAGATGCTCCTTCCTAGACATCATGGCGAGGATACGTGTAAGATTACGCATTGATGGTAATCAAATGTCTATGAAAGAAATTCTAGCATGTATTTGCTCCAACTCAACTGTTGCTCCAGTGGATGTTTTTCAAACCCACGCTGGAGCAGTACTTCTCCTCTCTTCGGAAGAAGAGTTACTTCAACTGCTGAAGCATGATGTCCTGGATAAACTGAAGACTTCTGGTGTTACCCCAGTTGCACCTGAGAGCTATCAAGCTCAGAGGACTGTGTAGCCAGAATCAACAGTTTTATGAAACATAGCACTGTGAATGAAATTGTTGAGGACATTAATACAGAGAATTCTGAATTTAGGGCTGTAGAAGCACATAAATTCTCTAATCCTAACAACAACAAGGTAACCTTAAAATTAATACTTGAGACACCTGAGGAGGCCAAACTTGTGTGTCAAAATGGCTTCAAATGTTTTGGCACCAGATGTACACCTGACCAAATCTCTCTTAAACGCTTTGTCAGTGTGACACAATGTTTTAAGTGTTATGCCTTTGGTCATAACAACAACAAATGCAGTACTCAAGGGCAGATTTGTAGCATTTGCTCTGGCCAACATTCGTATCGAGATTGTACCAACAAAAATACACCCAAATGTGTCCTCTGCAATGGAAAACATCACGCTGTTTCTGCTATTTGTCCTGAAAGAAAAAAGGAAATGCAGAAAATTCTTGAAGCCAAGAAACTGTCCACTTCTAAGAAGACCACTCCCCAGGCACCGCCAACGATGTCCCAAACTTCCTTCCTAGCTCTGCCTGGATCAAGTGGGACTCCTCAGGTCTCTACCAATGGTTCCAATGTTTGGAATTCTGCCCCTCTTGAAGCGCCCCAATCTAACCCTCACTTACAACATACACAAACGCAACAACAAGGTTCAGTCTCATCTCCTATGTCTCAGGTATCCACAGCCGGGGATATGACGAGAGCACCACTAATGTACATGATGGCCAAAGACAAAGCAGGCGGTGACATTCAACTCTGCTCTCAGGTTTTAAATGATCTGCTAATGGCTAATGGGATCACTCCCATCACTATCCCAGAAAATGTGAAGGCTATTATGACCCAGCCTTCTCGTGACAAGAAGTATGTACCATACTCTACATCTAAAAATAAGCCTAAGTCATCACTGGCCCAGGGATCGCCCACCTCGCGAACCCAGGTTGTCAACTCCCCTCAACCCGATAAGTCAACAACTGAACATAACAATGCCCCAGAAATTGGTGCCTACTCTCCCGCTTTCCCAGGGTAACTCACCTTACCTACCTAATATTCCCTTGGAGCCTCCACAGTCTCCCATTAACTCTCACGAGCCTCTGCTACCTGTAACTGGGAATATCATACCTCAGTTTTCTGATGATGACTCTAACGATTCTAATGAGTCTGTTAATATTACTACCTCTAGTGAAGATGATGGCATTTTTAATACACAAGCACCCACGCAAAAGTTCTCTCCTCCCCTTGACGAGTCCAGCAGGGATAGTGTGGATACAACACGTGACATTACTTGCAGGCGTTCAGACCGCAGTACACGAGCGAAGTGCAAGAAATAATGGGGATTACAATTTTCCAACTTAATGTTCAACATTTCTTTAATAACCGTTACCTTCTTGAGGTTGAACTACATAACTACAATCCCGATGTTATACTTTTGAACGAGACAGCTGCAAGAGTTGATCAACATATTAAATTACGTGGTTACCCTACTGTGGAGAAATCGAGAGGACCCTTTAGTGGTGTAGCCATCTTAGTTAAATTAGGCTATACATTTAAAAATATTCATGTTGATGAAGATAACATTCTTGCAATAGAAATGACAACGTCTCATGGACAACTAGTGATCGTAACTGGATATTTTCCCCCGAGACAACAATATATAGAGTCAATTCCTCTACATAGGATATAAAGCAGGAATATTCCAACAATTCTAGCTGGAGATTTTAATGCTCATCACCCTGCCCTCTTCAACTGTGGAGCTGGTATTCCACTGTGTGACTTAAAAGGAAAACAACTCTTTAATATCATGGCAGCTAGAAACTTGTCATTTCAAGGCCCATTCTTTAAATCGTACATTGGACCTCATCCAGGGACACCAGATATAGTACTGACAAACAGAGACTGTGACATCTTCCACTGTCGTATATCTCCTGGTGGAAATGTAGGATCTGACCATATCCCTGTTATAATACAACTACAAACTTCTCCATTTAGAATACCTGTAACTCCTAAACCCAATCTTAACACCCTAGGATTTGACCCCTTCAGGGCATATCTGGGTGACGATGAAATTGTGTCATTGGAAAATCTACCTTCCAATGCAATTGATGATGCAATCAGGTCCCTGCATAATCGAATAATTGAAGCTACTAATGCAACTTGCCAATTAGCTTCCACAAAGATATACCAACAATATAAACCTACTAGGGAAATTAGAGACAATTTAAGAAATTATCAAGCAGAATGTCGAAGGCATCTTCAAACGCGACAACCACCAGCAGCTACACTGCACCGATTAAGGCAAGAATTAATTAACATGATTAGTCATCACAAACGGGACATATGGAAATTTGTAGTTCTTCAAGCTAATCAGTATAAACGGGAACCAGCAAAATTTTGGAGTAAGATCCGACAACTTTTAGGGGCAAAGCACAAGGCTCCTAATTACCTAGTTAATACCTTCACTGATGAGGATGATGAAGATGTTGAAATTAAACTTGATGATCCACAGGACCAGGCTAATTTGATAGGTGATGTATGGGAGAAAATTCTCTCCCACAATAACAGTCGTCAATTTAACAATAATCATTATCAGTTGGTAAATGAATGGAGAGATGAGAACTATGATGATCTACAACCACTACCTACCATCGATACTTCAACTCTTGAAGATACCCACCCGCTTACTAGACCTATTACATTACTAGAGATAAGTCAGGTTATTGGAAGAATGAGAAATAGAGCCCCTGGCCTCTCTGGAATAACAATGAAACAAATAAAGTACCTACCTAGAAATTGTAAACAGTCTTTGGTAAATATCTTTAATGCCATCTTGGCCTCAGGACATTTTCCAGTTGTTTTTAAGACTGCTAGGATGATCTTTCTTGGTAAGCCCAATAAAGACATCCACCAACCTGGGAACTATAGACCTATATCTTTACTTGAAGTCACTGGAAAAGTTCTTGAGAAAGTCATTTCCAACAGATGAACTACTATATGGAGTTTAATCACTTTTTTACTGAAAAACAATTTGGCTTTAGAACATGGAGAATTACAACTAATCCTGACAAGGTCCTTGTTAGCACGATAGGATGTTTTGCATCAACAATTGAAGATAAAGGGGGTATCTCCATCAGAGGTACACCTGTAGCCATTAGAAACCCTAACAAGATTTTGGGATATGAAATAGACAGGCTGCTCCACTCAACATCTCATGTAACTAAAAAGATCAACATAGCCAAAGCCGGTCTTAGCAGTCTCTTTCGATTCAATCAAGCCCCTCAACATGTCAAAAAACATCTGTATAAAATGATAATAAGACCAATACTCGAATACCCTTGTGTCCCAATGTCATTAACAACAAAGACCAACATGCTACGGCTACAAAGGGTCCAGAATAGAGCTCTTCGCTTCATTACCGATACCAGGAGGAGAGACAGAGTTAAAATGGCAGATTTACACATACAACAAGATATTACTGCCATAAATGTACGCCTCGACACTCTCAAAAAGAAACAACTCTATTCAATGCAAGAACTATACATGCCAGATAGAGAACATCCTCTTCAAGTGGTAAATACCACGGATTATATCATCAATACTCCTCCTCACAGGACTCAAAGAATGACTCTCCCACAGAGGGTCCGGCGTTTTATTCATAAAGATGATTACCCTCGACCCATGATATTGAGCAACCTCCCTGATGAAGAAGATTGGGTACCACCAGAACCCTTCTATGTATACTGAGAACATCATCGCCCCCAATTAGGGAGACATCTTATATAACTTTCTAATGTAAAAATTATGCTATTTACTATGGCTGGACACCACCTGTAAGAAGCCGTTGTCACGAAATTCTACAAACTGGCCAGAAAATTATTGCCTTCCTTGTCGCATAAATATCCGTTGTGCAATCGCAAAAAAAAAAAAAAAAAAAAAAAAAAAAAAAAAAAAAAAAAAAAAAAAAAAAAAAAATTGCAACTTGTATAACTACTGCCAATTCAGAGTCATGTACTTATATATCTGTTATATCTATGTGACTCTGATGGGTTAGTATTATACCCCTTAAATAATATCTTATCAATTCACGTACACTTTTTAAATTACACCAAAGTGGTTGGGCCACTTGCCTTTATATCCTACCTCTCTCCCCCCTCCCACCCTTTTCCAATATTTCCATCCTTACCCATCCTTCTTCCTTACCCATCTCACCAAAGCTCTGGTCTGAACAAGCAACAAGCAAGCAAGCTTTCAGTTGTTGCTGTGGCTGGAGTCTAGCCGCTAGAGTGTCTCTACTTCTGCCACCCCCTGAAGGACGCTGGAGTCTAGCCGCTAGAGTGTCTCTACTTCTGCCACCCGCTGAAGGACGCTGGAGTCTAGCCGCTAGAGTGTCTCTACTTCTGCCACCCGCTGAAGGACGCTGGAGTCTAGCCGCTAGAGTGTCTCTACTTCTGCCACCCGCTGAAGGACGCTGGAGTCTAGCCGCTAGAGTGTCTCTACTTCTGCCACCCCCTGAAGGACGCTGGAGTCTAGCCGCTAGAGTGTCTCTACTTCTGCCACCCGCTGAAGGACGCTGGAGTCTAGCCGCTAGAGTGTCTCTACTTCTGCCACCCGCTGAAGGACGCTGGAGTCTAGCCGCTAGAGTGTCTCTCCCGCTGAAGGACGCTGGAGTCTAGCCGCTAGAGTGTCTCTACTTCTGCCACCCGCTGAAGGACGCTGGAGTCTAGCCGCTAGAGTGTCTCTACTTCTGCCACCCGCTGAAGGACGCTGGAGTCTAGCCGCTAGAGTGTCTCTACTTCTAGCCACCCGCTGAAGGACGCTGGAGTCTAGCCGCTAGAGCGTCTCTACTTCTGCCACCCGCTGAAGGACGCTGGAGTCTAGCCGCTAGAGTGTCTCTACTTCTGCCACCCGCTGAAGGACGCTGGAGTCTAGCCGCTAGAGCGTCTCTACTTCTGCCACCCGCTGAAGGACGCTGGAGTCTAGCCGCTAGAGTGTCTCTACTTCTGCCACCCCCTGAAGGACGCTGGAGTCTAGCCGCTAGTGTCTCTACTTCTGCCACCCGCTGAAGGACGCTGGAGTCTAGCCGCTAGAGTGTCTCTACTTCTGCCACCCGCTGAAGGACGCTGGAGTCTAGCCGCTAGTGTCTCTACTTCTGCCACCCGCTGAAGGACGCTGGAGTGTAGCCGCTAGAGTGTCTCTACTTCTGCCACCCGCTGAAGGACGCTGGAGTCTAGCCGCTAGTGTCTCTACTTCTGCCACCCGCTGAAGGACGCTGGAGTCTAGCCGCTAGTGTCTCTACTTCTGCCACCCGCTGAAGGACGCTGGAGTCTAGCCGCTAGAGTGTCTCTACTTCTGCCACCCGCTGAAGGACGCTGGAGTCTAGCCGCTAGAGTGTCTCTACTTCTGCCACCCGCTGAAGGACGCTGGAGTCTAGCCGCTAGAGTGTCTCTACTTCTGCCACCCGCTGAAGGACGCTGGAGTCTAGCCGCTAGTGTCTCTACTTCTGCCACCCGCTGAAGGACGCTGGAGTCTAGCCGCTAGAGTGTCTCTACTTCTGCCACCCGCTGAACGACACTACATTTAAAATGCTCTTTAGACTTTTTTAAATAACTGCGAATGAATGTTAATGGCAACTTATTTTTTTTATTCACGTTTTTTTAATATTAATTTTAAATACGATATTCGAGTTACTGCTACTGCTGCTTCTTTTGCTATCCCTCCTGTTGCTTCTGCTGCTGTCCTTCCCGCTGCTTCTGTTGCTGTCCCTGCTGCTGCTTCTAAAGCCCATCTGCTGTTTCTACAGACTTTTGTCCTGCTGTTCCTATTGATATTCCTGCTGCTGAACTAACAACGTCCCTTCTGTTACTACTGATTTTTATCCTGTTATTGCTTATACTGCTCTACCTGCTGATACTGCCTCTGCTGTTCTTGCTGATGCTACTTCCACTGTTATTCCTGTTGCTGTTGATGCTGCTGCTTCTACTTCCACTGAGGTTCCTGCCGCTCTTCTCACTGCTGCTGTCCCTCGCCCCAGACACCACTAGTACCATAGGAATGTGACTTGAACGACTCATGTTTCACGCCAGAATTTCATTTCAGTTCCTGGCTGAAAAATCAGAGCCCATGAAATACCTCGCTGCTCCCTCATATTCCTGACATTTATCAACGACATTACTCCGATTTTCTCTCTCCCTGTGTCCCTCTATCAACCATAACTGGACAAAGCTGGGGATGTAAAGGATTTTCCCCGCACACACGAAGTTCTGCATGGAATTCCTTAGTCATAGGAATGAAAGAGAGAGAGAGAGAGAGAGAGAGAGAGAGAGAGAGAGAGAGAGAGAGACAGAGAGAGAGAGAGATTTTATACAGCAACATTGGATGCATCAGCAGGATGCTGCTGCCCTATTCTATACGAAAGGGGGGAAGAGAAGAGAGAGAGAGAGTGCCACTCTGACACAATATATTAGTGTGTTTACACCACAACACATCAAAGATCGTACTGAAATAAATTTTTAAAGGAGTGGAGGGGTAAGTCAGTGGAAAGCCTCGGTCAGGTGGCCGAAAGCTCCAGTGGCGAGTCATCATATGACTAAGACCAGCGTCAGGACACACTTTTCCTGTTTCCTGACGAATGTTACCTAACCTGCTGGTACTAGCCGAGTGCTTTTAACGACTGAGCGCTAGTCCCGGCTGTGCGTTGGTGCACCGGGTGAGCTCTGGTACTAGCCGTACTAGTACCGGCCGAGTGATGGTACCTGTTAAGTGTTAGTACCGGTGAGCACTGGTACCTGCTAAGTGTTAATACCAGTGAGCACTGGTATCAGCTGACTGAGTTCTGGTACTGGCTCACATGTACCCTCACAAGCCCACTATATCACTTCATTTAGATTACTTAACCTCAGAGGGTTGACGGAGCGTGCATCCAGTACGTTACTTTTACTTGGTACGCAACATACAATCACATTTCCTGCGTTACATCCATAATCAGCAAAAATGTCTGACAGTTCATTGCCTTGGCTTCCGCCTGTATCGAGAATAACTTCCACTTATAAACTTCAACCAGTCAGGGTGAAGGGGTCGAACTCCAGACTACTTGACATTATACAAGCACCCAGGTCTGGAGGTCAGCCTCTCACTCACTTTAAGCTGATTAATACATGATGGAGCTCTGTCTCTGCGTATCTGAATTATATCCTGTGAGAGTGCCCATTTTCATCTTCTCTTATTACTGTGGTATCTGCTACGTTCATTGAACGCACTGTAAATACATGTATTCATCTTTGGTGGTGAGAACATACAGGTACTCAAAAACAGCCTTTGGTGAGTGCCCTTGTCTTTAATATTCCTTGACTGCTTCTTTGGTGGTACTCTGTCTTATCTCCAGGTACAACGGGCCTGTGTTCGTAATATGGTGTGCATGTCTTGAAGCATTTTCTCGTTTTCCTGTCAAACTGTTTTGCGTGCTGGTTACACTGCTTACGTTGCTGCTGTCTTGCATGTGAGTGTATTGTGTTGTTACTTAGCGCTGATAACATTGTTTTATTGTGAGTGTCAGGCGTTTTGTGAAGGTATATACTTTGTATACCCTGCTCAGAATAACCTAAATAATCCTAGGGTAACCCAGGATTACTACAAGTATATCACAGATGGTTTATTACCTTTGGGTACTTAGGATTTTTCCCTTTGAAAGCGACTCTTAAAAGATTAGATTTTGCCACCAGTTAGTTCATCGTGCATCTCATATCCTTCCTGTGGAGGGTAGCCTAGTTAACAGAAGTATATCTGGATTTATATCTTCAATTTGTCTTATCAGTTGCAAGAAAATTTCTGGTACATTATTTTCCATAATAAGACACCTTGACATATCACAAAGGTTATTTACTGTCTGCCTTAATAAGCAAACAATCAAGCACACAAGTGTTCAAGAACGTGACCACAAGGCTGGAGTATACTTGCCATTTACTTTGATCATCATCTATGTGTATACCAAGCTTCCAGAAGTTCTTATTACCAAGTTTAGGCCTGGCTACTGCAATATCAGTAAGTCTGTTCACATTGCAAGTTGATCCATGAGTATGCCTGTCCTGTTGTCCTAGTGAGTTATAGATTTTCTCGGGCTTCTAACAACACTTATGTGACAATACTTACATTATTTCCTTCTCTCATAATATTATTCCTAAACCTAAACACAGCTATTCCAAAATTATATTCTATATTTTCCTTCAAGTACTTTAGCTAACTTGTCAAGTTTATCTTGTAGGAGTAATTTAATATGTGGCGGAATTCATAAAAAGTGTACATGAATTTCTTTTCCTCTGATTTTTTTAATATCTGAAACTAGAGCCACCAATGAGTATGTTATTAGAATCATTATATGAGCCAGTTGCCTTCACTAATGACATAAAATCACTAATAATTTGTGAAGCTCAGTGTCCTAAGTTATCTTTAGTTCCATTAGATAGCAAGCATTTTTCATGGTTGCTATAATTGTTATCCGAGGAGGTGGCAACAAGAGCAGATGTAGCCCTGCCAGTAGATTCTTGTTTACATCCACTATTGTATGATTTGTGACATATTATGATTTGTGACATATTATAAATAACAGTTAAGCGAGAAATTTCTGTTTGATCATTTGCCTTTATAAGTGAATTAAGGGATTACTTGTGACGACCTTCTTGGGAGAATCTTTAAAATATTAAATAAATACAACTCATGCAGCAGTAAATAAATACAACTTCATGTGATATTAAATAAATACAAAGACACAGTTTGTGCAGGTTATAAAACTTAATATAATTGCACTTTTTCGATGGGTTTGGAAGTGAGTGGGAGGTGGCGGGAGTGGGTAATGGTAATGAGGCTACCAGCAGTGAGGAGCAGTCTAGCGCTCGCTGTGAGGTGGTTGAAGGTGGTGAGGACGAAAAGACTACCAGCAGTGAGGAGCAGTCTAGCACCTGCTACAAGTGGCGAGTGGTTCCAAGTAATGGAAGGAGCATCAAAATAAGGAAGGTTGAGAGAGAAGATTTGAAGGTAGGAAATCGCTTCTCTGTTTTCCAGGATGAGTGTACTTCAGTGGTCAGTGATTACTGCCTCTACCCCTGCAACCCCTCCCCTGCCTCTACCCCTGCAACCCTTTCCCTGCCCCTACCCCGGCAGCCCCTCCCCTGCCTCTTCCCTTGCAACCCCTCCCCTGCCTCTGCCCCTGCAACCCCTCTTCTGCCTCTACCCCTGCAACCCCTCTCCTGCCTCTACCCCTGCAACCCCACCCCTGCCTCTACCCCTGCAACCCCTCCCCTGCCTCTACCCCTGCAACCCGTCCCCTGCCTCTACCCCTGTAACCCCTCCCCTGCCTCTACCCCTTCAACCCCTCCCCTGCCTCTACCAGTGCAACCCCTCCCCTCCCTCTACCCCTGCAACCCCTCCCCTGCCTCTACCCCTGCAACCCCTCCCCTGCCTCTACCCCTGCAACCCCTCCCCTGCCTCTACCCCTGCAACCCCTCCCCTACCTCAACCGCTGCAACCCCTCCCCTGCCTCTACCCCTGCAACCCCTCCCCTGTCTCTACCCCTGCAACCCTTCCCCTGTCTCTACCCCTGCAACCCCTCCCCTGCCTCTACCCCTGCAACCCCTCCCATGCCTCGACCCCTGCAACCCCTCCCCTGCAACCCTTCCCCTGTCTCTACCCCTGCAACCTCTCCCTTGCCTCCACCCCTGCAACTTCTCTCCTGCATCCATCCTGCAACCCCTCCCCTGCCTCCACATCTGCCTCTACCCCTGCAACCCCTCCCTTGCCTCCACCTCTGCAACCCCTCCTCTTCGTCCACCCCTGCCTCTACCCCTGCAACCCCTCCCCTGCCTCTACCCCTGCAATCCCTCCCCTGCCTCTACCCCTGCAACCCCTCCCCTGCCTCTACCAGTGCAACCCCTCCACTGCCTCTGCCCCTGCAACCCCTCCCCTGCCTCTACTCCTGCAACCCCTCCCCTGCCTCTACCCCTGCAACCCCTCCCCTGCCTCTACCCCTGCAACCCCTCTCCTGCCTCTACCCCTGCAACCCCTCCCCTGCCTCTACCCCTGCAACTTCCACCCCTGCAACCCCTCCCCTGCCTCTACCCCTGCAACCCCTCCCCTGCCTCTACCCCTGCAACTTCTACCCCTGCAACCCCTCCCCTGCCTCTACCTCTGCAACCCCTCCCCTGCTGCTACCCCTGCAACCTCTCCCCTGCATCTACCGCTGCAACCCCTCCCCTGCAACCCTTCCCCTGTCTCTACCCCTACAACCGCTGCCTTGCCTCCACCCCTGCAACTCCTCTCCTGCCTCTACCCCTGCAACCCCCCTGCCTCTACCCCTGCAACCTCTCCCTTCCCTCCACCCCAGCAACTCCTCCCCTGCATCCATCCTGCAACCCCTCCCCTGCCTCCACCTCTGCCTCTACCCCTGCAACCCCTCCTTTGCCTCCACCTCTGCAACCCCTTCCCTGCCTCCACCCCTGCCTCCACCCCTGCCTCTACCCCTGCCTCCACCCTTGCCTCTACCCCTGCAACCCCTCCCTTGCCTCCACCTCTGCAACCCCTCCCCTGTCTCCACCCCTGCCTCTACCCCTGCAACCCCTCCCTTGCCTCCACCCCTGCAACCCCTCCTCTGCCTCCACCCCTGCCTCTATCCTTGAAACCGCTCCTCTGCCTCCACCCCTGCAACCCCTTCCCTGCCTCCACCCTTGCCTCTACTCCTGCAAGCCCTCCTCTGCCTCCAACCCTGCAACCCCTCCCTTGCCTCCACCCCTGCCTCTACTCCTGCAAGCCCTCCTCTGCCTCCACCCTTGCAACCCCTCCCCTGCCTCCACCCCAACAACCCCTCCCCTGCATCCACCCCTGCAACCCCTCCCCTGCATCCACCCTTGCAACCCCTCCCCTCCCTCCACCTCTGCAACCCATCCCCTACCTCCACCTCTGCAACCCATCCCCTACCTCCACCTCTGCAACCCATCCCCTACCTCCACCTCTGCAACCCCTCCCCTGCATCCACCCCAGCAGCCCCTCCCATGCCGCCACCCCCGCAACCCCTCCCTTGCCTCCACCCCTGCAACCCCTCCCTTGCCTCCACCCCTGCAACCCCTCCCCTGGAGGTTACCTGGAGGTTATTCCGGGGATCAACGCCCCCGCGGCCCGGTCCATGACCAGGCCTCCCGATGGATCAGGGCCTGATCAACTAGGCTGTTACTGCTGGCCGCACGCAGTCCAACGTACGAGCCACAGCCCGGCTGATCCGGCACTGACTTTAGGTATCTGTCCAGCTCTCTCTTGAAGGCAGCCAGGGGTTTATTGGCAATTCCCCTAATGCTTGATGGGAGGCTGTTGAACAGTCTTGGGCCCCGGACACTTATGGTGTTTTCTCTTAGTGTATCAATGGCGCCCCTACTTTTTATTTGGGGCATTTTGCATCGCCTGCCCAGTCTTTTACTTTCGTAGGGAGTGATTTCTGTGCGCAGATTTGGGACCATTCCTTCCAAGATTTTCCAAGTGTAGATTATAATATATCTCTCCCTCCTGCGTTCCAACGAGTACAAGTCAAGTGCTTCCAAGCGTTCCCAGCAGTTAAGGTGCTTGACAGAACTTACATGTGCAGTAAAGGATATCTGTACAGTCTCTAGATCTGCGATTTCACCTGCTTTGAATGGAGATGTTAATGTACAGCAGTATTCCAGCCTAGAGAGAACAAGTGATTTGAAAAGGGTCATCATTGGCTTGGCATCTCTCGTTTTGAACGTTCTCATTATCCATCCTATCATTTTCTTTGCACTTGTGATCGTGGCACTGTTGTGATCCTTGAAAGTGAGATCCTCAGACATTACTACTCCCAGGTCCCTTACATTATTTTTCCGCTCTATTGTATGGCCAGAGTCTGTAGTATACTCTGTTCTAGTTATTATCTCCTCCAGTTTTCCATAACGGAGTAGTTGGAATTTGTCCTCATTGAACATCATATTGTTTACCGTTGCCCACTGGAAAACTTTGTTTATATCTTCTTGGAGGTTAACCGCGTCCTCAGCAGATGACAGCCTCATGCAGATCCTAGTATCCTCCGCAAAGGATGATACGGTGCTGTGATGTATATCTCTGTCTATGTCTGACATGAGGATAATGAATAAGATGGGGGCGAGTACTGTGCCTTGTGGAACAGAGCTCTTCACTATGGCAGCCTCCGATTTAACTCTGTTGACCACTACTCTTTGTGTTCGATTTGTTAGGAAGTTGAAGATCCATCTCCCCACTTTCCCAGTTATTCCTTTAGCACGTATTTTATGGGCTATAACGCCATGATCGCATTTGTCGAATGCTTTTGCAAAGTCTGTGTATATTACATCTGCATTCTGATTTTCTTCCAGTGCATCCAAGGCCATATCATAGTGATCCAGTAGTTGTGAGAGGCAGGAGCGACCTGCCCTGAACCCATGTTGCCCTGGATTGTGCAGATTTTGGGAATCCAGGTGATTTGCAATCCTGCTTCTTAGCACTCTTTCAAAGATTTTTATGATGTGGGACGTCAGAGCTATTGGTCTATAGTTCTTAGCTAATGCTTTGCTGCCACCTTTATGGAGTGGGGCTATATCCGTTGTTTTAAGTGACTGTGGAATTTCACCCATGTCCAAGCTCCTCCTCCATAGTGTACTTAGGGCACGCGAGAGGGGTTTCTTGCAGTTCTTAATGAAAACAGAGTTCCACGAGTCTGGGCCCGGGGCTGAGTGCATGAGCATGTTGTCAATGGCTTTTTCGAAATCTATCGGAGTTAGGGTAATGTCGGAAATCTGGCATACATTTATGGAGTTTTGAGGCTCATACATGAAGAAATCATTTGGGTTGTCGATCCTCAGACCGATTAGTGGTTCACTAAACACAGAGTCGTACTGGGATTTCAATATTTCACTCATTTCCTTGTTGTCATCTCTGTAAGTCCCATCCTGTCTGAGTAAGGGCCCGATACTTGATGTGGTATTTGCCTTGTTTAAGGCATATGAAAAGAAATATTTTGAATTTCTTTTAATTTCACTATAGCTTTAAGCTCCTCCTGTCTCTCCTGGTTCCTGTGAGAGTCGTTTAACTTAAGTTCGATAGTTTCCACTTCCCTGGTCAGCGCCTCCTTTCGTGTATCAGATATTCTAGCACTCCTGAGGAGCTCAGTGACTCTTCGTCGTCTTGAAACCCCTCTCCTATAACCCCTCCCTTGCCTCCACCCCTGCATCCCCTCCCCTTTCCCATTTTCTGCACCCCTTCCGTGTAACTCCTCACCTGCGTCAACCCCTTCTCGAAGGATACAGGAAGAGGAGGTATGGGGGGTATTGGGGGTATGAGGGGTATGGGGAGTATGGGGGAGGGGAAGAGGGTTAGGGGAAGAGGGTTAGTGGAGGAGCGGATGGAGGGTGGAGGGGTAATGTTGAAGGGTGACAGAGGTCAGAGGTCAAACAGCAGGCGGCTGTGTCTGGTTTCGTAGTCTTGACTTAATTGGTCGTTTGGACGTCAAAAGAAGGAGTCTGGTTAGTGTCTGATGGTTTGTTTAAAACTTTGTGGTCGGGAGGAAAGTTTTTTAATTACTATCATTAGGCACATGGATACCTCTAATTACCGGTATTAGGCACACGTATACCTTTAATTACCATAATTTGGTACACAGTGCCTATAACCAACACTTGAACTGTGTACTGGAGCTTCATGCACACACAACACAAGTGTTCTTAAACAGGATGAAGACAAGAAGAAGAAGAAGAAGACGATGGAGAAGAAGAAGATAAAGAAGATGACGGTGACTTTGTTTAGAGTTTTTGCTGCCGAAGCGGCTAGTTTATTGTGCACCTCAGATCCATTCTACGGGTGACAGAGCAAGAACATATGGATACACAAAAGGCCCAGTAACTAGGCCCCTGCGGGTTAACAGGAGCACATTTAGATTTTGTTTTATCTTTTGCAAGCAAATTTATATCTACAATTGTCTTATCTGTTGTAAGTAAATTTAGAATATATAATAGGTTTGGCTATGACAATATCAGTCCGATTACAGCGCCAGTTGCTTCGTAAACTTGCTTATCTACGTTAATGCTTACACACACAACCAGAATGTTTTCTTACTCAGGATGAAGAACATATTGTTTGTATTGTGAACGCAACCTGGATAACCCCAGTCAAGTCAGGTTTTCATCTAGGACTGTCTGTCTTATTTCCACTGGGGATCCTTTACAGCTCTTCCTGAGGATGCGAGCCACACTAGTCTCCCGGCAACCAGGTTCCCTATCCCTCGATGTGTATCCTCGGGCTACAGGATTGGCGTTTCCTGACACATTTTTCCCATGGATACGACCCACAACAGTCGGCTAACACTGAAGCAATTATTTTTTTACTTCTGGGAAAAGGGCGAGTGAAGCAATGTGAAAGTGATGGTGGCAACTTACGACACTAGTAACAAGTACACTGTAGTGATAGTGACACCTTCAACACTAGCATCAAGTACATTGTGGTGATAGTGACACCTTCAACACTTGCATCAAGTACAGTGTAGTGATAGTGACACCTTCAACACTAGCATCAAGTACACTGTGGTGATAGTGACACCTTCAACACTTGCATCAAGTACAGTGGAGTGATAGTGACACCTTCAACACCAGCATCAGGTACTCCATGTATAAGTCCCATCAGACACCTTAACTACTGGGAGCGCCTGGAAGCACTTGACCTGTACTCACTGGAGCGCAGGCGAGAGAGATATATATAATCTAGACCTGGAAGATTCTGGAGGGACTGGTCCCTAATATGCACACAGCAATCACTCCATACGAAAGCAAAAGACTTGGCAGGCGATGCAACATACCCCAGTGAAAAGTAGGGGTGTCACTGGTACACTAAGAGAAAACGCAATAAGTGTCCGGGGCCCAAGACTGCTCAACAGCCTCCCACCAGCAATAAGGGGCATTACCGGTAGACCCCTGGTTGTCTTCAAGAGGGAGCTGGACAGATACCTAAAGACGGTGCCGGATCAGCCGGGCTGTGGTTCGTACGTTGGATTGCGTGCGGTCAGCATAACAGCCTCATTGATCAGGCCCTGATCCACCGGGAGGCCTGGTCGTGGACCGGGCAGCGGGGGCGTTGATCCCCGGAATTTCCAGGTAGACTCCAGGTAGGTAGGTAGTGACACCTTCAACACTAGCATCAAATACACTGTAGTGATAGTGACACCTCCAACACTAGCATCAAATACACTGTAGTGATAGTGACACCTTCAACACTAGCATCAAATACACTGTAGTGATAGTGACACCTTCAACACTAGCATTACACTGTAGTGATAGTGACACTTCAACACCAGCATCAAATACACTGTAGTGATAGTGACACCTTCAACACTAGCATCAAATACACTGTAGTGATAGTGACACCTTTCACCTTCAACACTAGCATCAAATACACTGTAGTGATAGTGACACCTTCAACACTAGCATCAAATACACTGTAGTGATAGTGACACCTTCAACACTAGCATCAAATACACTGTAGTGATAGTGACACACTTCAACACTGTAGTGATAGTGCACTCATCAAGTACACTGTAGTGATAGTGACACACTAGCATCAAATACACTGTAGTGATAGTGCACTCATCAAGTACACTGTAGTGATAGTGACACCTTCAACACTAGCATCAAGTACACTGTAGTGATAGTGACACCTTCAACACTAATATCATAATTATTGTTCAAACAGCCAAAGATATGTTCGTCACATGAACACATGAGGAAGTCATAAACAGCTGATGCGACAACTTATCGCTCACAAGGCTCTGTCTCACTAACCCCAGGTGGGCGAAACGCTTCATTAATACATGACCTAATACCGTTTTTGTGCTCTGTGAGGTCTTCTACTACTACCTTCAAGAATGCATCACCTTCTGGACCCTCCCCTGACTTCATACAATGTGTGTCCATGCATTGTTTTGTTTGTACTGGCCTGAGGAAAGCCCTGATGAGCGAAACATAGCTACAGTTAATATCTTATTTGTTTCGTATGTGTTCATATACTTAATAACTGAAATTATAACCTAGTATGCAGTGACAGCTGTGTCGTGGGTATAGAACAGACGTCCAGGTTGTTTCTCATGCTACACACGGTGTTCTCATCATAATTTCATTAGATCTAAGCTCTCTCTCTTACTCTCTCTCAACTCTGTAACCTTTATCTTGCTTTGCGCATTATTTTGAAAAGAATTGTGATTTTTAATCACTTATATTTAAACCAGGTCCAAAAAAATATTGAATTACTCCTTGAGAAGCTAGCCAACGAAAGTAGCCTGAAGGAAAGTGTTGAATATAACTTTGGCATATCTGTGTGTAGCATCAGGAATAATATTAGTAGAGAAGTAAATAATGAAAGAGAATGTCACAGGAATACAGTTAGAAGCCTGAGAGGATCTGTCACCCACTACTGATAATTAAATAACATGGATGTATAAAAGTACGTTTTTGGAGCAACTTGCAATGTGAACAGACTGACTAATGTTCTAGTAGCCAGGCTTAGGCTTGGTTACAAGTACTTCTGGCAGTTTGGCAGACACACAGATGATTAAATTAAAGGCAAAATTTGCGGTCATTCTTATGGCACTTGAACACTATGTGCTTTATTGCTCACCTATTGAGGAATACAGAGATAGTATGATAACGTTTGTGATATGGCGAGGTATCTAATTTTCCGTTAATAAGAGACCTTGACATATTACATATTAAGCAAATGTCCTAAATTTGGTGGCAGCAGGTAAGAAATTGTTGATATAGATCCAGATGTTCTGTTAACCCTTTTGGAGGCCTAGTTCCTAGGTCTTTCGTGTATGTTACCTCTTTTGGGCCTAGTTCCTAGGCTCCTTGTGTATCCATGTTCTCTTGCGCTACCGTATTGGGTGCACACTAAACTAGCCGCGCCGACTGCCAAATTTAATCTTAAAAATGTATACATATATTCAATTGTAAAAATCTATACATATATTCAATTGTAAAAATATATACATATATTCAATTGTAAAAATATATACATATATTCAATTGTAAAAATATATACATATATTCAATTGTAAAAATATATACATATATTCAATTGTAAAAATATATACATATATTAAATTTTGCGTCAAAAGATACCTCGGCGTCGACCAAGACTTCGACTGAGCATGTGTTGAGCGTAAACACTGCTGAGTCCGTGTTGACCAGGGACCCTGCTGAATACGTGTGTTGAAAGGGGACCCTGCCGAGTATGCGTACAGACTAGAGACCCTGCTGAGTATATGTGTGTTGAGAGGCGACTACACAGCATAGTACCACTTATTATAGTCACTCCTGGAGGTTACCTGGAGGTTATTCCGGGGATCAACGCCCCCGCGGCCCGGTCCACGACCAGGCCTCCCGATGGATCAGGGCCTGATCAACTAGGCTGTTACTGCTGGCCGCACGCAGTCCGACGTACGAGCCACAGCCCGGCTGATCCGGCACCGACTTTAGGTATCTGTCCAGCTCTCTTGAAGGCAGCCAGGGGTTTATTGGCAATTCCCCTAATGCTTGATGGGAGGCTGTTGAACAGTTTTGGGCCCCGGACACTTATGGTGTTTTCTCTTAGTGTACCAATGGCGCCCCTACTTTTTATTGGCGGCATTTTGCATCGCCTGCCCAGTCTTTTACTTTCGTAGGGAGTGAGTTCTGTGTGCAGATTTGGGACCATTCCTTCCAAGATTTTCCAAGTGTAGATTATGATATATCTCTCCCTCCTGCGTTCCAACGTGTACAAGTCAAGTGCTTCCAAGCGTTCCCAGTAGTTAAGGTGCTTGACAGAACTTATACGTGCAGTAAAGGATCTCTGTACACTCTCTAGATCTGCGATTTCACCTGCTTTGTATGGAGATGTTAATGTACAGCAGTATTCCAGCCTAGAGAGAACAAGTGATTTGAAAAGGATCATCATGGGCTTGGCATCTCTCATTTTGAAAGTTCTCATTATCCATCCTATCATTTTCTTTGCACGTGCGATCGTGGCACTGTTGTGATCCTTGAAAGTGAGATCCTCAGACATTACTACTCCCAGGTCCCTTACATTATTTTTCCGCTCTATTGTATGGCCGGAGTCAGTAGTATACTCTGTTCTAGTTATTATCTCCTCCAGTTTTCCATAACGGAGTAGTTGGAATTTGTCCTCATTGAACATCATATTGTTTACCGTTGCCCACCGTTATGATTACACTCATGGGGGAAGAGCCAAACACTTAAGGATCATCAAACACCTGGAAAATGGGATGTGATAAGGTTAAACTCAAGTAGGGCAAAACTAGTTCCAACTCCTTTGATGATGAGCTCCTCACTGGCATCAAGAACTCTGCTTCAAGCGGCCACCCACCGGAAAATTCTTGTATCATACATAACTTACGGTGATAGTGCCTTAACCTCATCCTCGGTGTCTTGTGTTTATATATATACACAGTGGGGTCAGTTTTTATACTCTGTGTTATGGCTTAATGGTTTTCCTTGGTGACAGCTCCAGTATATTATTTTTTTGTGTTGTTCCTGAGTTATGTCAGGTGATGAAAGGGTGATTCACATCAGCTGGGTAAAAATATTATATTTCCTGGCATCGGTGTGACGTACTTACTTATATGAGCTTGCGTGGGGAGGGAAGGAGGAGGGAGGAGCTCTAGCTCTTGGTCCGGAATCTTAACTCTCTACCGACAAACGTTCTATGGATATATATACTTGCCATACTCCGTAGTGGAAGGGGGTGGAGCTGCCAGCCACAGGGAGACCCAGAAGATCCGCAAATATGAAGACCTTCCCCCTTGCTATAACTTCATCCCAATAGGGTCAGAGACCCTTGGAGCATGGGGCAAGTATGCTCTAAAGTTCCTCAAAGAGCTGGGTGAAAAGCTCATCATAGAAACCAAGGACCACAGGGCGACCAGCTTCCTCTTTCAGAGACTCAGTGTTGCAATCCAGAGAGGAAATGCCTGCAGCATTCTGGGCACGCGGCCCACCGCCGGGGAGCTGGACGAAGTATTCGAGATGTACCTCTGAGTTACCTATGTTGTTTTACTTTCTATCGTATTTTTGTGAATGTTTTGTCAATGTATTTTGTCTTTAAATAAAATATACATAAAATATAGGGGGTGGTAGGAGAAAATTCTCAAACAGCTTCAGGGAGAACCTTGAGTTTTCCCTGAAGCAAGTTTATTCTTTTCTCTGAGGATGAGGGTCCCTATAATAGTTCTAGAGGTGGTACCTCCCTATATATTATATATATATATATATATATATATATATATATATATATATATATATATATATATATATATATATATATATATATATATATATATATATATGCAATAAGATCACAGTAAACAGGTGATTTCAGAATATGCAAAACAACCACTCTGAAAGAATAGAGAAATTCCAAGCGCTTTCGTGACTACTCACATTATCAAGGAACTATGAAAGTAAAGCATCCAAGGAAGCTATATAAGGGGTCTGGCCAACACCTCACTATCAGATCCCACAACGGTTAAACACCTGACGCGCGCCGGCCCAACTGGACAGGTCCTTTGCACAACTCACCAACAAACTATTAGAATAGTTGGTGGGATCTGATAGTGAGGTGCTGGCCAGACCCCTTATATAGCTTCCTTGGATGCTTTACTTTCATAGTTCCTTGATAATGTGAGTAGTCACGAAAGCGCTTGGAATTTCTCTATTCTTTCAGAGTGGTTGTTTTGCATATATATATATATATATATATATATATATATATATATATATATATATATATATATATATATATATATATATATATATATATATATATATATATTATGTATATAAAACTATAACTTGCCGATCCTTTAGATAGCTTCCCAGAGAGCTAGCTAAATTCTCAATGCTCTAGACTAGACTACTGCACCACCTTCGCATTAAAACCTTAGGTGTCCAGTGAGAACACGAGACATGCTCTCCCTAATGCACAAACAACACACACATTTGGGAGTGGTAAGCTCATGGACTAATTTCCTTCTCCCACGGCAGAGTGTGTACACTGATGTACATGCATGGTGTGTACACTGGTATACATGGCAGGGTGAGCACACTGGTGTACATGGTAGGGCGTGTACAATGGTATACATGAGCCATATAACACTTGTACATAACGCCTTAAAACAATATTGAGTGGCAATATATATATATATATATATATATATATATATATATATATATATATATATATATATATATATATAATATATATATATATATATAATATATATATATATATATATATATAATATATATATATATATATAATATATATATATATATATATATATATATATATATATATACACTATTACAATTAAAATTCGGTTACCTCAATACATTACATAAACGACTGAAAAACATGAATTAAAAACCACCAGAAATAATTTTTTATGTAGTTGGTATTAATCTGGCGAGTGCTGAGCGCCCTAAGTTAGAATTTGCATAACGCACTTATTTTAGGATAATTTATTATACTTGTACGCTCTTAGGATAATGAGGTACAACAGACTGTATAATACATCTCATATAAAAACTACGAATAAATGAATATATATGTATGATGCAGACAGATGATAGTATCTATAGTGGTGGTGGAACATAGCAACTGCTGCTGCTGCTGCTGCTGCTGCTGCTGCTGCTGCTGCTCCTTTTCCTGCTGCTCCTGCTACTGCTGGCTGTGCTGATACTGCTGTTGTTGCTTCTGTTAGTGGTGCTGTTACTGCTGTTAGTGGTGTTACTACTGTTGTTGCTGCTGGTGCTGTTACTGCTGTTGATGCTGCTGCTGCTGGTGGTGCGGTTACTTCTGTCGTTGTTGCTGCTGGTGGTGCTGTTACTGCTGTTGTTGCTGCTGTTGTTGTTACTGCTGTTGTTGCTGCTGCTGGTGTTGTTACTGCTGTTGTTGCTGCTGGTGGTGCTGTTACTGCTGTTGTTGCTGCTGGTGGTGCTGTTACTGCTGTTGATGTTGTTGTTACTGCTGTTGTTGCTGCTGCTGGTGTTGTTACTGCTGTTGTTGCTGCTGGTGGTGCTGTTACTGCTGTTGTTGCTGCTGGTGGTGTTGTTACTGCTGTTGTTGCTGCTGGTGGTGCTGTTACTGCTGTTGTTGCTGCTGGTGGTGCTGTTACTGCTGTTGCTGCTGGTGGTGCTGTTACTGCTGTTGCTGCTGCTGGTGTTGTTACTGCTGTTGTTGCTGCTGCTGGTGTTGTTACTGCTGTTGTTGCTGCTGGTGGTGCTGTTACTGCTGTTGTTGCTGCTGGTGGTGCTGTTACTGCTGTTGTTGCTGCGAGTGGTGCTTTTACTGTTGTTTTTGCTGGTGGTGCTGTTACTGCTGTTGCTGATGCTGCTGTTACTCCTGTTGTTGCTGCTGCTGGTGTTGCTGTTTCTGTTTTTGTTGCTGCTGCTGCTGCTGTTACTGCTGTTGTTGCTGGTGGTGGTGCTGTTACTCCTGTTGTTGCTGGTGGTGGTGCTGTTACTCCTGTTGGTGCTGTTACTGCTGCTGTTGCTGGTGGTGGTGCTGTTACTGCTGTTGCTGCTGATGGTGGTGCTGCTACTGTTGTTGCTGCTGCTGCTGTTACTGCCGTTGTTGTTGCTGGTGGTGCTGTTCCTCCTGTTGCTTCTGCTGTTACTGCTGTTGCTGCTGGTGCCCTTACTACTGTTGTTGTTTCTGGTGGTGATGCTGTTACTCCTGTTGTTGCTGCTGCTGCTGGTGCTGGTGCTGCTGTTGTTGCTGCTGCGGCTGCTGCTGATGTTTGTGGTGGTGTTACTGCTGATGCTATTACTGCTGTTGCTGCTAGTGCTGTTATTGCGTTTGTTGTTGGTGCTGTTACTGTTGTTGCTGGTGGTGGTGCTGTTATTGCTGTTGTTGCTGTTGCTGCTGTGGTTGTTGCTGCTGCTGTTGTTGTACTGTTGTTGCTGTTGCTGTTACAGCTGCTTCTCTATCTCATTCATATAATCATTTTGTGTATTCCATGTATAATATTTCTGCATTGTTAATCATTATATGTTTATTAACTTAAATAACTGCTAGTAATAAAATAATTTCTGAGTTATTATGGTAAGTGGTGAACCAGCAAGACGATCACTCCCACTGAGCACCACTCAGTTCCCAAAAATGACTACCTTTGTTAATTATTATGCACATTGTATAATTTAACACGTCAACTGTACTACAGATAAATTTCTAACCAGAGATTTATATATTTGTGATAATTTAATATTTCTAAATTTTGTGGACTTTTGTGTAATATATTTACTTATTCATTACAAATAAACTTTAGGTTCTTCTTTAGTGCAAAGTGAATATTAGGTTTAAGAACCTGCAGCCTCAGAACACAATATTAGGTTTAAGAACCTCCAGCCTCAGAACACAATATTAGGTTTAAGAACCTCCAGCCTCAGAACACAATATTAGGTTTAAGAACCTCCAGCCTCAGAACACAATATTAGGTTTAAGAACCTCCAGCCTCAGAACACAATATTAGGTTTAAGAACCTCCAGCCTCAGAACACAATATTAGGTTTAAGAACCTCCAGCCTCAGAACACAATATTAGGTTTAAGAACCTCCAGCCTCAGAACACAATATTAGGTTTAAGAACCTCCAGCCTCAGAACACAATATTAGGTTTAAGAACCTCCAGCCTCAGAACACAATATTAGGTTTAAGAACCTCCAGCCTCAGAACACAATATTAGGTTTAAGAACCTACAGCCTCAGAACACAATATTAGGTTTAAGAACCTCCAGCCTCAGAACACAATATTAGGTTTAAGAACCTCCAGCCTCAGAACACAATATTAGGTTTAAGAACCTCCAGCCTCAGAACACAATATTAGGTTTAAGAACCTCCAGCCTCAGAACACAATATTAGGTTTAAGAACCTCCAGCCTCAGAACACAATATTAGGTTTAAGAACCTCCAGCCTCAGAACACAATATTAGATTTAAGAACCTCCAGCCTCAGAACACAATATTAGGTTTAAGAACCTCCAGCCTCAGAACACAATATTAGGTTTAAGAACCTCCAGCCTCAGAACACAATATTAGGTTTAAGAACCTCCAGCCTCAGAACACAATATTAGGTTTAAGAACCTCCATCCTCAGAACACAATATTAGGTTTAAGAACCTCCAGCCTCAGAACACAATATTAGGTTTAAGAGCCTCCAGCCTCAGAACACAATATTAGGTTTAAGAGCCTCCAGCCTCAGAACACAATATTAGGTTTAAGAGCCTCCAGCCTCAGAACACAATATTAGGTTTAAGAGCCTCCAGCCTCAGAACACAATATTAGGTTTAAGAGCCTCCAGCCTCAGAACACAATATTAGGTTTAAGAGCCTCCAGCCTCAGAACACAATATTAGGTTTAAGAACCTCCAGCCTCAGAACACAATATTAGGTTTAAGAACCTCCAGCCTCAGAACACAATATTAGGTTTAAGAACCTCCAGCCTCAGAACACAATATTAGGTTTAAGAACCTCCAGCCTCAGAACACAATATTAGGTTTAAGAACCTCCAGCCTCAGAACACAATATTAGGTTTAAGAACCTCCAGCCTCAGAACACAATATTAGGTTTAAGAACCTCCAGCCTCAGAACACAATATTAGGTTTAAGAACCTCCAGCCTCAGAACACAATATTAGGTTTAAGAACCTCCAGCCTCAGAACACAATATTAGGTTTAAGAACCTCCAGCCTCAGAACACAATATTAGGTTTAAGAGCCTGCAGCCTCAGAACACAATATTAGGTTTAAGAACCTCCAGCCTCAGAACACAATATTAGGTTTAAGAGCCTGCAGCCTCAGAACACAATATTAGGTTTAAGAACCTCCAGCCTCAGAACACAATATTAGGTTTAAGAGCCTGCAGCCTCAGAACACAATATTAGGTTTAAGAACCTCCAGCCTCAGAACACAATATTAGGTTTAAGAACCTGCAGCCTCAGAACACAATATTAGGTTTAAGAACCTCCAGCCTCAGAACACAATATTAGGTTTAAGAACCTCCAGCCTCAGAACACAATATTAGGTTTAAGAGCCTGCAGCCTCAGAACACAATATTAGGTTTAAGAACCTCCAGCCTCAGAACACAATATTAGGTTTAAGAACCTCCAGCCTCAGAACACAATATTAGGTTTAAGAGCCTGCAGCCTCAGAACACAATATTAGGTTTAAGAACCTCCAGCCTCAGAACACAATATTAGGTTTAAGAACCTCCAGCCTCAGAACACAATATTAGGTTTAAGAGCCTCCATCCTCAGAACACAATATTAGGTTTAAGAACCTCCAGCCTCAGAACACAATATTAGGTTTAAGAGCCTCCATCCTCAGAACACAATATTAGGTTTAAGAGCCTCCATCCTCAGAACACAATATTAGGTTTAAGAACCTCCAGCCTCAGAACACAATGTTAGGTTTAAGAACCTCCAGCCTCAGAACACAATACTTGGTGCAAAATACCAATGATGATAAAACGTTTTGGGTGGATTATAATTTGGCGTTTAATTAACAAAGATTGTTCTATTTTTTTTTTTTTTTTGGTTGCTGTCCAGACTATCTTTCCGTCACTAATCGTTTTCCTTCATAAAGTACGTAAGTGAATAGTTTTTTGGACGCCACTGCAAATATGACGAGTCAAAGATATAATGCAATAAATAAACGGATGGGTAGAATACTTTTACTGTAATTAGACTGAAAACATTTCTGAGAGCACCAATAAAACTTCCCTGGAATTAAAATATCAAAATTCATTACTACAACGATAAGAGATAATATCGCACTGAAGCAAAATTAGTTCAGTGATATCGCACAAAAAAAAGACTTCCTGTGGTTCCGTTATTATTGTTGTTTTATGAAAAAAAAAAAACTTAAGGATGATGCAAAATAAAGCAAAAAATGAATACAAATCCCTAGAAAACTACCTGTAGAACGAAGGTTGATGAAATGTAAGTTTATAATATCAACGTATTGTAAACAAGAGAAGGCAAAAGGAAACTTCAGTTAACTAATGTACTAAACAAACAAATTTCGAAACACCTAAATGTATAAATCTCAATATACTAAAAGGCTGTTAGACACCTTCACTAAAACACTGGATGATGCAGCTGAAGTGCGGCGTCCACTCTGAAACAATGAAGATACAAAGGAAAACTCCAGAGATACGCTACAAAATGGCCCTAATAAATAAAAGATGAGCTAAGGTTACAAACAGAAAATAGCTTCATTATTTATAAAGAGGAAAAGAGAAAACATGTTAATCTTATATAAGATTATCAAACATACGAGAAAATAAATAAAGGAGGCAGAGAGAACAGTCCACAACTGTAAACATAGATAAAAGAAAGTGCCGAAGATGCTAGGAAATATTCCTTTATATATAGTGTTAGACTGCTGGAATCTGAACCAGGAGGAGCTACTACGGTCCACAGTCACGGAAACTATAAAAAAAAAAATTATAAGCCATAAACACTAAAAACAGGACAGAACGAGTGAAGCTTAATTCCTGTACATGTAAATAGGTAATGTCACTCACACACACACACACACACACACACACACACACACACACACACACACACACACACACACACACCTTAGCCATTTTTATAACAATTTTCTGTAACCTAAATACAGCCCAAGTGGTGACATATCGAAGCAGTATATCGCTGTTGGCTTTAATTTGGCCAAAAAAATAAAAATGTCAGGTTCATACATCGAGTGCTAACGTAGCTACCTAAGACACGCAGAAGCTTTGCATATATAATACCTGGGCTGGCGTGCTGAGGCAGCCAGGTAATTACCTGATCTACAACTTCTCTCGCTTTTGTTTTTGCCACAGTATCAATTTCCAAATGTGCCGGTGGCGAAATGGATACTTTTGTTTGCTGGCGAAAATTACACCCGGGGTGTTGTGAGTTGTGTTAAATCAATGGTGGGAGAACTGTTGCCTCTGGGAGGGGCAGACTTATGTTGAGAAGTGTTGTGTGTGTGTGTGTGTGTGTGTGTGTGTGTGTGTGTGTGTGTGTTCATCTGTGTGGTTGTAGGTCTCCTGTTCTCGCCTCTTCGCTGGTCGCTGCTAGGTTCACTCTCTCCTGGCTGACGTCGCTGCTAGGTTCACTCTCTCCTGGCTGACGTCATCATATAGCTGGAGGAGAGGAGGAATATCATGCTATATTAAAATTTAATTGGAAAGTATATTATGTATCTAACTCCAAAATTTAATATAACCATATTAAATTTTGGATAGATAGGAAGGTTATTCACTCGTGTACTTAATTTGCTAGAAACCCGAAAATTACACCAAAATCTGCTGTAAAGTGAGAATTTCTAGAAATATTAGGTAACAACCAAATATCCACAACTGTTATTTACCGCTAGCATTAACTGTTTTTGATCACTTTCTGTTACAATGTGCTTGACTGTCCGTTAACAGAGGAATATTCTTACAAACAGTACGATAACCTATTTTATATACCTAAGTTTCTCATTAGTGAAAATATTTTGACAGATATTTTGATCAAGTATGCTAAATTTACGTGTAACATATAATAATTTCTAAATAAAATACCCAATTGTACTGCTGTTAAACCTGTTTGGGCGTAGTTCCTGGATCTTCTGTGTATCCTTGTGGTCTCCCTCTACCATCCATAAGACTGATATGGGGGCGCACAAGCATATGTTCCTTCCAGTGAACTTGGAGCTCCAAGGCAATCTCGAGGTTAGGATTTTTAGCATTTTCCGGTAGTGTACGGACAGGCCTCGGGGTTCCATTGTTTACTTGTAAAATATTTAAAGAATCAGATTTCCATATCAATCGAATCCAGTATAGATTATCTTGCCTGTAGGGCCCACTGGGCCAACACCTCCCAAGGAGAACATCAAAATGGTATAAAATACCGACAGGTTGGTAGGTAAGACACAAAGGCAACAGTTAGGCAACTTTATTCCGAAACGTTTCGCCTACACAGTAGGCTTCTTCAGTCGAATACAGAAAGTAGGCAGGAACAGTAGAGATGTGAAGACGATGTAATCAGTCCATCACCCTTGAAGTCGTAGAATTTGAGGTTGTCAGTCCCTCAGCCTGGAGAGTTCAGTTCCATAGTCAGGAACTATCTGAAGATCAAGCGACAGTGCGGAGACTTAAATACTGTCGGAAGGAGAGGTGCATAGTAGTAGTAGTAGTAGTGAGAATGTAGCCACTGATAGGTCAGGTCCCTCTCAGATCCAACAGAAAACACCTTGGACAACCCTTTCAAGTGAGAACTGTTGGATCTGAGAGGGACCTGACCTATCAGTGGCTACATTCTCACTACTACTATGCACCTCTCCTTCCGACAGTATTTAAGTCTCCGCACTGTCGCTTGATCTTCAGATAGTTCCTGACTATGGAACTGAACTCTCCAGGCTGAGGGACTGACAACCTTAAATTCTACGACTTCAAGGGTGATGGACTGATTACATCGTCTTCACATCTCTACTGTTCCTGCCTACTTTCTGTATTCGACTGAAGAAGCCTACTGTGTAGGCGAAACGTTTCGGAATAAAGTTGCCTAACTGTTGCCTTTGTGTCTTACCTACCAACTTCCCAAGGACATACCTGTGTAGGTTTACCATGAAGTAGTTTTTTGAACTTCGATACAAGAAAGTGATACTGTATATAAAACATTGCTTTATTCTGTTCTAAAATGATACGTGCTGAACACCGTCGACATTGAACAAGTGGAAGGTGTCCATCTCTGAACGTCAAAACACCGAGTATATAAAATAAATCGAATGATAACCGGTTAGAGGGGTTCAGGTTATACATCCCAGCAAGTTGAAGATTGCGAAGTGACTTAATACAAGAAAATTATCGTACAACTGGACAGTTTTAATTAATTCTTTTTCTGTTTGTATATCAGTCTATCCTTTCGTCTCTTTGTCATTTACACTCTCTGTTTCCAACCCTTCTATAACGGCGAGAGGCTTGGAGGAGTGGGCATGCGGATAGGATAATAGAGGTGAATCAATATACTCTTTCCTTCCTTGATAGTTTCTAGTGGTAGTGATGACATCAGCGATACCAACCAGGCAGCTGAGGGAGGCTTCAAGCAGGTGTTGTATGACCCTTGTTGACCCGCCCAGCCCTGCCCCGCCCTCTTCTGCCGTGACTTGCCCCTCCCGGACCTGCCCCACCCTACCTCTCCCTGCCTGGCCCCGCCCTGCCTAGTTGGTCTTGACCTGTTCCTTCCAGGGCACTTACCTTGGCCCTAAACGCCTCTTACCACCCAGTGCCCAGCCTGCCGACACACGAACGGAACCTACAGAGAGACGGACGAGTGTAATGGGTTGCCAGGCGCCACAACATGCCTGCTAACCCTTCACAACATTATGAATTATGCAGCTTAAAAAAAAATCCCATCTCTCTTTCTCTCTCTCACACTTAAATACATGTGCAACGTATTTAAAAGATAAACAAGTTTCACTCTAACTTAACCATGTAATAAAACTTGAATAATGGTTGATATTTCTTCAAAGATAATACCGAGACGGACATAAACCATGGTAACCGCTCTGATCAGCTCAATTAATGTATAAAAAATATTTTAACTTTGTTATTTAAATAAGAGAACGTGATTTATTTATTCGCAATACAATTATTTATACATTTGCCTGAAAAGGAAACTTACAAGCTTGAGCACACAGACAACAATGACGTTAAACATATATAAAACTACATTAATTATTATTAAATGTTAGAATAAAAATATCAAAAATAAACAAATAGAGAATAGTTCATAAAAAATTATTGGTAAGAAAATATAAATAAGGAAATGCGCTAAATAAACAAATTCATGATTACCTAAATACACAAGTGAAGAAAGAACTTGGAAAAAAAAAAGTGTTTCCCCGAGACAGAAATCATTCAAGTCGCCAGATTTTTCTCTCAACTCCACCGACTTTTGAGTAAAAATTACGACGACATTTTTTCCCATCATGTTAATAGCCATCTGGAGGTGCCTCAAACTAAGGTGAATACTATGAATTATATAGGAATTATTATTATTATATTTATATATATATATATATATATATATATATATATATATATATATATATATATATATATATATATATATATATATATATATATATATATATATATGTCGTGCCGAATAGGCAGAACTTGCGATCTTGGCTTAAATAGCAACGCTCATCTTGCCATATAGGACAAGCGAAAATTTGTGTATGCAATAATTTCGCAAAAACCATTCTAAATCTAAAGAATAAATATATTTCATTGTTTGCTTAGTATTAAATTACTGTAAACGTATTTATAATATATTTAGTAGGATTAGGCTAAAATAAATTCCGCTTGTTATAATAAGGTTAGGTAAGTTTTCTAAGATTCTTTTGGTGCAAAATTAAAATTTTTTACATTAACATTAATGAAAAAAATATATCTTTAAACGTACAAGAGAAAATTTTAGAAAGGACTTAATTTTAAATGAGTTCTTGCTAATTGACCACTTTTACATAGTCGGCACGACTATATATATATATATATATATAAACATATATATATATATATATATAAACATATATATATATATATATATAAACATATATATATATATATATAAACATTATATATATATATATTTTTTTTTTTTTTTTTATTATCACACCGGCCGATTCCCACCAAGGCAGGGTGGCCCGAAAAAGAAAAACTTTCACCATCATTCACTCCATCACTGTCTTGCCAGAAGGGTGCTTTACACTACAGTTTTTAAACTGCAACATTAACACCCCTCCTTCAGAGTGCAGGCACTGTACTTCCCATCTCCAGGACTCAAGTCCGGCCTGCCGGTTTCCCTGAATCCCTTCATAAATGTTACTTTGCTCACACTCCAACAGCACGTCAAGTATTAAAAACCATTTGTCTCCATTCACTCCTATCAAACACGCTCACGCATGCCTGCTGGAAGTCCAAGCCCCTCGCACACAAAACCTCCTTTACCCCCTCCCTCCAACCCTTCCTAGGCCGACCCCTACCCCGCCTTCCTTCCACTACAGACTGATACACTCTTGAAGTCATTCTGTTTCGCTCCATTCTCTCTACATGTCCGAACCACCTCAACAACCCTTCCTCAGCCCTCTGGACAACAGTTTTGGTAATCCCGCACCTCCTCCTAACTTCCAAACTACGAATTCTCTGCATTATATTCACACCACACATTGCCCTCAGACATGACATCTCCACTGCCTCCAGCCTTCTCCTCGCTGCAACATTCATCACCCACGCTTCACACCCATATAAGAGCGTTGGTAAAACTATACTCTCATACATTCCCCTCTTTGCCTCCAAGGACAAAGTTCTTTGTTTCCACAGACTCCTAAGTGCACCACTCACTCTTTTTCCCTCATCAATTCTATGATTCACCTCATCTTTCATAGACCCATCCGCTGACACGTCCACTCCCAAATATCTGAATACGTTCACCTCCTCCATACTCTCTCCCTCCAATCTGATATTCAATCTTTCATCACCTAATCTTTTTGTTATCCTCATAACCTTACTCTTTCCTGTATTCACCTTTAATTTTCTTCTTTTGCACACCCTACCAAATTCATCCACCAATCTCTGCAACTTCTCTTCAGAATCTCCCAAGAGCACAGTGTCATCAGCAAAGAGCAGCTGTGACAACTCCCACTTTGTGTGTGATTCTTTATCTTTTAACTCCACGCCTCTTGCCAAAACCCTCGCATTTACTTCTCTTACAACCCCATCTATAAATATATTAAACAACCACGGTGACATCACACATCCTTGTCTAAGGCCTACTTTTACTGGGAAAAAATTTCCCTCTTTCCTACATACTCTAACTTGAGCCTCACTATCCTCGTAAAAACTCTTCACTGCTTTCAGTAACCTACCTCCTACACCATACACTTGCAACATCTGCCACATTGCCCCCCTATCCACCCTGTCATACGCCTTTTCCAAATCCATAAATGCCACAAAGACCTCTTTAGCCTTATCTAAATACTGTTCACTTATATGTTTCACTGTAAACACCTGGTCCACACACCCCCTACCTTTCCTAAAGCCTCCTTGTTCATCTGCTATCCTATTCTCCGTCTTACTCTTAATTCTTTCAATTATAACTCTACCATACACTTTACCAGGTACACTCAACAGACTTATCCCCCTATAATTTTTGCACTCTCTTTTATCCCCTTTGCCTTTATACAAAGGAACTATGCATGCTCTCTGCCAATCCCTAGGTACCTTACCCTCTTCCATACATTTATTAAATAATTGCACCAACCACTCCAAAACTATATCCCCACCTGCTTTTAACATTTCTATCTTTATCCCATCAATCCCGGCTGCCTTACCCCCTTTCATTTTACCTACTGCCTCACGAACTTCCCCCACACTCACAACTGGCTCTTCCTCACTCCTACAAGATGTTATTCCTCCTTGCCCTATACACGAAATCACAGCTTCCCTATCTTCATCAACATTTAACAATTCCTCAAAATATTCCTTCCATCTTCCCAATACCTCTAACTCTCCATTTAATAACTCTCCTCTCCTATTTTTAACTGACAAATCCATTTGTTCTCTAGGCTTTCTTAACTTGTTAATCTCACTCCAAAACTTTTTCTTATTTTCAACAAAATTTGTTGATAACATCTCACCCACTCTCTCATTTGCTCTCTTTTTACATTGCTTCACCACTCTCTTAACTTCTCTCTTTTTCTCCATATACTCTTCCCTCCTTGCATCACTTCTACTTTGTAAAAACTTCTCATATGCTAACTTTTTCTCCCTTACTACTCTCTTTACATCATCATTCCACCAATCGCTCCTCTTCCCTCCTGCACCCACTTTCCTGTAACCACAAACTTCTGCTGAACACTCTAACACTACATTTTTAAACCTACCCCATACCTCTTCGACCCCATTGCCTATGCTCTCATTAGCCCATCTATCCTCCAATAGCTGTTTATATCTTACCCTAACTGCCTCCTCTTTTAGTTTATAAACCTTCACCTCTCTCTTCCCTGATGCTTCTATTCTCCTTGTATCCCATCTACCTTTTACTCTCAGTATAGCTACAACTAGAAAGTGATCTGATATATCTGTGGCCCCTCTATAAACATGTACATCCTGAAGTCTACTCAACAGTCTTTTATCTACCAATACATAATCCAACAAACTACTGTCATTTCGCCCTACATCATATCGTGTATACTTATTTATCCTCTTTTTCTTAAAATATGTATTACCTATAACTAAACCCCTTTCTATACAAAGTTCAATCAAAGGGCTCCCATTATCATTTACACCTGGCACCCCAAACTTACCTACCACACCCTCTCTAAAAGTTTCTCCTACTTTAGCATTCAAGTCCCCTACCACAATTACTCTCTCACTTGGTTCAAAGGCTCCTATACATTCACTTAACATCTCCCAAAATCTCTCTCTCTCCTCTGCATTCCTCTCTTCTCCAGGTGCATACACGCTTATTATGACCCACTTCTCGCATCCAACCTTTACTTTAATCCACATAATTCTTGAATTTACACATTCATATTCTCTTTTCTCCTTCCATAACTGATCATTTAACATTACTGCTACCCCTTCCTTTGCTCTAACTCTCTCAGATACTCCAGATTTAATCCCATTTATTTCCCCCCACTGAAACTCTCCTACCCCCTTCAGCTTTGTTTCGCTTAGGGCCAGGACATCCAACTTCTTTTCATTCATAACATCAGCAATCATCTGTTTCTTGTCATCCGCACTACATCCACGCACATTTAAGCAACCCAGTTTTATAAAGTTTTTCTTCTTCTCTTTTTTTAGTAATTGTATACAGGAGAAGGGGTTACTAGCCCATTGCTCCCGGCATTTTAGTCGCCTCATACGACACGCATGGCTTACGGAGGAAAGATTCTTTTCCACTTCCCCATGGACAATAGAAGAAATAAAAAAGAACAAGAGCTATTTAGAAAAAAGAGAAAAACCTAGATGTATGTATATATATATATGCATGTGCGTGTCTGTGAAGTGTGACCAAAGTGTAAGTAGGAGTAGCAAGATATCCCTGTTATCTTAGCGTGTTTATGAGACAGAAAAAGAAACCAGCAATCCTACCATCATGCAAAACAGTTACAGGTTTTTGTTTCACAGTCATCTGGCAGGACGGTAGTACTTCCCTGGGTGGTTGCTGTCTACCAACCTACTACTATGATATATATATATATATATATATATATATATATATATATATATATATAAACACATACAAACACACGGTATATACTCGCGCGCACATTCAGAACATTCACTCTTTCAGTCTACCTGACAGAAGAGTATTGAATTGCCCAAGCACCCGTCTGAAAGATATTGAATCTTCTCGAGTGTTTACCAGAGAAATATATTCTGCATATCTAGGTAGGGTCAGCGTACTGAGAGGGGAGTGACCCCTGAGCAGTACAGTGACCCCCCGTGACCTCATCACAGAGGGCAGCACTGTAGGAAAGGGGATAGGTCTTTGTTGGCATTGAGGCAGCAGCATCACCCTCTCTGTACATGCTAGACTCTATATCGCTTTTATGATGTGTTTGTAATATCAAAATATCAAGGGAATATAATCCCGTCAAGCAGAAAAATTAAACACGTATGCAGCAACTGGGTACCTTTACTACAGATGCGTTTCGCCAACCAGTGGCTTTACCAATACAGCACAGGGACGAAAACAGAAGACTGAAATGCTTGAAGATTAGGTAATCAGTCCCTCAGTCTAGGAGCAGGTGTTCAGTACTGTAATCTTATCAAGACTACGGTACTGAACACCACATCCATCTTCATTACTACCACCATCACTATCTCATTCACCACCACCACTACCAACATCACCACCACCACCACATCCACCCTCACTACTACATCTACCACCATAACCATTCCCACATCCATCACCAGCACCGTATCTCTCACCACCATTTGATAATCATCCACCACCACCAACAACAACAACACACCGCTGCCTCCACCACCAACACTAAACAATTATAAACTTGTTGATGGAAGGGAAAAGTAATTTTAAGCAGGAGAAAATTCTTGCCAATTAGAACTAGGATAACAACTGTTGAGACAATTAGGAGCAGGAAAACAACATAGATAATAGAAAAGATCTGCTAGTAATTGTACCCACATTACTAGCTCTAGGGAGAAAGTTTAGAGCAAGTAGGGGAGAATCCGCGAGCTGCACGGGGAAAAAATCTGGCAGTAGTTAAAGGCTGGATGATGGTGGTGGGGGAGAAACCTATTATACTCTCAAGTCCCTATATTGGCAGGGGAATTTTGGCACTGATGGGGGAAATAACAGTGCTACGAGGTATTTGTAGTATACATAACAATAACCATCATCGCTTCTCCAGTGTACACAACACTAGCAGAGAGTCCTCGTACTTACGATGCTTCTCCAGTGTACACAACACTAGGAGAGTCCCCGTACTTACGATGCTTCTCCAGTGTACACAACACTAGCAGGGTCCCCGTACTTACGATGCTTCTCCAGTGTACACAACGCTAGCAGAGTCCCCGTACTTACGATGCTTCTCCTGTGTACACAACACTAGCAGAGTCCCCGTACTTCTCCAGTGTACACAACACTAGCAGAGTCCCCGTACTTCTCCAGTGTACACAACACTAGCAGAGTCCCCGTACTTACGATGCTTCTCCTGTGTACACAACACTAGCAGAGTCCCCGTACTTCTCCAGTGTACACAACACTAGCAGAGTCCCCGTACAGGGAAGCCACGTACATTCAAAATTCCATTTCTCATTACAAGAGATCCTCTAAACTTACATAAGAATCTATGAAGATTTCTCGCAGTCACTTTGCGCGGCAGACAACCATGTCAGGTTTTCACTCTTAAAGGTGCCTTCACCAGTCGCTCATTTGACTGTCTTTACAGCAGTGAGATGTTTGTGGTTGAGAGGATAGGCTCCTCACTACTGTGTGCACCTTCACACCACAGTCAAAATAATAGTCAGTCGTACATGTAGTCTAACGATATTGTCGCACAATGAATTTAGAGGTAAGTATATTACAATAATATTTTAATAATAATATTTACGAATTAGCTGTGAATATTTCCAGCCTCGATATAGTAATTTATTTTTTATTATTATTGTCATTATCGTATTATAATAATTATGAATTATTATGAAAATATTAATTATTAATGATAATAGCACTCGACAATAACCAGGCGCAGTTCAGAGCACTACTGGCCAGATTAGCAATACTGTCAGACATTACTTAGTGTGGCAAGAGAACATGGATACACAAGGCCTGTATTACCGTGCATTTCTCCTCAGGTAGTGCTAGTACGAGATACCCACACAATGATCAAGGCACATTAATGCAGTTATGTGGGCGATAGTCGCAAATGCGCCTCTTATACTAGGACTGAATCGTACAATCTAAGTGAGCTCCTGTTAAGCAATAGGACACAAACTCTACCAATATTAATACGAGCTCCTGTTGTTAATATCTCTTGATATAAATGCAAGCAGTTGATTAGGCTTGAGATTCCTACTTACAATAATTCCCAAGTCCTTTTCCCATTAGCTTGGTCGAATTTTCTTAACTGATTACTTGGTCGATTTTCGTGCCGTTCGAGAATTTACTCAGGCCATTTTTTTTATTCTCTCGCCAAGATCCCTAATGTAGATTAAGAAAAATAAGGGGAAAGGAATTAGTAAACACTACAACAGTCTTCAATATCTTTCATATAGACGAGGTTTCATACGTTGTTGCTTGGTATCCTCATCCTTGTTATAAGGAAGTTGTCCTAGAGATAAATCTTGTGTGGAAATAGACATTTATGTACAGTTCAGGACATTTATTATAGGAAACGTCTCGCCGCGAATGGATTCTTCAGTCATCTTAGAGATAATTAAGACGCGAGTATATACAGTGGCAGGAGTCAGGTGGAAAGCCACGAGGACACTAAATGTACTTGTTTCTTAGTTATCTCTGTATTAGGACTAAAGAAGTCACTCGTGGAGAAACACTTCATTTAATAAATGTCCTGAACTGTACATAAGTGTCTTTTTTCCACATCTTGTCGTTATCACCAGACCAATTCTCATAAATCTTCTTGTTCTCTTTTGCGAATCTGTTCTAGAGAAAAATCTTGTTCTTCTCTCTGCGAAGTTGTTCTAGAGATAAATCTTCTTGTTCTCCTCTCTGAGAAGCTGCATCTCTTTTTCCTAGCTTCCTCCATCGTTACGCTCACCTGCAGGACAACACTTTTAAACTCAGGGAAGATTTCCTGAACACTTCAGTTTCATCAGTAGTGAGAATCCACCAGTAGTGAGAATCCATCAAGCACGTCTTCAAAAGTTGGTATTTTTGCCAATGAATTATGGGTGTATAGCTCATCCGCCATTGTGGGTGGATAAGTGTTTTGTGGCTTTCCTCCGTTTGTCTCTGAGTGTTTGTCTGTCCGTTGTCTGTCCGGCTCTTTGTCTGCCTACCTGAGTGGTTGTGTTACTGATTACCCGCTCGTTGTCTGCATGACTGCCTGCCTGTCTCTGTCTTGGTATCTACCTGCCTTCTACTCTCCCCGAGCGCCTATGCCATTATTATTATTATTATTATTATTATTATTATTATTATTTATTATATTAGTATCGGTATTTGTAGAATATATTATCGAGGTAGCTTCCAGCCAGAGGTCATCTTGTTGCCCCTCAGTCCATTAACATTTCAATTTCTCTTGCTTCCTTTCCTGCCTCATTTCCTGCCTACAACTTCAATAACAACAACAGTTCCAACAGCTACAGTGAACCTTCTGACCTGAATAAAAGAGGATATGTATATCGAATAAATTTACTGGTTTCTTTTACCCTGAAATTACGCTAGAAAATAATTAGAAGAGCGAATAACGAAACTAATAGGAAACCTTTAGAAATAAATAAGAGAGAGAGAGAGAGAGAGAGAGAGAGAGAGAGAGAGAGAGAGAGAGAGAGATGTACAGTGGACATGGAACACGCGAGGTGAACCACCTGGATACATTAATATGCATGGACAGATGCCAGTATGCATAAATATTCACTGTGTGGCACAATCGCCGCAGTATACGTAGTATACACAGGGTAGATTGAGGCGAGTACACTGCTACAAGCAACACTATAACCTCAGTATACGTGGTAACTGACACTACTGAGACATTTATGAAGATAGGTATGGCTCCCAAGGAACTTTATCATTCCAAAGGATTGATAAAGTTTTATCAATCCATAAGATTGATAAAACTCATGGTGAGTGTAACCTATCCTAGTTAGTTTGTCTAAAACTCATGGTGAGTGTAACCTATCCTAGTTAGTTTGTCTTCCCAGCAGTCACATGTAGACGGAGCTCACACTTAAATGATGCTGCATTGCCCTACTTTTTCTACTGACTCCACCAGATTGGTCACTAGCTTTCTTGTAGGAAAATAGGGTTCTGTATGACTCGATCGCTAAATCTCTCTCCCACCTCATGGACAGCCTGGCCTACTTCCACTAGTGTTCCTCGTCCACATATGATCACGTCTTCTATTGCTGCATCACTTAGGTCTTCCACTGGATCCACTGTAATAGACTCCATTAGCATGCATCTGAATTAGACTGATAACGCCCCTATTATGTGGGCGTAACGTCTCTCAGTAAACAGAACCAGGTGTGTAGATCAAGTTCAGTAGGAGGAGGAGGATTCTGTTTGATGGTTAGCTACGATGCTTAGCTTAGTAACTGTACTGCCAAAAGTTTGGCTAATTGTAAATTTCTTTTGTTGTGATGGGATGGAAATTGTAATGAGTACAGTTTCCAAACACTTTCTTTTGAATTTATCACCCCTCTGTCACCTTAGTTTGGCTTCTGTCTACTTGAACAAATGGCTGTTCAAGCATTTTTAAACTTTCTGTTTTGGAAGTATATTTTTGTGTTGTAAAGACATATTCGCAGTTGAAGACATTTACTGGGGAAACTTTTCGCCATGAGTGGTTTTTTTCAAAAGCCATTCTTGGAAAACGCTTCCTCAGTGTCTCGAACTGTGGATGTGTGGCTACATCTACATGATGAAGACCATGGAGCTGGACGCTTCTCGAGGCTGTGGGACTGACCACCTCAAAACTAGGCTGATGGACTGATCACATCGGCTTTACTTCTCCACTGCTTCTGCTGTCTCCAGTTTTAGTCACCATTGTATTTGACTGAAGAAGCCTATTGTGTAGACGAAACGCAACGGAGATAAAGATACTGAAGTGTTGCACTTGTCTTATTCTCTAAATTATCAGCAGTGTACATTATTATAGTAACATTGTATTTGTACGACTTGTAATTATATTTCAGTAACGTGCTAGTGCAAAGAACAATTAGGATAGTAATGTTAAAATTATGGGGGAGTTTGGTGACATAAGAGATAGCATTCAGTTCATACTTGATCACGAGATGAATAAGACACATGTGCAACACGTGAATATCTTTAATGTAGAGATGTTTTTTGTCAACCAGTGACTTTATGGGTTCATTACAGAGAATATATATTGGAGGTGGCGAAAGATGTGAAGAGGTAGTTTGAAATGATTAGTCTCTCAGCTCTGGTAAGTTCCAAGGAAATGCACGTGGATGGAAACTTATATACTGGAGACAGATGAAGTAAAGCAATTGAAGACAGCCTCACAGATTGGCAAAGCTCACTAGTAGAATTCGGTCATGCCAGTAGTATACAAGCCTCCATCCTCATGCCTCTACTTTAGTATTATCAAGGATGAGGGACTGAACACTTTAAACTACCTCTGCACTTCTTTCACCATCTCCGGTATTTATCGGTGTTGAAAGTACAGATGATACTTCAGAAAGCTTACTCATGTCCTGGTGTAGGTAATATTGCTACAACTCTTGTAGTTCGCTTACGGTATAACATTTTTCTGTTCGAACCTGAAAAGTAGCTTACCGAACCTTAGGAAAGGTACGGTAAGCTACTTTTTTGTGTAGGTATCCATGGTGAATAAGGATGTGTCTTGGAAGAGGCTGAGATATACGAGAAGTACATTAGAGGTATGTTGTTTTACGTCCTAGGAAGAAGTAAACAAACCGTAGGAGCATACGATGTATGGGGAACTTCAAGGGCGATGCTGCCCACCAGACGAGCAGCGTGTGGAAGGAATTGTGTGGTTTAGAAAGACACGTAAGCAAACACTATAACATATTTATTAGAAAACGTTTCGGTCCTGGGACCTTGATCACTTCTAACATACAGAGGTAGAAAGACATTATATATATAGGCGGAGAGTGAGATGTGACGCACGTGACCTGAGGAATGTCATAAGAACATAAGAATGGAGGAACACTGTAGAAGGCCTACTGGCCCATGCGAGGCAGGTCCTTATCAAAACAACCTCTGCCTATGATGAGGACGGGTAGACGATGAAATCATGTGACTCCTGTGTTGTTGGGTTGGTGCTGCTTAAGTATCATGTATGCCAATGTTTTTGAAATTTTGTAGTTTCCAGTGTTGCGTTCTATAGTGTCGGTGACGGTGATTAATGAGGCTTCTAGGCACCGTCGGCGTCTGAGGTCTGGTTCGGTGAGAACGAGTTCTGCCTCGTTCCGGTTCATCAAATGCCCCGTGGAGTCTCTGTGGAGGACACAGGCGTACCTTACATCGTCTCTGTTAGAGGCATTTCGATGCTCATTCAGGCGGACTGCAAGATCTCTGCCTGTCTCGCCTACATATTTCTTGGGACAGAACCCACAGGGGATAGTGTAGACGCCTGCTGTAGAAGTTAGAGGTGTGGGGCTGCGTTTAGTAGTGAGGTCTTTGATAGAGGATGTGTTTATGGTGGAAACGTTGATGTTACTCATAGCAAGTGCCCGGCGAGTATTCGTGGCAACATCGCCACATGGGAGTACTATGAACTGTTTAGGGGGCTGTTCCATGGGCGGTTTGTTGAGGATGGCTTGTGCCTTGAGTCTGCAATCTCGGATGAAGAAAGATGGGAACTGAAGACGTGTAAAGGCTTGTGTTATGTAAGTGCATTCTTCTTCTAGAAAACAAGGGCTGGAGATGCGAAGAGCTCTCAAGAAGAAGCCAATGAGGACTCCTCTCTTAGTGCGGGTATCTTGGTGTGAATAAAAGTGTATAAGATCGTCCTTGTTGGTAGGTTTTCTATACACTTTGAAGAGAAGTTTGTCACTGTCGGGAGATCTGCACAGTAGAACGTCGAGGAAAGGAAGTTTGCCATCATTTTCGAGTTCAAGTGTAAACTTTATTGATGGTTCAGCTGGCATCCCACTACGGCCTATCACTTCGGGCATAAGGAGTGCACCACACAGACTAGCCGGCCACCTTGCCAAATACCTTTCAGCGCTTCTGGGCACTATCAGTCAAGCCCACCTCAAACACTCAGGTGACCTGAATGTCAAAAACAAAAGCATGGCTTCCTTCGATGTCACAGCCCTCTTTACCAACGTTCCTACTGACGCTGCAATCAACATTCTGAGACAGAGGCTCACTGAAAACCACGACCTCCCTTTACCTCTTCTAGATTTCATCAATCTAGTGGAACTGTGTGTTAATTTCAACTTCTTCAAGTATCAGGACAACTGTTACAAACAATGCTTTGGGATGGCAATGGGCAGCCCGCTCAGTGCTGTGCTTGCCAACCTCTTCATGGAAAACTTGGAGACAGAGAAATTCAGCACCCTCATTCCCAACACCGTTACCTGGCTAAGATACGTTGATGATATATTGGTTTTCTATCCGAGACGTCTCAATATCCAGGCCCTTCTCAACAAGATCAATGCAGTTGAACCATCAATAAAGTTTACACTTGAACTCGAAAATGATGGCAAACTTCCTTTCCTCGACGTTCTACTGTGCAGATCTCCCGACAGTGACAAACTTCTCTTCAAAGTGTATAGAAAACCTACCAACAAGGACGATCTTATACACTTTTATTCACACCAAGATACCCGCACTAGGAGAGGAGTCCTCATTGGCTTCTTCTTGAGAGCTCTTCGCATCTCCAACCCTTGTTTTCTAGAAGAAGAATGCACTTACATAACACAAGCCTTTACACGTCTTCAGTTCCCATCTTTCTTCATCCGAGATTGCAGACTCAAGGCACAAGCTATCCTCAACAAACCGCCCATGGAACAGCCCCCTAAACAGTTCATAGTACTCCCATGTGGCGATGTTGCCACGAATACTCGCCGGGCACTTGCTATGAGTAACATCAACGTTTCCACCATAAACACATCCTCTATCAAAGACCTCACTACTAAACGCAGCCCCACACCTCTAACTTCTACAGCAGGCGTCTACACTATCCCCTGTGGGTTCTGTCCCAAGAAATATGTAGGCGAGACAGGCAGCGATCTTGCAGTCCGCCTGAATGAGCATCGAAATGCCTCTAACAGAGACGATGTAAGGTACGCCTGTGTCCTCCACAGAGACTCCACGGGGCATTTGATGAACTGGAACGAGGCACAACTCGTTCTCACCGAACCAGACCTCAGACGCCGACGGTGCCTAGAAGCCTCACTAATCACCGTCACCGACACTATAGAACGCAACACTGGAAACTACAAAATTTCAAAAACATTGGCATACATGATACTTAAGCAGCACCAACCCAACAACACAGGAGTCACATGATTTCATCGTCTACCCGTCCTCATCATAGGCAGAGGTTGTTTTGATAAGGACCTGCCTCGCATGGGCCAGTAGGCCTTCTACAGTGTTCCTCCATTCTTATGTTCTTATGACATTCCTCAGGTCACGTGCGTCACATCTCACTCTCCGCCTATATATATAATGTCTTTCTACCTCTGTATGTTAGAAGTGATCAAGGTCCCAGGACCGAAACGTTTTCTAATAAATATGTTATAGTGTTTGCTTACGTGTCTTTCTAAACCAACTTGTCGGTATTTATTACCAAGGTTTATACCAAGGAATTGTGTGTTGGCTGTGCAAGGATGCTGCTGCTGCTAAAAGGAAGAACAACAGACCTGCTGGCATTCCTGCTTTCTCTTCCTCTTCGTCTTACTGTCCTTACTGTACCTGACAAACTCTGTACCCATCTCGACTTCTCACCTGAAGAATCGGTAAAATTCTTTAAGTAGACATATGATATGAAGCATAAGCGAGGTCTAACACCGACACCCAGATTAACTTAACATGCGTACGAGGTGCTGTGGCGACCGTCTGGAAATTTATGCAAAGTTAAATGATGTATGTTCCCTCCTGAATCCACATTAAGTGATTCATGGTGCGTCTATGGCAGGCTCTACAGCCACGCTCATATATTTGCTCTAATGATGTGATGGACAGACAGAAGGAAACGACATGGGAGGGCTGGAGTGGGTATGGTTGATGCTGAGTAGCATGGTTACTAAATGGAAATGGGTGGGGCGAGTAGAACAGGAATGAGCGATGTCTTGAGAGTGAGGCTTGTGGAAGGCAGCGTAGTAGTCGACAGACAGGGTGATGACTGGAGAGAGATGGAGAGAGAGAGGAAGAAGAGGTTGGAAGAAGGAAGTAGGAAAGTCCTGACATTCAACCGGTGCTGTCTTACCACACCATCTTGAACAATTTCCACGCACCAGTTTGCATCAAGGAGGTAATTTTGAGGTAGATACTGCCGTATCTCGTCCGTTTGTGGAGACCTGATGCCGCAACTTGTCTTCAAAAAAGAGTTAATTTCAGGAGCCTTTATTCACAAGTCCTTGTAACCCCCAGGTCCGGGTACATCCCACGTTGAGGTAAGCCACAGGTCACTCCCAGGTCACGCCAGGTAAAGCTCTGGGTAGTGTTTACTAGCAGCCATTGCTCTAGTACAAGAAACGTTCTTTTGAAAGCTTTCCACTACAATTTCTTTAAAAGAATCTTAGCACCAAACCTTCGGGAATTAGAAAAGAAAAAAAAATGTTAAGGAAATACCAGCTCAAGCATTTTTGTTTACCCTGAAGTTATTAAAGTTATTGTGTTACTTTTCATAATTATAATTATTATTAGTAGTAGTAATAGTAGCAGTAGTATTAGCAGTAACAGTAGTAGTAGTGGTGGTATTTTTATTAAATTATTATTTCTTTTTATTATTAAATTATTATTTCTTTTTATTATTAAATTATTATTTCTTTTTATTATTAAATTATTATTTCTTTTTATTAAATTATTTCTTTTTATTATTAAATTATTTCTTTTTATTATTATTATAGTAATAATCCTGCCAGACATATTATTAGCTCCATAGGTTCAGTTTCATATAAATTATCTAAATGGCTAGTAGATATTTTGAGCCCAATTGTTGGAAAAATTTCTAACTTTAATGATAAACCATTTCTGATTTAAATGATTTCAGTATATTTAGGTTTGATGTTTTTTCCTTGTTTACAAATGTTCCAGTTGATGACTTATTAAGTTCCTATCTGAACAACTTATTAATTACGATTTACCAATGCCAATACCTACTATCATTAAACTTTGTATTATTGATCAAAAGTTTGTGTTTAATGACGAGTTTCACGCTCAGAAGCTTGGTGTGGTAATGGGAAATCTTATCTTACTTGTCCCTAGTAATTTATGTATGGAATATTTTGAAACAAGGTTGTTTAAAAAATCATTCCCAGTGGAGCTAAAGTGGCACAGATATGTTGATGATATTTTATGCCTTATCCCTAAGAATATAGATGTAAACTATTTCCTTGTTAAATTAAATTATCTAGCTCATTCCATAAATTTTACTGTTTGAAGAAAATAAGTCATTGCCTTTTCTAGATGTTTTAATTATTAAGGTGAACAATGATTTTAAAATTAAAATTTACAGAAAGCCAATAAATAACTGCTCCTATGTGCACTATTATTCTTCACATCAAGGTAAAGTTAAACTATCTGTATTCTTATATAAATGTTTTTGAGAGTTTTACAAATTTGCAGCTTAGAATTCATGGATGAATAAATATTGAAAATTTATGAAATAGCTAATGATCTAAAATACCCAAGAAACTTAATTGATCTCTTTCAAATTTGCTAGAAATATTTTTTACAATTCAACAAGGGACAACTAACCTTGTTCAACTAAAAATATGTTGGTTCTCCCTTACCATGAAAACTTGGTTGATATGCCTTCTCTACCCAAGAATTTTAATATCAAGGTTGTAGTTAAAAATCTTGATAAAGTAAAAAAACTTTTCATAAAAAAATCCCCCAGAAATGCTGGCGGATGTGTGTATAAAATCCCTTGTAAAACATGTGATAAAGTTTATTACGGTCAAACTGGTAAAAGTCTTGAACCAAGATAAAAACAACATAAATATAGCATTAGAAGTTGACAAGATTCTAATGCTGTTTATTCATGTGAGAGATTTTAACCATCCAACTGATTTTCAAAATGCTGAGAAAGTTGATTATAGGAAGTTCATCACCGAGAGGAATATAATAGAATCAAATTTCATAAAAAAAAATTTGAAAATACGAATATTGATTTTGGGTTGTACAAATTGGATTCATTTATAATTAATATAATCTGGAAGAATTTAAGATACATTAGACAAGCTAAATACTTAATGCTTGAGTACAATATAATCTGTGCTTCACCAACATCATCATAAAGAGTCATTATATTTATATATCTCCCTGTTGATCTTTTATTTTTACAGTTCCTTGATAATGTGAGAAATCACGAATGCACTAGGAATTTCACTATTTTTTTTCAGTGGGTTTTCTATATATATATATATATATATTATTTATTTTTTTTTATTTTTTTTTTTTTTTTTTTTTTTTTTTTTTTTTTTTTTTTTTTTTTATTATTATCACACCGGCCGATTCCCACCAAGGCAGGGTGGCCCGAAAAAGAAAAACTTTCACCATCATTCACTCCATCACTGTCTTGCCAGAAGGGTGCTTTACACTACAGTTTTTAAACTGCAACATTAACACCCCTCCTTCAGAGTGCAGGCACTGTACTTCCCATCTCCAGAACTCAAGTCCGGCCTGCCGGTTTCCCTGAATCCCTTCATAAATGTTACTTTGCTCACACTCCAACAGCACGTCAAGTATTAAAAACCATTTGTCTCCATTCACTCCTATCAAACACGCTCACGCATGCCTGCTGGAAGTCCAAGCCCCTCGCACACAAAACCTCCTTTACCCCCTCCCTCCAACCCTTCCTAGGCCGACCCCTACCCCGCCTTCCTTCCACTACAGACTGATACACTCTTGAAGTCATTCTGTTTCGCTCCATTCTCTCTCTCTCTATATATATATATATATATATATATATATATATATATATATATATATGCAAAACAACCACTCTGAAAGAATAGAGAAATTCCAAGCGCTTTCGTGACTACTCACATTATCAAGGAACTATGAAAGTTAAGCATCCAAGGAAGCTATATAAGGGGTCTGGCCAACACCTCACTATCAGATCCCACAACGGTTAAACACCTGACGCGCGCCGGCCCAACTGGACAGGTCCTTTGCACAACTCGCCAACAAACTATTCTACCCAAGGAAATTTAAAAATTATTAATTGTCCAGTGTATTATTAAATTCTTCCCAAATTCTATTAATTATAAATGGATCTAATTTATATAAACCAAAGGTTTTGGCCTAAGTTTTGCAACTTCAAAAAAGCTTAATGTTGAAATTGCAAAAGCCTTTTGTAATTTTGAAAAATTTTCTGATTTATCCTCTGATGAAATTAATATTAGTAAAGGAATGGTATATAGCTCTATGTTAAAACCAAACATTCCCAATTGCCCTCAAAGATTTTTTAAGTCTTATGATACACTTAATAACAATAAAAATTTGCGCCTTACTAAAGCAGACAAAATAAATGCAATAGTAATTATGAAAGAAAATGATTACCAAGAAAAAATGAATAATCTCTTAGATGATACTGAAACCTATTCTAAACTTAGGAAAAATCCCCTAAAAACCGTTAACAGCAATTTCAATAAAACAATAAAACTTCTACTGAAAGGCAAAGATGAATTAGTCAAACAATTTACTTCCACTAATCCATCTTTACCTTACATCTATGGACTAATAAAAACACACAAACCAGGGAATCCAGTAAGACCAATTATTAGCTCCATAGGGTCAGTTTCATATAAATTATCCAAATGGCTTGTTGATATTTTGAGCCCTGTTGTTGGCAAAATTTCTAACTTTAATGTTAAAAACAACATAGATTTAGTTGATAAATTAAGCTCCTTGACTGACTTAAATGATTTTAACATGGTTAGTTTTGATGTTACTTCTTTGTTTACGAAAGTTCCTGTTGATGATTTATTAAGTTTCTTATCTGAAGAACTCGTTAACTATGATTTACCATTGCCAGTTCCTACTATCATTAAACTTATTAAACTTTGCATTGTTGATGCAAAAATTTGTATTTAATGATAAGTTTTACACTCAGAAGTTTGGTATGGCAATGGGAAATCCTCTTTCACCTGTTCTTAGTAACCTATACATGGAATTTTTTGAAACAAGGTTGCTTAACACAATCCTCCCTAATAGAGCTAAATGGTTCAGATATGTTGATGATATTTTGTGTCTTATGCCCAAAAATGTAGATATACACCATTTCCTTGGAAAATTAAATAGCTTAGCCCATTCTATAAACTTTACTGTTGAGTTTGAAGAAAATAACTCATTGCCTTTTCTAGATGTTTTAATTATTAAGGGTAATAATGAATTCAAATTTAAAATTTACAGAAAACCTACAAATAACTGTTCCTATGTCCACTATTATTCCTCGCATCAAGATAGAGTCAAACTGTCTGTTTTCTCATCAATGTTTTTGAGAGCTTTACGAATTTGTAGTAATGAGTTCATAGATGAGGAAATATCCAAAATTTATGAAATAGGTAATGATTTAAAATACCCAAGAAATGTAATTGATAAATCTTTTAAAGTTGCTAGAAATACTTTTTACAATCCAAAAAGGGACAACCAGCCTTATTCAACTAAAAATATGTTGGTTCTCCCTTACCATGAAAACTTGGTTGATATGCCTTCTCTTCTTAAGACTTTTAATATTAAAGTTGTATTCAAAAATCTTGATACAGTCAAAAAACTTTTGATAAAGAATTCCCCCCAAAATGCTGATGGATGTGTCTATAAGATTCCTTGTAAAATTTGCGATAAAGTTTATTACGGTCAAACTGGTAAAAATCTCGAACTAAGATTAAAACAACATAAATATAGCATTAGAACTGGACAAGATTCCAATGCTCTATTTATTCATGTAAGAGATTTTAACCATCCAATTGATTTTCAAAAAGTTGAGAAAGTAGTATCAAGCAAGTCCATGGTCGACAGGAATATAATTGAATCTTGTTTCATAAAAAGCAGTTTTGACAATAATATGAATATTTCCTTTGGTTTATATAAATTAGATCCATTTATAATTAATAGAATTTGGGAAGAATTTAATAATACACTGGACAAATAATAATTTTTAAATTTTCTTGGGTAGAATAGTTTGTTGGTGAGTTGTGCAAAGGACCTCCAGTTGGGCCGGCGCGCGTCAGGTGTTTAACCGTTGTGGGATCTGATAGTGAGGTGTTGGCCAGACCCCTTATATAGCTTCCTTGGATGCTTTACTTTCATAGTTCCTTGATCATGTGAGTAGTCACGAAAGCGCTTGGAATTTCTCTATTCTTTCAGAGTGGTTGTTTTGCATATTCTGAAATCACCTGTTTACTGCGATCTTATTGCATATATATATATATATATATATATATATATATATATATATATATATATATATATATATATATATATATATATATTATATATATATATATATATATGTATATATATATATATGTACTACTACTACCACCACCACTACCTCTTCCTGCCTATATATAGCCGTCCTGCTCCACTTGTGGTTAGTGTGACTTTGTAAATGGTCCAAGTCGGACCGAAACGTCGTCGTAAGCTCCTCTCTTCTATGTGCGGGTTATTTGTGTGTGTGTATGTATATATATATATATATATATATATATATATATATATATATATATATATATATATATATATATATATATTTATATATATAATATATATTAAAAACACTGCGACTAGCCAAGGACTCGAACCCATGTCGTTTCGGCTCGCCTCATGGTGAGTGAAAAAAAACATGATGCTCTAACCCATATAACCACCCAATCCTACAAAGATCATGCATCCAGCAGAGCTAGATAGTTGACCGTGACCCGAGGACATACAATGGTTTGGGTGCCTCAGGGCTAATTTCATTATACTCCCCGTTTGGTGTACTAGCCTCCACAAGCAGTATATATATTATTTCACCACGAACGAGTGGTACTTAATCAATAGCAACACTGTGACTAGCTTGTTCGTGGTTACAATAATATATATGTGTGTTTGTGTGTGTGTGTGTGTGTGTGTGTGTGTGTGTGTGTGTGTGTGTGTGTGTGTATTAGAACTACATTTGCTGTCTTCCATACCTCAGGTAATCTCCCTGTTTCGACAGATGAGTTGAATATTGTTGTTAGGGGTACACATAGCACCTCTGCTCCCTCAGGACCCATGAGGAGATGTTATCCGGCCCCATTGCCTTTGAGGTGTCTAGCTCGCTCAGCAGTCTCTTCACTTCTTCCTCGGTTGTATGTATTGTGTCCAACACTTGGTGGTGTACCCCACCTCTCCGACCTTCTGAAGTCCCTTCTGTCTCTTCTGTGAACACTGCTTTGAATCTCATGTTGAGTTCCTCACATACCTCGTGGTTATTTCTTGTGATCTCTCCTCCTTCCTTCCTTAGCCTGATTACCTGGTCCTTGACTTTTATTTTCCTCCTGATTTGGCTGTATAACAGCTTCGGGTCAGATTTGGCTTTCGCTGCTATGTCATTTTCATATTGTCGTTGGGCCTCCCTTCTTACCTATGCATATTCATTTCTGGCTCTACGACTGCCCTCCTTATTCTCCTTTGCATTCTATACTTCTTCCATTCCCTAGCACACTTGGTTTTTGCCTCCCTGCACCTTTGGGTGAACCACGGGCTCATCTTGGCTTTTTCATTATTCCTGTTACCCTTGGGTACAAACCCCTCCTCAGCTTCCTTGCATATTATTGTCACATATTCCATCATCTCGTTTACTGGCTTCCCTGCCAGTTCTCTCTCCCACTGAACCCAGTTAAGGAAGTTCTTCATTCCCGCGTAGTCCCCTTTCTTGTGGTTTGGCTTCATTCGTCCGGCTCTTCCTGCTTCCCCCTCCACTTGTAATTCTACTGTGTGTGTGTGTATGTGTGTGTGTGTGTGTGTGTGTGTGTGTGTGTGTGTGTGTGTGTGTGTGTGTGCAATAGATCACAATATGCAGAACAACCACTGTGAAAAAATAGTGAAATCCAAAAGCTTTCATGATTTCTCACGTTATCAGGGAACTACAAAAATAAAAGATTAACAGAAAGGCATATAAGCACGAGACTACACCTCGCTGCCACCTCAACATCACCTGACTTTTTATGATTGTGTAGGTAGGTAGCCAAGGATCAGTGTAACGCAGCATTTATTCTACCTAAAAAATTAATTTGTCTAATGTATCTTAAATTCTTCCCAAATTTTATTAATTATAAACAAATCCAATTTGTTTAAACCAGAAGTAATATTCAAATTATTTTCAAAACTATAATTTTATGAGACTTGATTCTATTAAATTCCTCTCGACCATGAACTTTCTAGATACAACTTTCTCAACCTTTTGAAAATTAATTAGATGGTCAAAATCTCTCACATTAATTAACAGAGCATTAGAATCTTGTCCTCTTCTAATGCTATATTTATGTTGTTTAGACCTTAATAAATTTTATCACATATTTTACAAGGAATCTTGTAAACACAGCAGTCAGCATTTCTGGGGAAATTTTTTTTATTAAAAGTTTTTTTACTCTATCAAGATTTTTAAATACAACTTTGAATTAAATGTCTTAAGGAGAGAAGGCATATCAACCAAGTTTTCATGGTAAGGAAGAACCAACATATTTTTAGTTGAATAAAGTTGGTTGTCCCTTTTTGAATTGTAAAAAATATTTCTAGCAATTTTAAAAGATTTAGCAATTAAGTTTCTTGGGTATTTTAAATCATTAGCTATTTCATAAAGTTCAGAGATTTCTTCATATATAAACTCTGGGCAGCAAATACACAAAGCTTTCAAAAGCAATAATGAGAAAACACAGTTTAACTTTATCTTGATGTGAAGAAGAAGAATATTCTTAGGGACAGTAATTTGTTGGTTTTCTATAAATTTTAAATGGTTCCCCTTAATAATCAAAACATCTAGAAAAGGCAATGAGTTATTTTGTCCAAACTCAACAGTAAAATATATATGATGAGATAGATTAAAAAGGAGGAAAAGAAGTGAGGGTACCGTCCCCTGGTGCGCATTTTATGGATTTTAAGTATTGCTGGGCTGGTAGCTATAATGTAGTGAGGGCGAGGGTGAGAGACAGGAACACTCACCATGCTGCTGAGTACAACTGTTGAGTCCTCAGTGTAGGCTCGGGAGTGGAAAGAGGATTTGTGATATAGAAGGGAGTAAAAAGTGAGTAATAGTGTGTATACCCGGATGTTAGATTAATATAAAGGAAATATTCTGGGAAGTGTTACGTCACTGTTTAGGAAAATTAAAGTCAAGTGAGAGAATAAATGTCTATGATGATCTTAATATTAAACTGGGTGATACTTGCTGAAGGTGTAAAAGAAAAATTGATTGTCATTGAGGAACTTTTAATTCAACTGTGATTAGATCTTTGGTAACAAACAATAAATGTTTCAAGAAAAATATGATGACTAGATAAACAAGATATAATGAAACACAAATAACCCGCACATAGAGGAGAGGAGCTTACGACGACGTTTCGGTCCGACTTGGACCGTACTCGTGTATACAAGATTGTACTCGTGTATACAAGACTGAAGGGAGGTTCATGGGTGTACACAATTTTTTTTTAACAAGGGCGACTAAAATGACTAATTTTTATTTGAGGGTGGCTAAAATATAAACAAAGTAGAGCACAAGGAGAATGTTGTTAATGAGTAAAAAAATAAACAGAAAATTAATGAATCAAGATAAGAGTGCGTTTAAAAATTATTTTAGTGAATTTAGCTACAGAATGGAATGAGGGATATATAGTGAAAGATGGAATTATGAAATGAAAAGGGTGATAAGAGAGACAAAGATGACTTACCAGAGGTTTTTGACAGTCTGTATCCACAGAAATCACTCTGTGCAGGAGGTCGATGGCTTGGTCGACTGGCACATTAATGATGACACTGCTTTTTGCGAGATTCGGAATAAAAAGTTTCAGAAGTTAGTGTTGTTTGGAAGAAGGAAACTGAAACTGAAAGTAAATTTAAGTGGAGCTTATACAAGAACAAGATGAGAGTAAATAGAAGTTTAGGGAATGGAAGAGTGCAAGTCAGTAGTAGTAGTAGTAGTAGTAGTAGTAATAGTAGCAACAACAGTAGTAGTATTAGCAGTGGTAGTAAAGGGATGGACTGGAGGTGTAGCGAGAGAGAACGAGGGCCACGTTTCCTGCACCAGCTCCCCCATTCAACACACAGGGATAATTATTCTTCCCAGAGCTCCTTTCCTCTCCCAATTCTTATTTCCCCTCCGAATGAACCTCCCCCCTCCACCCCGCTAGATGAAATTGTTTTTCAATTGTGTTCCCTCTTTAGTTTTAGAAATGACAGGGAAACTCGCGAAGTGATTCCTTTATTTCGACCGGGGATATACCACGATTATGAAGGGAGGAGGTGCTGGGGTGGGAGGATAAGCGGCAGGGACGGGGTGAAAGGGGCACTATGGAAGAATTTTTAAAATGAGTGACCAAGTGACTGATTAACTGAGAGGAGTTGTACTGGGCGGTGGATTCGACTCTAAGGACATAACTAGGGCAGAATGAGAGATGGAAGAGAGGGTGGGGACGCAGGCAGTGAACATTTAACAGGGAAAGTAGATAAATTCGGCTGGAAGAAGAGATACGCTTAAGTCCGGGTGTGGCGGTCAGATCGAGAGAGGCGTAATTAAGAGGCTCATGCATTTTCCCTATAATTTAATTATATTTTAAGAACTTTGAATAATGAGAAAAAATAAAAGAAATGGAAAGTTTAGCAACCAAAGGAGAGTAAAGAAAGAATAACAGTCAGAAAAAAATATAAACCAAATTATCTTTAGTTGTTTCCTTGGGGTTGAAAAAAAAATACCAATTTATATGCACTTATTTTTTAAGTTCACGGAAAGGAGTTGAAGTTGAGAAGATACAGAATAACAATAATCTCCTCTCGCCGTTGTTAGCGAGAACAGCAGCTGGAAACACTTGTGTTATATTGCTTATAGAAAAATATCTTTGCCGGGAGCTATTGTCATTACGTCTTGAAGTAGGAGGAAAGGCGCGCCTGGTAATGTTTGCTCGACCTCGACACCCAGGCACCAGGGACCCGCCTGCATTGTTTAGCGATAGTTTTTCATTAAACTTTTACAGTTGAAGTAAGATTTCATTAAAGTAACACCGAGTTTTCTTTCTTAAACTCTTCCATTTCAAGGAATGTATTTTTCTTATATTTTACAAAGTGCTGAGAATGGGAGTTCTTGATGATGGTTGAGGCATCAATCAGTATTTGATGGCGCTGGTGAGACATCAGTAAGCATTTTATGGTGTGAGGCATTATGCGCTTATTGAGAGTGTTGGTTAGTCATCACTCAGGCTCTTGATGGTGTTAGCGAGACATCAACCAGTTATTTGATGACAGTGAAGAATCAGTCAGTTGTTATTGGCGTTGTTGACTTACCAGTCATTAGAATGTCAGTGTTGACGAACGAAGTTCAAAGATGCTCACGTGTTTGAGTTGCTTTACCTGTCCTGCACTTGTTTTGCGTGTGTCTGTTATTGCCCTTGTTGTTGATGTTACCTGTGTTGCTGTAGCTACCGGTGTTGCTTGTGTTAATTTACTTGTGTTGCTTGTCTAACATGAGGTGGTAGTGTTGCTGAGTCCCAACACCAGCAGCAGGTGACGGCGTGTTTATATACTCTCAGCACCACCTGGACACACTTCTTATTCACCACCTGCTCTTCCTGGCTCTTCCTGGCTCTTCCTGGCTCTTCCTGGCTCTTCCTGGCTCTTCCTCGCTCTTCCTGGCTCTTCCTCGCTCTTCCTGGCTCTTCCTCGCTCTTCCTGGCTCTTCCTCGCTCTTCCTGGCTCTTCCTGGCTCTTCCTGGCTCTTCCTCCCCTTATGGATTGATTAATTTGTTAATGAAAATGTAAATACCGAACAGTGCCATAAACGAACGCAACATGCATTAATACACACAGACGTTATATATATGTCGTGCCGAATAGGTAAAACTTGCAATTTTGGCTTAAATAGCAAAGCTCTTCTTGCCGAATAAGGCAAGTGGAAATTTGTGTATGCAATAATTTCGCAAAAATCAATCTGAACCTAACGAAAAAAATATATTTAACTGTGTTTGTTTATTATTAAATTATTGTAAACTTATTTAAAATATATTTAGTTCCATTAGACTAAATTAAATTGCGCTTGTTATAATAAGGTTAGGTAAGTTTTCTAAGGTACTTTTGGTACAAAATTATTAATCTTTACATTAACATATATATATATATATATATATATATATATATATATATATATATATATATATATATATATATATATATATATATATAATATAGGAAGGTACCACCTCTAGAACTGTTATAGGGACCCTCATCCTCAAAGAAAAGAATAAACTTGCTTCAGGGAAAACTCAAGGTTCTCCCTGAAGCTGTTTGAGAATTTTCTCCTACCACCCCCTATATTTTATGTATATTTTATTTAAAGACAAAATACATTGACAAAACATTCACAAAAATACGATAGAAAGTAAAACAGCATAGGTGACTCAGAGCTACATCTCGAATACTTCGTCCAGCTCCCCGGCGGTGGGCCGCGTGCCCAGAATGCTGCAGGCATTTCCTCTCTGGATTGCAACACTGAGTCTCTGAAAGAGGAAGCTGGTCGCCCTGTGGTCCTTGGTTTCTATGATGAGCTTTTCACCCAGCTCTATTAGGAACTTTAGAGCATACTTGCCCCATGCTCCAAGGGTCTCCGACCCTATTGGGATGAAGTTATAGCAAGGGGGAAGGTCTTCATATTTGCGGATCTTCTGGGTCTCCCTGTGGCTGGCAGCTCCACCCCCTTCCTCTACGGAGTATGGCAAGTAGGTGTCTGCCAATGTGGCGGCACATGTGTAGTCCCAGGCAATCTGCTTTCCATCCTTCCAGGGTAGCATAGTGGCTCCATCAGGACGCTTTTGACTTCCGTCAGACCTCTGTACTTGGGGTTCCCGTTAAGCTGGGCAACGGGCTGTGGCGAGGCTTCTTTTTATGATGTCATTGACCTCCTCATGTCTGTCATATTTCCCTTCTGCTGTGTGACACACACACACACACACACACACACACACACACACATATATATATATATATATATATATATATATATATATATATATATATATATATATATGGTTGTGATCAGTAGGACATACAGCACTATCAGAACGATCACAGCACCAACTGAGTGTCATCAAGATCAGCAATTCTGATGGCGCCGATTATTATTATCCACTCACCTCCCTCACTTCCTTCACCTCCCTCCCTTTATCTCCCTCACTTCCTTCACCTCCCTCCCTTTATCTCCCTCACTTCCTTCACCTCCCTCCCTTTATCTCCCTCACTTCCTTCACCTCCCTCCCTTTATCTCCCTCACTTCCTTCACCTCCCTCCCTTTATCTCCCTCCCTTTATCTCCCTCACTTCCTTCACCTCCCTCCCTTTATCTCCCTCACTTCCTTCACCTCCCTCCCTTTATCTCCCTCACTTCCTTCACCTCCCTCCCTTTATCTCCCTCACTTCCTTCACCTCCCTCCCTTTATCTCCCTCCCTTTATCTCCCTCACTTCCTTCACCTCCCTCCCTTTATCTCCCTCACTTCCTTCACCTCCCTCCCTTTATCTCCCTCACTTCCTTCACCTCCCTCCCTTTATCTCCCTCACTTCCTTCACCTCCCTCCCTTTATCTCCCTCCCTTTATCTCCCTCACTTCCTTCACCTCCCTCCCTTTATCTCCCTCACTTCCTTCACCTCCCTCCCTTTATCTCCCTCACTTCCTTCACCTCCCTCCCTTTATCTCCCTCACTTCCTTCACCTCCCTCCCTTTATCTCCCTCACTTCCTTCACCTCCCTCCCTTTATCTCCCTCACTTCCTTCACCTCCCTCCCTTTATCTCCCTCACTTCCTTCACCTCCCTCCCTTTATCTCCCTCACTTCCTTCACCTCCCTCCCTTTATCTCCCTCACTTCCTTCACCTCCCTCCCTTTATCTCCCTCACTTCCTTCACCTCCCTCCCTTTATCTCCCTCACTTCCTTCACCTCCCTCCCTTTATCTCCCTCACTTCCTTCACCTCCCTCCCTTTATCTCCTTCACTTCCTTCACCTCCCTCCCTTTATCTCCCTCACTTCCTTCACCTCCCTCCCTTTATCTCCCTCACTTCCTTCACCTCCCTCCCTTTATCTCCCTCACTTCCTTCACCTCCCTCCCTTTATCTCCCTCACTTCCTTCACCTCCCTCCCTTTATCTCCCTCACTTCCTTCACCTCCCTCCCTTTATCTCCCTCACTTCCTTCACCTCCCTCCCTTTATCTCCCTCACTTCCTTCACCTCCCTCCCTTTATCTCCCTCACTTCCTTCACCTCCTTCATTTACTGCTATTTACTTGCTAAACCTTTTTTCGTAAATTCTGGCCAATATTTTAAACCAGTTTTACTTGACTTTGAAACCTTCTTCTGCTTTCCGAGTTTTTTTCAAAATGTTCTTGGAAAATTTAGAGATAAAAATCACGAATGTAGCCATTTTTTATTATAAAGTTGTTATGCATTACATTCATTACGTTATTTTTAAAGGTATATTGATAACTTTGTGGTATCTGGCTGTGGCCTTGTGACGAGTCTGACCAAACCTGGTGGTTACTGCAGCTTGGTCATGCATTTATACTGGATATTTTTGCATTTTCGTTCTTGTAAGTTATAAATGCCGGTCGTTACGAGGGGTTGTCCACACCTGAAGGATGATGAATATGTACATGCGTATACAGACAACCAGAGAACGAGTCCTCATCAAACTTCGCTCCTGCGTGATGCTACTTTCTCGTAAACACAAATTTTCCTCCGTTATGATAAAATTCACTGTGAAATGCTATTTTAAAGGAAAATCAGTTGTTAAGGGTTTGTCTGTGATAATGAACGGCCATGTATCATCGTTGCTGCTTGTCTACTGTGTGTCTTTTGTTTGTATGTCACACTGGATGTACCGACGTCATTGCATTTGATATATATTTGTGTCTTCTATGTGTCACACTGGACATTTTTCCATCATTTCTTGCTCTGCTGCTTCCGGTGTCTTGGGATGTGTGTCAGGCAGGACACATCCCTATCACTCTTCACTTGTTGACCTCTTCTGTGTATCACACTGGACTTCCCCATCACTGGTGTTGGTTTACTCTCTATTTTTATTGTAAGTAGATCAGCCTGCTTGACTTTCAGTACATATTTTTTTACCACTGGTCTCGAGTTTTAGTCAGATTGTTCTCACCTTCACCACCACTGTTGCCTCTACTGCGGTTTTTATGGCACAACACATAGTCATTAGAGAACACTTGCAGGTTAAAGAAAATACTTGAAGGAACTACAATGCAAATTAGATTAATATTTGAAGCTACAGAGCAGCCGATCATTAATAAGCCACGCTTGATTCTCGTGGAGATTTGAAGGTTGCAGGGGCATTTTCTCTAAGACACCGGCCCGCCAGATGTTACACCATTTTTTTTTCAAAGTAGTTTATATGTGTTTAAAAAGTTTTATAAGTTTGTATAGCCTAACCGTGAATAACAAAATATACATTACAAATTATTTTTCCAAGTGCAAGGAGCGTTCAGAAATTGACGCTGGAAAACTGTTAAGAAAAAAAGCACTGTAAAATGATGACTGCCTGTTGGCCATAGTTATTCGCACACACTGCTCTCCGTCGGCTCTGGTGAACACACTAACACTGGTACCATATAAAAAAAAGCTGTAGCCAGTGAGGGGTGGCGTGTTGAAGCAGCGAGCAGTGCAACATAAACACAAGGGCCGTGTGGGAGTGCTCCCTGTCACGATGCTGAACTTGTGTTGGGATCTGATCCTCAAATATGCGCTGATAGCAGAGCGTGACTAGGGAATGTTACTGTTTTGCCGATGATGGAGTGTGGTATCACAGGGGGTCATACATCCTCCACCCTCCACTGAGGAAACTTGAGTCAAGACACAACAACACAAAGCTTGAGACACACAGGAAGTTTATGACTTAAGTATTTTTTGGGCTCAGGCTACAAGGCACAATAATTTGCTGAAATGTTTGAAAGATGTTTAAATATTAGAAGCAAGGTGATTGTAATATTTTGGATTAACAGTTGTGACTGGATTGGCGAGGTGAGATGTTTTGGTCGAGGGATTTTGAAGATTTTGTTCAGAGAGGCAGGTTTATAGAGCAGCGTCATTCATCCTGTGAATGAACATACCGAATACCTGACACAAACATTGGCGATGTCACCTCCATCCTTAGATGTTTCAGCATACATGTATCACTTCACAATCATCACATACTAAATGTATTTCGGTCGCTGAGTGATCCGAAGAAGATATCCCCGAATTCCGTAACTCCCAGTCCCTGTACATCAATACAAGCAATTGAAATAGAGCAGAATGTGGCACAAGTTGATAATGTAGCTACATAATAGCTTTGAAGATTTGATGATAATTGGAAGAAGCATTCACAAGTCACTATACGTAAGCCAATATCCAAATTTCGTCAATAAAATTGGTAAATTACACATACACAGATAAAATCTAATTCAAATCTTTCAGAGGGACCGGAGAGACCGGTACCATAAATTACACAAGCACATTAAGTTTGACGCTCAGACGTTGTGTTATTAAGTAACCAACATGGAAGGGCTGATGCTTATCAGATACGGCTCTCAGAAATTATCGTAAAAGCAACATTTCAGTTTTTCAAATTTCTTCAAAAAAAGAAGAGCAAACTGGAACCCACACATGCCAAAATCAATCCAAATTCTTCTCTAGGTAAGAATGACCCGCTTTTAAGAAAATAAGTTTCATGTGAGCTTACCGTACATAACATACAAATTTGTAATAAATGGCCCAAGTGTCTGTGAATCTGGCCCAAGTGTCTGTGAATCTAGCCCAAGTGTCTGTGAATCTAGCCCAAGTGTCTGTGAATCTGGCCCAAGTGTCTGTGAATCTAGCCCAAGTGTCTGTGAATCTAGCCCAAGTGTCTGTGAATCTGGCCCAAGTGTCTGTGAATCTGGCCCAAGTGTCTGTGAATCTGGCCCAAGTGTCTGTACATAAGTGTTAAAATTTTGAAGTCGAATGGACGAAGTGTTCTTGAGTTATGAGCTAAATGAAAGTGAAAGGTTGGAGGAAGACAGAAAACTGGACAACCTCGTCAGTGGTTATTAGGTGTCCCACTTCGTGGACACGTGATAACCTTCATGTAACCGTAACAAATACTACATATACTACAAATACTACATATACTACAAATACTACATATACTACAAATACTACATATACTACAAATACTACATATACTACAAATACTACATATTTTCTGTAAAATGCTTCCAATCTTAGAAGGTTCTTACACTGCTCAAACATGTCTGTAGTACTGATCAACTAAATTGTAAGATACGGAGCTAAAAAGTATGTTTAGCTAGCCTCCTGTGCGTAGTCTTTCCTCTCTTTGAGTTTTGTTTGTGTATAGGTAGGTAGGCATAAGGTTTGTCATGAAGCAGGACAAGTGTTTCCTGAAGTGAGGTCGTAGTCATATGATGACCCCGCATCTGAAGCTTTTGGTCATCTGACCGAGGCCTTCTACTGGCTCACCGATTCACCCCTTTAAAATTATGGTTGTGTGTTATAGTGTCCGGCTCTTCCTCTGCTAGTCTGTTTTTAACTTCACAGCTTTTGTTGGTGTTATTCTCTGCGTATATGTCACTAACTCTTGTAGAGAAAAAGAAGTAGAGAAGAGCTGTAGTGGGATGTACAGGAGAAGTGGTGTTATTAAGGGAGTGAAAAAATGATGGAAGGGTGAGTAAAGCTGCTGAGTGCCAGTGAAAAGCCTAGGAAGGTATGAAATAACAGAGGACAAGTTGGCAGAGGAAGTAGGGTAAAGATGGCAGACAGGGGTGATGTGGGGACGGGGGTGATGTAAGGACGGTGGTGTAGTGACGGTGGTCATGCAGTGACGGTGGTCATGCAGTGACGGTGGTGATGTAGTGACAGTGGTGATGCAGTGACGGTGGTGATGTAGTGACGGTGGTGATGTAGTGACGGTGGTGATGGAGTGACGGTGGCGATGTAGTGACGGTGGTGATATAGTGACGGTGGTGATGGAGTGACGGTGGTGATGTAATGACGGTGGTGATGTACTGACAGTGGTGATGCAGTGACGGTGGTGATGTACTGACGGTGGTGATATAGTGACGGTGCTGATGCAGTGACGGTGGTGATGTAGTGACGGTGGTGATGTAGTGACGGTGGTGATGTAATGACGGTGGTGACGCAGTGACAGTGGTAATATAGTGACGGTGGTGATATAGTGACGGTGGTGATGTAGTGACGGTGGTGATGTAGTGACGGTGCTGATGCAGTGACGGGTGTGACGTAGTGACGGTGCTGATGCAGTGACGGGTGTGATGTAGTGACGGTGGGGATGCAATGACGGTGGTGATGTAGTGACGGTGCTGATGCAGTGACGGGTGTGATGTAGTGACGGTGGTGGTGTAGTAACGGTGGTGATGTAGTGACAGTAGTGATGCAGTGACGGGTGTGATGTTTACCTGGAGTTTACCTGGAGAGAGTTCCGGGGGTCAACGCCCCCGCGGCCCGGTCTGAGACCAGGCCTCCTGGTGGATCAGAGCCTGATCAGCCAGGCTGTTGCTGCTGGCTGCACGCAAACCAACATACGAGCCACAGCCCGGCTGATCCGGAACTGACAATGTAGTGACGGTGGTGATGTAGTGGCGGTTTTGATGCAGTGACGGTGGTGATATAGTGACGGTGGTGATGTAGTGACGGTGGTGATGTAGTGACGGTGGTGGTGCAGTGACGGGTGTGATGTAATGACGATGGTGATGTAGTAACGGTGGTGATGTAGTGACAGTAGTGATGCAGTGACGGGTGTGATGTAGTGACGGTGGTGATGTAGTAACGGTGGTGATGTAGTGGCGGTTTTGATGCAGTGACGGTGGTGATATAGTGACGGTGATGATGTAGTGACGGTGGTGATGTAGTGACGGTGGTGATGTAGTGACGGTGATGATGTAGTGACGGTGGTGATGTAGTGACGGTGGTGATGTAGTGACGGTGGTGATGTAGTGACGGTGGTGATGTAGGGACGGTGATGATGTAGTGACGGTGGTGATGTAGTGACGGTGGTGATGTAGTGACCGTGGTGATGTAGTGACGGTGACGATGTAGGGACGGTGATGATGTAGTGACCGTGGTGATGTAGTGACGGTGGTGATGTAGTGACGGTGGTGATGTAGTGGCGGTTTTGATGCAGTGACGGTGGTGATATAGTGACGGTGATGATGTAGTGACGGTGATGATGTAGTGACGGTGGTGATGTAGTGACGGTGGTGATGTAGTGACGGTGGTGATGTAGGGACGGTGATGATGTAGTGACGGTGGTGATGTAGTGACGGTGGTGGTGTAGTAACGGTGGTGATGTAGTGACAGTAGTGATGCAGTGACGGGTGTGATGTTTACCTGGAGTTTACCTGGAGAGAGTTCCGGGGGTCAACGCCCCCGCGGCCCGGTCTGAGACCAGGCCTCCTGGTGGATCAGAGCCTGATCAGCCAGGCTGTTGCTGCTGGCTGCACGCAAACCAACATACGAGCCACAGCCCGGCTGATCCGGAACTGACAATGTAGTGACGGTGGTGATGTAGTGGCGGTTTTGATGCAGTGACGGTGGTGATATAGTGACGGTGGTGATGTAGTGACGGTGGTGATGTAGTGACGGTGGTGGTGCAGTGACGGGTGTGATGTAATGACGATGGTGATGTAGTAACGGTGGTGATGTAGTGACAGTAGTGATGCAGTGACGGGTGTGATGTAGTGACGGTGGTGATGTAGTAACGGTGGTGATGTAGTGGCGGTTTTGATGCAGTGACGGTGGTGATATAGTGACGGTGATGATGTAGTGACGGTGGTGATGTAGTGACGGTGGTGATGTAGTGACGGTGATGATGTAGTGACGGTGGTGATGTAGTGACGGTGGTGATGTAGTGACGGTGGTGATGTAGTGACGGTGGTGATGTAGGGACGGTGATGATGTAGTGACGGTGGTGATGTAGTGACGGTGGTGATGTAGTGACCGTGGTGATGTAGTGACGGTGACGATGTAGGGACGGTGATGATGTAGTGACCGTGGTGATGTAGTGACGGTGGTGATGTAGTGACGGTGGTGATGTAGTGGCGGTTTTGATGCAGTGACGGTGGTGATATAGTGACGGTGATGATGTAGTGACGGTGATGATGTAGTGACGGTGGTGATGTAGTGACGGTGATGATGTAGTGACGGTGGTGATGTAGTGACGGTGATGTAGTGACGGTGGTGATGTAGTGACGGTGATGTAGTGACGGAGGTGTGACTATCAAACTGAGGCTGGGGGGAAGGGGATGGTGAGTCAGGCTTCCTCTATGTGGTTATATTTCCCTGGCAACAATCCTCCTCTCTGTGGTTATATTTCCCTGGCAACAATCCTCCTCTCTGTGGTTATATTTCCCTGGCAACAATCCTCCTCTCTGTGGTTATATTTCCCTGGCAACAATCCTCCTCTCTGTGGTTATATTTCCCTGGCAACAATCCTCCTCTCTGTGGTTATATTTCCCTGGCAACAATCTTCCTCTCTCTGGTTATATTTCCCTGGCAACAATCTTCCTCTCTGTGGTTATATTTCCCTGGCAACAATCCTCCTCTCTGTGGTTATATTTCCCTGGCAACAATCCTCCTCTCTGTGGTTATATTTCCCTGGCAACAATCCTCCTCTCTGTGGTTATATTTCCCTGGCAACAATCCTCCTCTCTGTGGTTATATTTCCCTGGCAACAATCCTCCTCTCTGTGGTTATATTTCCCTGGCAACAATCTTCCTCTCTCTGGTTATATTTCCCTGGCAACAATCTTCCTCTCTCTGGTTATATTTCCCTGGCAACAATCTTCCTCTCTCTGGTTATATTTCCCTGGCAACAATCTTCCTCTCTCTGGTTATATTTCCCTGGCAACAATCTTCCTCTCTCTGGTTATATTTCCCTGGCAACAATCTTCCTCTCTCTGGTTATATTTCCCTGGCAACAATCTTCCTCTCTCTGGTTATATTTCCCTGGCAACAATCTTCCTCTCTGTGGTTATATTTCCCTGGCAACAATCTTCCTCTCTGTGGTTATATTTCCCTGGCAACAATCTTCCTCTCTCTGGTTATATTTCCCTGGCAACAATCTTCCTCTCTGTGGTTATATTTCCCTGGCAACAATCTTCCTCTCTCTGGTTATATTTCCCTGGCAACAATCTTCCTCTCTGTGGTTATATTTCCCTGGCAACAATCTTCCTCTCTCTGGTTATATTTCCCTGGCAACAATCTTCCTCTCTCTGGTTATATTTCCCTGGCAACAATCTTCCTCTCTCTGGTTATATTTCCCTGGCAACAATCTTCCTCTCTCTGGTTATATTTCCCTGGCAACAATCTTCCTCTCTCTGGTTATATTTCCCTGGCAACAATCTTCCTCTCTCTGGTTATATTTCCCTGGCAACAATCTTCCTCTCTCTGGTTATATTTCCCTGGCAACAATCTTCCTCTCTCTGGTTATATTTCCCTGGCAACAATCTTCCTCTCTCTGGTTATATTTCCCTGGCAACAATCTTCCTCTCTCTGGTTATATTTCCCTGGCAACAATCTTCCTCTCTCTGGTTATATTTCCCTGGCAACAATCTTCATCTCTGTGGTTATATTTCCCTGGCAACAATCTTCCTCTCTGTGGTTATATTTCCCTGGCAACAATCTTCCTCTCTCTGGTTATGTTTCCCTGGCAACAATCTTAATCTCTCTGGTTATATTTCCCTGGCAACAATCTTCCTCTCTCTGGTTATGTTTCCCTGGCAACAATCTTCCTCTCTGTGGTTATATTTCCCTGGCAACAATCTTCCTCTCTCTGGTTATATTTCCCTGGCAACAATCTTCCTCTCTCTGGTTATATTTCCCTGGCAACAATCTTCCTCTCTCTGGTTATATTTCCCTGGCAACAATCTTCCTCTCTCTGGTTATATTTCCCTGGCAACAATCTTCCTCTCTCTGGTTATATTTCCCTGGCAACAATCTTCCTCTCTCTGGTTATGTTTCCCTGACAACAATCTTCCTCTCTGTGGTTATATTTCCCTGGCAACAATCTTCCTCTCTGTGGTTATATTTCCCTGGCAACAATCTTCCTCTCTGTGGTTATATTTCCCTGGCAACAATCTTCCTCTCTCTGGTTATATTTCCCTGGAAACAATCTTCCTCTCTCTGGTTATATTTCCCTGGCAACACTCTTCCTCTGTCTGGTTATATTTCCCTGGCAACAATCTTCCTCTCTCTGGTTATATTTCCCTGGCAACACTCTTCCTCTGTCTGGTTATATTTCCCTGGCAACAATATTCCTCTCTGTGGTTATATTTCCCTTGCAACAATCTTCCTCTCTGTGGTTATATTTCCCTGGCAACAATCTTCCTCTCTCTGGTTATATTTCCCTGGCAACAATCTTCCTCTCTGTGGTTATATTTCCCTGGCAACAATCTTCCTCTCTCTGGTTATATTTCCCTGGCAACAATCTTCCTCTCTCTGGTTATATTTCCCTGGCAACAATCTTCCTCTCTGTGGTTATATTTCCCTGGCAACAATCTTCCTCTCTCTGGTTATATTTCCCTGGCAACAATCTTCCTCTCTCTGGTTATATTTCCCTGGCAACAATCTTCCTCTCTCTGGTTATATTTCCCTGGCAACAATCTTCCTCTCTGTGGTTATATTTCCCTGGCAACACTTCCTCTCTCTGGTTATATTTCCCTGGCAACAATCTTCCTCTCTCTGGTTATATTTCCCTGGCAACAATCTTCCTCTCTGTGGTTATATTTCCCTGGCAACAATCTTCCTCTCTCTGATTATATTTCCCTGGCAACAATCTTTCTCTCTTTGGTTATATTTCCCTAGCAACACTCTTCCTCTCTCTGGTTATATTTCCCTCGCAACAATCTTCCTCTCTCTGGTTATATTTCCCTGGCAACAATCTTCCTCTCTCTGGTTATATTTCCCTGGCAACACTCTTCCTCTCTGTGGTTATATTTTCCTGCAACAATCTTCCTCTCTCTATGGTTATATTTCCCTGGCAACAATCTTCCTCTCTGTGGTTATATTTCCCTGGCAACAATCTTCTTTTCTCTGGTTATATTTCCCTGGCAACAATCTTCCTCTCTCTGGTTATATTTCCCAGGCAACAATCTTCCTCTCTCTGGTTATATTTCCCTGGCAACACTCTTCCTCTCTCTGGTTATATTTCCCTAGCAACAATCCTCCTCTCTGTGGTTATATTTCCCTGGCAACAATCTTCCTCTCTGTGGTTATATTTCCCTGGCAACAATCTTCCTATCTCTCTGGTTATATTTCCCTGGCAACACTCTTCTTCTCTGTGGTTATATTTCCCTGGCAACAATCTTCCTCTCTCTGGTTATATTTTCCTTACAACAATCTTCCTCTCTCTGGTTATATTTCCCTGGCAACAATCCTCCTCTCTGTGGTTATATTTCCCTAGCAACAATCCTCCTCTCTGTGGTTATATTTCCTTGGCAACAATCTTCCTCTCTCTGGTTATATTTCCCTGGCAACAATCTTCCTCTCTGTGGTTATATTTCCCTGGCAACAATCTTCCTCTCTCTGGTTATATTTCCCTGGCAACAATCTTCCTCTCTGTGGTTATATTTCCCTGGCAACAATCTTCCTCTCTCTGGTTATATTTCCCTGGCAACAATCTTCCTCTCTGTGGTTATATTTCCCTGGCAACAATCTTCCTCTCTGTGGTTATATTTCCCTGGCAACAATCTTCCTCTCTCTGGTTATATTTCCCTGGCAACAATCTTCCTCTCTCTGGTTATATTTCCCTGGCAACAATCTTCCTCTCTCTGGTTATATTTCCCTGGCAACAATCTTCCTCTCTGTGGTTATATTTCCATAGCAACAATCCTCCTCTCTGTGGTTATATTTCCCTGGCAACAATCTTCCTCTCTGTGGTTATATTTCCCTGGCAACAATCTTCCTCTCTGTGGTTATATTTCCCTAGCAACAATCCTCCTCTCTGTGGTTATATTTCCCTGGCAACAATCCTCCTCTCTGTGGTTATATTTCCTTGGCAACAATCTTCCTCTCTCTGGTTATATTTCCCTGGCAACAATCTTCCTCTCTGTGGTTATATTTCCCTGGCAACAATCTTCCTCTCTCTGGTTATATTTCTCTGGCAACAATCTTCCTCTCTGTGGTTATATTTCCCTGGCAACAATCTTCCTCTCTCTGGTTATATTTCCCTGGCAACAATCTTCCTCTCTCTGGTTATATTTCCCTGGCAACAATCTTCCTCTCTGTGGTTATATTTCCCTGGCAACAATCTTCCTCTCTCTGGTTATATTTCCCTGGCAACAATCTTCCTCTCTGTGGTTATATTTCCCTGGCAACAAACTTCCTCTCTCTGGTTATATTTCCCTGGCAACAATCTTCCTCTCTGTGGTTATATTTCCCTGGCAACAGTCTTCCTCTCTGTGGTTATATTTCCCTAGCAACAATCCTCCTCTCTGTGGTTATATTTCCCTGGCAACAATCTTCCTCTCTGTGGTTATATTTCCCTAGCAACAATCCTCCTCTCTGTGGTTATATTTCCCTAGCAACAATCTTCCTCTCTGTGGTTATATTTCCCTAGCAACAATCCTCCTCTCTCTGGTTATATTTCCTGGCAACAATCTTTCTCTCTCTGGTTATATTTCCCTGGCAACAATCTTCCTCTCTCTGGTTATATTTCCCTAGCAACAATCTTCCTCTCTGTGGTTATATTTCCCTAGCAACAATCTTCCTCTCTGTGGTTATATTTCCCTGGCAACAATCTTCCTCTCTCTGGTTATATTTCCCTAGCAACAATCTTCCTCTCTGTGGTTATATTTCCCTGGCAACAATCCTCCTCTCTGTGGTTATATTTCCCTGGCAACAATCTTCCTCTCTGTGGTTATATTTCCCTAGCAACAATCTTCCTCTCTGTGGTTATATTTCCCTGGCAACAATATTCCTCTCTCTGGTTATATTTCCCTAGCAACAATCTTCCTCTCTGTGGTTATATTTCCCTGGCAACAATCCTCCTCTCTGTGGTTATATTTCCCTAGCAACAATCTTCCTCTCTGTGGTTATATTTCCCTAGCAACAATCCTCCTCTCTCTGGTTATATTTCCCTAGCAACAATCTTCCTCTCTGTGGTTATATTTCCCTGGCAACAATCCTCCTCTCTGTGGTTATATTTCCCTGGCAACAATCTTCCTCTCTGTGGTTATATTTCCCTGGCAACAATCTTCCTCTCTGTGGTTATATTTCCCTAGCAACAATCTTCCTCTCTGTGGTTATATTTCCCTGGCAACAATCTTCCTCTCTCTGGTTATATTTCCCTAGCAACAATCTTCCTCTCTGTGGTTATATTTCCCTGGCAACAATCCTCCTCTCTGTGGTTATATTTCCCTGGCAACAATCTTCCTCTCTGTGGTTATATTTCCCTGGCAACAATCTTCCTCTCTGTGGTTATATTTCCCTGGCAACAATCCTCCTCTCTGTGGTTATATTTCCCTGGCAACAATCCTCCTCTCTGTGGTTATATTTCCCTGGCAACAATGGTCGTCTCTGGGGTTATATTTCCCTGGCAACAATCTTCCTCTCTGTGGTATATATCTTTTCCCTGGCAACAATCTTCCTCTCTGTGGTTATATTTCCCTGGCAACAATCTTCCTCTCTGTGGTTATATTTCCCTGGCAACAATCTTCCTCTCTCTGGTTATATTTCCCTGGCAACAATCTTCCTCTCTCTGGTTATATTTCCCTGGCAACAATCTTCATCTCTGTGGTTATATTTCCCTGGCAACAATCTTCCTCTCTCTGGTTATATTTCCCTAGCAACAATCTTCCTCTCTGTGGTTATATTTCCCTGGCAACAATCTTCTTCTCTCTGGTTATATTTCCCTGGCAACAATCTTCCTCTCTCTGGTTATATTTCCCTGGCAACACTCTTCCTCTCTGTGGTTATATTTCCCTGGCAACAATCTTCCTCTCTCTGGTTATATTTCCCTAGCAACAATCTTCCTCTCTGTGGTTATATTTCCCTGGCAACAATCTTCTTCTCTCTGGTTACTCTTCCTCTCTGTGGTTATATTTCCCTGGCAACAATCTTCCTCTCTCTGGTTATATTTCCCTGGCAACACTCTTCCTCTCTGTGGTTATATTTCCCTGGCAACAATCTTCCTCTCTCTGGTTATATTTCCCTAGCAACAATCTTCCTCTCTGTGGTTATATTTCCCTGGCAACAATCTTCTTCTCTCTGGTTATATTTCCCTGGCAACAATCTTCCTCTCTCTGGTTATATTTCCCTGGCAACAATCTTCCTCTCTCTGGTTATATTTCCCTAGCAACAATCTTCCTCTCTGTGGTTATATTTCCCTGGCAACAATCTTCTTCTCTCTGGTTATATTTCCCTGGCAACAATCTTCCTCTCTCTGGTTATATTTCCCTGGCAACAATCTTCCTTTCTCTGGTTATATTTCCCTGGCAACAATCTTCCTCTCTCTGGTTATATTTCCCTAGCAACAATCTTCCTCTCTCTGGTTATATTTCCCTGGCAACAATCTTCCTCTCTCTGGTTATATTTCCCTGGCAACAATCTTCCTCTCTCTGGTTATATTTCCCTGGCAACAATCTTCTTCTCTGTGGTTATATTTCCCTGGCAACAATCTTCCTTGCTGGGGATGAAATTTTTATACATTATCCATGTTGCCATCGAACTATAATATTTTCTTGAATCCCACATTCTTTTTTCCCCTGTCTGTCTCTGCTACGCTGCGCAGTCCTTGTTACGCTGCGCAGTCCTTGTTACGCTGCGCAGTCCTTGTTACGCTGCGCAGTCCTTGTTACGCTGCGCAGTCCTTGTTACGGTGCGCAGTCCTTGTTACGCTATGCAGTCCTTGTTACGCTGCGCAGTCCTTGTTACGCTGCGCAGTCCTTGTTACGCTGCGCAGTCCTTGTTACGCTGCGCAGTCCTTGTTACGGTGCGCAGTCCTTGTTACGCTGCGCAGTCCTTGTTACGCTATGCAGTCCTTGTTACGGTGCGCAGTCCTTGTTACGCTGCGCAGTCCTTGTTACGCTACGCAGTCCTTGTTACGGTGCGCAGTCCTTGTTACGCTGCACAGTCCTTGTTACGCTATGCAGTCCTTGTTACGCTGCGCAGTCCTTGTTACGGTGCGCAGTCCTTGTTACGCTGCGCAGTCCTTGTTACGCTATGCAGTCCTTGTTACGCTGCGCAGTCCTTGTTACACTACGCAGTCCTTGTTACGCTATGCAGTCCTTGTTACGCTGCGCAGTCCTTGTTACGCTATGCAGTCCTTGTTACGCTATGCAGTCCTTGTTACGCTGCGCAGTCCTTGTTACGGTGCGCAGTCCTTGTTACGCTGCGCAGTCCTTGTTACGCTATGCAGTCCTTGTTACGGTGCGCAGTCCTTGTTATGCTGCGCAGTCCTTGTTACGCTATGCAGTCCTTGTTACGCTGCGCAGTCCTTGTTACGCTGCGCAGTCCTTGTTACGCTACGCAGTCCTTGTTATGCTGCGCAGTCCTTGTTACGCTATGCAGTCCTTGTTACGCTACGCAGTCCTTGTTACGCTGCGCAGTCCTTGTTACGCTATGCAGTCCTTGTTACGCTGCGCAGTCCTTGTTACGCTGCGCAGTCCTTGTTACGCTATGCAGTCCTTGTTACGCTGCGCAGTCCTTGTTACGCTGCGCAGTCCTTGTTACGCTGCGCAGTCCTTGTTACGCTATGCAGTCCTTGTTACGGTGCGCAGTCCTTGTTACGCTGCGCAGTCCTTGTTACGCTATGCAGTCCTTGTTACGCTGCGCAGTCCTTGTTACGCTGCGCAGTCCTTGTTACGCTACGCAGTCCTTGTTACGCTGCTCAGTCCTTGTTACGCTATGCAGTCCTTGTTACGCTACGCAGTCCTTGTTATGCTGCGCAGTCCTTGTTACGCTACGCAGTCCTTGTTACGCTGCGCAGTCCTTGTTACGCTACGCAGTCCTTGTTACGCTGCGCAGTCCTTGTTACGCTACGCAGTCCTTGTTACGCTATGCAGTCCTTGTTACGGTGCGCAGTCCTTGTTACGCTACGCAGTCCTTGTTACGCTGCGCAGTCCTTGTTACGCTACGCAGTCCTTGTTACGCTACGCAGTCCTTGTTACGCTGCTCAGTCCTTGTTACGCTATGCAGTCCTTGTTACGCTACGCAGTCCTTGTTATGCTGCGCAGTCCTTGTTACGCTATGCAGTCCTTGTTACGCTGCGCAGTCCTTGTTACGCTACGCAGTCCTTGTTACGCTGCGCAGTCCTTGTTACGCTACGCAGTCCTTGTTACGCTATGCAGTCCTTGTTACGGTCCGCAGTCCTTGTTACGCTACGCAGTCCTTGTTACGCTGCGCAGTCCTTGTTACGCTATGCAGTCCTTGTTACGGTGCGCAGTCCTTGTTATGCTGCGCAGTCCTTGTTACGCTATGCAGTGCTTGTTACGCTGCGCAGTCCTTGTTACGCTGCGCAGTCCTTGTTACGCTACGCAGTCCTTGTTACGCTGCGCAGTCCTTGTTACGCTATGCAGTCCTTGTTACGCTACGCAGTCCTTGTTACGCTGCGCAGTCCTTGTTACGCTATGCAGTCCTTGTTACGCTGCACAGTCCTTGTTACGCTGCGCAGTCCTTGTTACGCTATGCAGTCCTTGTTACGCTGCGCAGTCCTTGTTATGCTGCGCAGTCCTTGTTACGCTGCGCAGTCCTTGTTACGCTATGCAGTCCTTGTTACGGTGCGCAGTCCTTGTTACGCTGCGCAGTCCTTGTTACGCTATGCAGTCCTTGTTACGCTGCGCAGTCCTTGTTACGCTGCGCAGTCCTTGTTACGCTGCGCAGTCCTTGTTATGCTGCGCAGTCCTTGTTACGCTGCGCAGTCCTTGTTACGCTATGCAGTCCTTGTTACGCTGCGCAGTCCTTGTTACGCTGCGCAGTCCTTGTTACGCTATGCAGTCCTTGTTACGCTGCGCAGTCCTTGTTACGCTGCGCAGTCCTTGTTACGCTGCGCAGTCCTTGTTACGCTACGCAGTCCTTGTTACGCTGCTCAGTCCTTGTTACGCTATGCAGTCCTTGTTACGCTACGCAGTCCTTGTTACGCTGCGCAGTCCTTGTTACGCTGCGCAGTCCTTGTTACGCTGCGCAGTCCTTGTTACGCTACGCAGTCCTTGTTACGCTGCGCAGTCCTTGTTACGCTACGCAGTCCTTGTTACGCTATGCAGTCCTTGTTACGGTGCGCAGTCCTTGTTACGCTACGCAGTCCTTGTTACGCTGCGCAGTCCTTGTTACGCTACGCAGTCCTTGTTACGCTGTGCAGTCCTTGTTATGGTGCACAGTCCTTGTTACGCTGCGCAGTCCTTGTTACGGTGCACAGTCCTTGTTACGGTGCACAGTCCTTGTTACGCTGCGCAGTCCTTGTTACGGTGCACAGTCCTTGTTACGGTGCACAGTCCTTGTTACGCTACGCAGTCCTTGTTACGCTGCGCAGTCCTTGTTACGGTGCACAGTCCTTGTTACGGTGCACAGTCCTTGTTACGCTGCGCAGTCCTTGTTACGGTGCACAGTCCTTGTTACGGTGCGCAGTCCTTGTTACGGTGCGCAGTCCTTGTTACGCTGCGCAGTCCTTGTTACGGTGCGCAGTCCTTGTTACGCTACGCAGTCCTTGTTACGCTACGCAGTCCTTGTTACGCTGCGCAGTCCTTGTTACGCTGCGCAGTCCTTGTTACGCTGCGCAGTCCTTGTTACGCTGCGCAGTCCTTGTTACGCTGCGCAGTCCTTGTTACGCTGCGCAGTCCTTGTTACGCTGCGCAGTCCTTGTTACGCTGCGCAGTCCTTGTTACGCTGCGCAGTCCTTGTTACGCTACGCGTAACAAAATAACTTTCCTTATTATGATTTGATCTTCCACAAATTCTGAGAAACAATGGTTTTTATGAGCATTATTATAATCATGGGTGAGAGCTAAACCCGTATGATTATATAGCGCATGTGGGGTGGATGGAAAGTATTCAGACTCAATTCAGGGAACCGGAGCACAGATCCAATTCCCTAGATCAAGAGCCCCTCACCAGCGTCAGATTTTATGGTAGAAATGTTCCCACCTGCTTCCTTCTTTTCCTCCTCACATCTCACATCTTTCTCCTGGTTATTCTTTCCCTCAACCACTAAAACTACAAAAGTTTTTTCTTGCTTTTGTTTGTTCTTGAGTTGTTATTTCATGCCATTTACAATTATCTCCATTTTTGCATCAATTTCACTTTCTTATTTTCTATCCTGTATCATTTTGGTGATTTTTCCCCTTCTCCCCACTCAGCTCCCTTTGCTCCCTTCCATCCTAGGTTCCCTCCCCCTTCCAGTAACAGCCTCACTACCACACTCCCCACTCATCTCCTCCCTCACCCCTGTACCTCCAACCTCTCTCTTGCCTCCACCTGGCACGAAGATTTTATCTTCTATATCCTCCCTCCTCCCTCTCGTCTCTTTCCTTTCACCTCTGATGTCTTCCTAATTCTTTCTCATTTCTCTTCTCATTCTGAGTGCAGTCTCTTCAGGTCCTAATTCCATCTGGCTGCACTGTTGTTTGCCCATTCCATAACAGTCAAGTCATAAACTGCCTCTGTTTGTAGTGATCATACAGATTTCTTCTTACATCATTCTCTCTCTCTCTCTCTCTCTCTCTCTCTCTCTCTCTCTCTCTCTCTCTCTCTCTCTCTCTCTCTCTCTCTCTCTCTCTCTCTCTCTCTCTCTCACTCTCTCTCTGCTTCCTGTTCTTGTTTAGTCGTGTTCCTTTCTTTTAATTCTGCAAACTCTCCTACTAACATCCTGACTGGTCTGAGACCAGCCTGCTAATGCTAGACGAAGGATCGAGTCTTCAGCATTACTTACGCTGAATGATCAATTGGAGTGTGGCGATTCATGAAATACGGTTACATTTTTTTTTTTAATATTGCCTGGCTTGTTTGAGGCTAAACTTTCTGCTACACGTAACTTCAGATAAATCCCTTGAATTTGCTTCCTGGTTCTTCCTACATTTCTTCTGCACTTTTTCATTACCGTCTCTTCCACGTGTATCCTTGCCTCTCTTTCCTTTTTGTATTTCTATGCTGCAATTCTTCCCTCACTTTTTTTTTACTATTGTCACTTCTGAATTTTTTTCTAAGTTTATCCCTAACTTTGATGGCACACTGGCACTCCAATTTTCCCAGGGACACTGCTGATCAACGCTAATGTTGTCTCCTTCCACCTTCACTCAACTCTTACCTAAAGAGCCTCAGTGGCTTTCAGAAACTTTACTCAGACTTTCCCAGTCAGTAATGAACGCTCTTTTTCCCAAGCTTGTCCTTGAGACCAGCTCACACCTATGTGCTCACTTATCTGTGTTTATTGGGGTCAAGTATTGGCTCCTGGCGCCGCCTTTCATGGACTGTATCTTGTATGTTTGTTAACTTAATTGTGCAGTTTTGTTCTGTATATACTGCAGCATTTAGTAATCGATCTGTATGTTCATAAAGTCGAGAGTCAGTTTGCGAGAGAGAGAGAGGAAGAGAGAGGAGGCGAAAGGGGTAAAGGGAGAAAAAAACGAGAGAGAAACTGACAAAGGAGATAACCTATGAAAATTATAGATACATTTATATGACGAAGAAGTTTTGAGGTTTGTTTCTCGAGTTTTTGAGCCTGCAATAAGAAAATCTGGTTGGAATATATGCTCAAGACAATATTGTCTTTTAAGACGAGCTGGGAGAGACATCGTTAGGTGGCCAGGCAACGTTCCATCAGGCGAACACTGTAATCACCATGATAACTTCTGCTTGTCCTCCATATGCTCCAGAGATTGCTTTGTTTGCATTAAATCCCTAGAACAGTCATCAACCTATTATCCAGACGACACTTAACCCACATATCCATCTAACCTACGGTAACCAAACCCACACAGTCTACTATGCCTACCTGAATCTACATAATACTCATCTACTTTACAAGATATAATTTTCAGTATCATCTTACTAGAAGATTTATCTCATTTTAATTATTCATCTTTAAAATGAGAAATTACTTCTTGGAGAGTTGCAGTTGCGGCTGACAACTGCTGCGCTACGATACACAGGACATATTTCAAGGCACTATAAAATCACCACTTAGGCAACAGTCTAAAATAATTACCTTTAAACAGATTGGTACCTTGATTTTTTTTTCTTTCTTTCTTTTTTTAGGTTTTCCCGTCTTTCTCTTCTTTTTCCTCCATATGTTCCTTCTTCCCATTTTATAATTTATAGTTATTACTAAAAATTACTCACCTATTAAAAAAATTGGTGTATTTGTCCACAATGTCCAAGATTTGGCGTATGGTGTTTGTCTACTGTGTCAAGTATCAGGTGTTTGTCTACTGTGTCAAGTATCAGGTGTTTGTCTACTGTGTCAAGTATCAGGTGTTTGTCTACTGTGTCAAGTATCAGGTGTTTGTCTACTGTGTCAAGTATCAGGTGTTTGTCTACTGTGTCAAGTATCAGGTGTTTGTCTACTGTGTCAAGTATCAGGTGTTTGTCTACTGTGTCAAGTATCAGGTGTTTGTCTACTGTGTCAAGTATCAGGTGTTTGTCTACTGTGTCAAGTATCAGGTGTTTGTCTACTGTGTCAAGTATCAGGTGTTTGTCTACTGTGTCAAGTATCAGGTGTTTGTCTACTGTGTCAAGTATCAGGTGTTTGTCTACTGTGTCAAGTATCAGGTGTTTGTCTAGTGTGCCAAGTATCTGGTGTTTGTCTACTGTGTCAAGCATCAGGTGTTTGTCTAGTGTGCCAAGTATCTGGTGTTTGTCTACTGTGTCAAGTATCAGGTGTTTGTCTACTGTGTCAAATATCAGGTGTTTGTCTAGTGTGCCAAGTATCTGGTGTTTGTCTACTGTGTCAAGTATCAGGTGTTTGTCTACTGTGTCAAGTATCAGGTGTTTGTCTACTGTGTCAAATATCAGGTGTTTGTCTAGTGTGCCAAGTATCTGGTGTTTGTCTACTGTGTCAAGTATCAGGTGTTTGTCTACTGTGTCAAGCATCAGGTGTTTTTCTAGTGTGTCAAGTATCTGATGTTTCTCTATGTCTAGTATCCGGTGTTTGTCTAGTGTGCCAAGTATCTGGTGTTTGTTTACTGTGCCAAGAATCTGGACAACAACAACAATAACAACAACAACAACAACAACAACAACAACAACAACAACAACAACAATAATAATAATAATAATAATAATAATTTTAATAACAACTATCTTCTAAGGAATCAACTATGTAGAAATATATCATTTTTAAATAGGGTGAAATGCTATTGCATGTAGGCCAGCTGATGCTTACCTGATAATTTCTGACTAAGAGCCGTGTCAGGAGACTGTCATGTTTGCTGACAGACAAAACACCACAACATGTCATGTAATGCGTTGAGGATGAGCCAGGGGAAGCGGGAAAGGTGGTCGGAGGAACACCCCACTTCCGGGCACTTGGCCACAACACCTGCAGGAACACGTCATTTCCGGCTACCTGGCCACTACACTGGCCAACTTGTCGTCCAACTTGGCCAGTCTGCCAATCTATGGCCAAGATCAAAACTTAATTAAAAAATTCTTGGTGGAGAGTTTATAAACACTTCTGACCTGCGGTGTCACCCCCTGGTGCCGTGATGAACAGTGCCACTCCTGGTGCCATGATGAATAGTGCTGTGGAGAAATGGTTAGATAAGGACAATTTCCTGCATGAAACAAACATAGGACAAGCGTTAATCATCTTTCAACAGCACGATGTCCAGCAGCTTCTCCCTGGAATTCCCTTCGGGGTGCCGTCCCAGTTTCCACAGTGGCTGTTGATTAACAAGTTTGTTATACAATTTGCCCCAAAGGAGCGTATATCTCAGCATTTCATTATCATCTGAAATGCGTAGTGATACTCACTTGGGTTAGGATGAATCACCCACATGTCACGGGATCTATTGGTAATTCCAGTCAAATCTCACCTCTACCTGTTAGCTGCAGCTAACATAATTAGACACGCAACATATGGGAATCTTTATTGAAGAAACGTTTCGCCACACAGTGGCTTCATCAGTCCAATACAAAGCAGGAAGGTATAAGGAGAGGAGGAGTTAGATGTAGTCAGTCCCCCAGCCTGGAATCGATGTGTTCAGTCCATCACTCTTCTAGGAAGTACAGCATAGGGCCAGAGAGGTGACTTATATTACTGAATTCTTCAACACTTGTCCAACCTTTGGACGAAGACCTGTTTACACTAGTGGATGGTGCCACTGTGATCCCGCCTCCTGCTTCGACTCACCTCACTGCAGTATATAAGCCACCTCTTTGGCCCTATTCCCGGCATAAAACCTCCCTACCCGACAAACCTCCCAGGCCTACACATCTCCCCAGCCCACACACCTCCCCAGCCTATACATCTCAGCAGCCTATACATCTCCCCAGCCTATACATCTCCCCAGCGTATACATCTCCCCAGCCCACACACCTTCCCAGCTCACACACCTCCCCAGCCCACACGCATCCCCAGCCCACACACCTCCCCAGCCCACACACCTCCCCAGCCCACACACCTCCCCAGCCCACACACCTCCCCAGCCCACACACCTCCCCAGCCCACACACCTCCCCAGCCCACACACCTCCCCAGCCCACACACTCTTTCGATTTGCATACGCTCATAAAACATTGGTACTCTCACATTTGGTAACTGGTCATAAATTCTCAGGATGGAACTGCAGCCATTTCAACTCTGGCGCTATGCAAGCCATTGATTTTGAAGTAAAAACAAATTTAGGGTCGGGGGAAAGGATGTCATTTAGTGAGTTTTTAAGTCGAAGTGGCAGTATTTTAGAAAAAATATGGACGCCGGCAGAGTTTTAGCTCCTGCGCCATGAACACCGCCAGCCTAAATACACTAGCTTACTTTACCTCAGTCGATAGACAAAACATCAAGTTCTTTACGCAAAAAGTAACTTACATAAATAAATGCAATGTTTGGAGCCTTCAAAGAGACTCATATTACAGGTTTCTTAGTCAAGTCCACTTCATTACCTCCCTCACTCTACCTCCACTTCATTACCTCCCTCACTCTACCTCCACTTCATTACCTCCCTCACTCTACCTCCACTTCATTACCTCCCTCACTCTACCTCCACTTCATTACCTCCCTCACTCTACCTCCACTTCATTACCTCCCTCACTCTACCTTCACTTCATTACCTCCCTCACTCTACCTCCACTTCATTACCTCCCTCACTCTACCTCCACTTCATTACCTCCCTCACTCTACCTCCACTTCATTACCTCCCTCACTCTACCTCCACTTCATTACCTCCCTCACTCTACCTCCACTTCATTACCTCCCTCACTCTACCTCCACTTCATTACCTCCCTCACTCTACATCCACTTCATTACCTCCCTCACTCTACCTCCACTTCATTGCCTCCCTCACTCTACCTCCACTTCATTGCCTCCCTCACTCTACCCCCACTTCATTGCCTCCTTCAATCTACCTCCACTTCATTACCTCCAACACTCTACCTCCACTTCATTACCTCCAACACTCTACCGCCACTTCATTACCTCCATCACTCTACCTCCACTTCATTACCTCCATCACTCTACCTCCACTTCATTACCTCCAACACTCTACCGCCACTTCATTACCTCCAACACTCTACCGCCACTTCATTACCTCCATCACTCTACCTCCACTTCATTACCTCCATCACTCTACCTCCACTTCATTACCTCCATCACTCTACCGCCACTTTATTACCTCCTTCACTCTACCGCCACTTCATTACCTCCATCACTCTACCGCCACTTCATTACCTCCATCACTCTACCGCCACTTCATTACCTCCATCACTCTACCGCCACTTCATTACCTCCATCACTCTACCGCCACTTCATTACCTCCCTCACTCTACCTCCACTTCATTACCTCCATCACTCTACCTCCACTTCATTACCTCCCTCACTCTACCTCCACTTCATTACCTCCATCACTCTACCGCCACTTCATTACCTCCATCACTCTACCGCCACTTCATTACCTCCATCACTCTACCGCCACTTCATTACCTCCATCACTCTACCGCCACTTCATTACCTCCATCACTCTACCTCCACTTCATTACCTCCCTCACTCTACCTCCACTTCATTACCTCCATCACTCTACCTCCACTTCATTACCTCCCTCACTCTACCTCCACTTCATTACCTCCCTCACTCTACCTCCACTTCATTACCTCCATCACTCTACCGCCACTTCATTACCTCCCTCACTCTACCGCCACTTCATTACCTCCATCACTCTACCGCCACTTTATTACTTCCATCACTCTACCTCCACTTCATTACCTCCCTCACTCTACCTCCACTTCATTACCTCCATCACTCTACCTCCACTTCATTACCTCCCTCACTCTACCTCCACTTCATTACTTCCATCACTCTACCTCCACTTCATTACCTCCCTCACTCTACCTCCACTTCATTACCTCCATCACTCTACCTCCACTTCATTACCTCCCTCACTCTACCTCCACTTCATTACCTCCATCACTCTACCTCCACTTCATTACCTCCATCACTCTACCGCCACTTCATTACCTCCATCACTCTACCTCTACTTCATTACCTCCATCACTCTACCGCCACTTCATTACCTCCATCACTCTACCGCCACTTCATTACCTCCATCACTCTACCGCCACTTCATTACCTCCATCACTCTACCGCCACTTCATTACCTCCAACACTCTACCTCCACTTCATTACCTCCATCACTCTACCTCCACTTCATTACCTCCATCACTCTACCGCCACTTCATTACCTCCATCACTCTACCGCCACTTCATTACCTCCATCACTCTACCGCCACTTCATTACCTCCATCACTCTACCGCCACTTCATTACCTCCATCACTCTACCGCCACTTCATTACCTCCATCACTCTACCTCCACTTCATTACCTCCATCACTCTACCGCCACTTCATTACCTCCCTCACTCTACCTCCACTTCATTACCTCCATCACTCTACCTCTACTTCATTACCTCCATCACTCTACCGCCACTTCATTACCTCCATCACTCTACCGCCACTTCATTACCTCCATCACTCTACCTCCACTTCATTACCTCCATCACTCTACCGCCACTTCATTACCTCCAACACTCTACCTCCACTTCATTACCTCCATCACTCTACCTCCACTTCATTACCTCCATCACTCTACCGCCACTTCATTACCTCCATCACTCTACCTCCACTTCATTACCTCCATCACTCTACCTCCACTTCATTACCTCCATCACTCTACCGCCACTTCATTACCTCCATCACTCTACCTCCACTTCATTACCTCCATCACTCTACCGCCACTTCATTACCTCCATCACTCTACCTCTACTTCATTACCTCCATCACTCTACCGCCACTTCATTACCTCCATCACTCTACCGCCACTTCATTACCTCCATCACTCTACCTCCACTTCACTACCTCCATCACTCTACCTCCACTTCACTACCTCCATCACTCTACCTCCACTTCATTACCTCCATCACTCTACCGCCACTTCATTACCTCCATCACTCTACCTCCACTTCATTACCTCCATCACTTTACCTCCACTTCATTACCTCCATTACTCTACCTCCACTTCATTACCTCCATCACTCTACCTCCACTTCATTACCTCCATCACTTTACCTCCACTTCATTACCTCCATTACTCTACCGCCACTTCATTACCTCCATCACTCTACCGCCACTTCATTACCTCCATCACTCTACCGCCACTTCATTACCTCCATTACTCTACCTCCACTTCATTACCTCCATCACTCTACCTCCACTTCATTACCTCCATCACTCTGCCGCCACTTCATTACCTCCATCACTCTACCGCCACTTCATTACCTCCATCACTCTACCGCCACTTCATTACCTCCATCACTCTACCGCCACTTCATTACCTCCATCACTCTACCTCCACTTCATTACCTCCATCACTCTACCGCCACTTCATTACCTCCATCACTCTACCGCCACTTCATTACCTCCATCACTCTACCGCCACTTCATTACCTCCATCACTCTACCGCTACTTCATTACCTCCATCACTCTACCGCCACTTCATTACCTCCCTCACTCTACCTCCACTTCATTACCTCCATCACTCTACCGCCACTTCATTACCTCCATCACTCTACCTCCACTTCACTACCTCCATCACTCTACCTCCACTTCATTACCTCCATCACTCTACCTCCACTTCATTACCTCCAACACTCTACCTCCACTTCATTACCTCCATCACTCTACCTCCACTTCATTACCTCCATCACTCTACCTCCACTTCATTACCTCCATCACTCTACCTCCACTTCATTACCTCCAACACTCTACCTCCACTTCATTACCTCCATCACTCTACCTCCACTTCACTACCTCCATCACTCTACCTCCACTTCATTACCTCCATCACTCTACCTCCACTTCATTACCTCCATCACTCTACCTCCACTTCATTACCTCCATCACTCTACCTCCACTTCATTACCTCCATCACTCTACCTCCACTTCACTACCTCCATCACTCTACCTCCACTTCACTACCTCCATCACTCTACCTCCACTTCATTACCTCCATCACTCTACCTCCACTTCATTACCTCCAACACTCTACCTCCACTTCATTACCTCCATCACTCTACCTCCACTTCATTACCTCCAACACTCTACCTCCACTTCATTACCTCCAACACTCTACCTCCACTTCATTACCTCCATCACTCTACCTCCACTTCATTACCTCCATCACTCTACCTCCACTTCATTACCTCCATCACTCTACCTCCACTTCATTACCTCCAACACTCTACCTCCACTTCATTACCTCCATCACTCTACCTCCACTTCACTACCTCCATCACTCTACCTCCACTTCATTACCTCCATCACTCTACCTCCACTTCATTACCTCCACTTCATTACCTCCATCACTCTACCTCCACTTCATTACCTCCATCACTCTACCTCCACTTCATTACCTCCATCACTCTACCTCCACTTCACTACCTCCATCACTCTACCTCCACTTCACTACCTCCATCACTCTACCTCCACTTCATTACCTCCATCACTCTACCTCCACTTCATTACCTCCAACACTCTACCTCCACTTCATTACCTCCATCACTCTACCTCCACTTCATTACCTCCAACACTCTACCTCCACTTCATTACCTCCAACACTCTACCTCCACTTCATTACCTCCATCACTCTACCTCCACTTCATTACCTCCATCACTCTACCTCCACTTCCTTTCCTTCTGCTCCCTGCGTCGGCGCTGCTCATTTACATATTAAATAATCCTTTATGGTGTGTTTATGGTGTGTTATTTTCAACAAAAATTTATAAACTCAAATTGGGTATTGAAAGTGTGTGTGTGTGTGTGTATGTGTATGTGTGTGCGTATGCGTATGTGTGTGTGTGTGCGTTCTTACTGCGTTGTACTCACCGAGTTGTGGGGGTGGGGGTCGAGACCCAGCTCCCCGCTTCACCATCTAGACAACTTTCATGGGCATCACTGATTTATATCTTCTTGGCACCTTATCATACCTACTCTTGAAGCTGTTTTTTTTCAATTTACCTTCACCACTGCTGCTTCATGCAATTTATTCCACTTCTTAACTTCCCTGAGACTAAACCGTTTCTTCTTTGCCTCTTTATGGCTCATGAATTCTCAGTTTCCACCAATTTTCCCTCTGTTCTTTTCCTCTTAAAAATTCTAACAGTCTGTCCCTATCTGCTCGATCCGTCATATAATTTTGTAAACAGCAATCATGTCTTCGTCTCTCCTCCTCTCCTTCAAGGTCGTCAGGTTCCTTCAACTTCTTCTCATATATCAAAAATGGTTATAATTATAAACATAATTTTTAAAGGAGTGGACTGGTAAGCCAGCAGAAGTCTTCGGTCAGATGACCAAAAGCTCCAGCAACGAATCATCATATGACTAAAACCTTACCTAATTTAACCTCTTCATAAAGAATCTGTTTTTTTAATTTTTTTCACCTGATTTATGAAATGGGAGCTCCATGCTAGAGCCTCATACTCCATTATTGGCTTAACGAAGGTAGCAAATAAGGTCCTGAAGGATTCTTTATTCAAGTTCTTGAAGGCTCTTCTGAGATTCTGCTAATCTTGCACATGTAGTTGTTATGCAGTTTAGGTGTGTTTATAGTGATATTATTGATATTATAGTTATGGTTAGTCCTTTTCCCTCTCCATCTGTAGCATTTCTATGTCCATGCTGTTGAGTGACTATCTTGGTATAAACTCTGGTAATAGATACCAACAAATTGTTGAGGTGTCTTAGTAAACCACTTCCAATCTTAGAAAAAGACTGAAGGGTTGTTCATGAACAAGTACATAAAATAAATTTTAATTAAAGTTTAAAGACACTAGCATACTATTAGCAATCTAAATTTATTATTAGTTTTTATTTATAAAGAGTAATACGACAAGTTAATATAATGCCAGATAAAGTAATGACAAAACTCCTAACTTGTAATTAACATCTTAATTTAACATCGTTTTCGTTAGTTCATATATTCCACACTGGATCATTTAATCAGCAGAGCAACTGTGTGCGACAGCAGAAGATACAAATAATTCGCACATAGGAGAAAGAAGCTTATGGCGATGTCACTGTATTGTGCTTCTTGTTCTTTAGCGGAAGAAAACACAACTGCATCCAGAAGACAAATGAGACGTGAAACAGTCTTCTTCATGATTATAAGCAGACTACCTCAGTCATCTCACGGTCTACACGTTACCTCCTCTGGCTGACGCAATATTGTGCCACCTAATCTTAAGGCCGTCCATAACTAGCTAGAGAACAGCAGTGTAAATAAGAAAAATATCAAATTACCACACTGCCACACTTGGTATTTATCATTCAAGTCAACGTCATGACATCAGAAACTTACTCTTTTATTATTATTTTTGTCACATTACGCTTTATTATTTTCATTAACTTTTACGTGAACATTGTCTGTGTAGGACTTTATACACAAGCCTCCTGTGTAGGACTTTATAAAATCCTAGACAGAAGACTTGTATATAACAAGCCTTCACAGAGACGGTCCTATGAAGGCTTGTTGTGCACCGTGTCTTTGGCTTCTCACTTATCTGTTATACGCCCTATCATCCACTTTTTCTTGCCTTTCTTTTATACTCTGATGGATTCTGACTGTTACATTAATGAGTTCATTATATATTTACACTGGATAATACCATCCGTAAGATCTTACAATATACAGAAACTACGCAACATGCGCCGATGATCTCATAATATACACTGATGGTATTAGCCGCCCTGCATTAGGTCGCTGAGTATACATTGATGGCATTTCGGGGGCTGCATAAATCATCAGCCATCAGGAGCTCAGAGAAGGTAAGTCAACCCGGAATATTCATGGGATTTGCATGGTAAAACAACCCCAGACAGGCAATTAAATTTAGAATGGCTACAGGTATATATATTAAAGTACGTTAATTTACGTTCATAATCACAGGTACTGCCTTCACAAATGTTAATAGAGCTGCCTGTATATTGTCAGTGAGTGAAAGAGAGAGAGAGAGAAAAAAAAAAGAGAGAGAGATGTTTATATCGAGGTTATCCTTTGAAAAAACTAAACTATTGTTTAGAATCCTTACTTCTTTTGTATAAAAAAATATATAGATAAAAAAATAGAAGGCTCTCTTTCTGCGCTGCGGCCACACTGCTGACAACACAAAGTGGACGGCTATAAATATCATGTAACTCAGAAACATGCGTAAACATTACTAAAAATTTCTAATTTTACTAAATTCGATATGAACAATTGATTACTATGCACTTGTTCGATTAGTTATGTCATAAGAACATAGGAACATAAGAAAGAAGAAGCACTGCAGTAGGCCTACTGGCCCATGCTAGGCAGGTCCAAGTCACTCCCATTTCATTAAGAAGGAAGGACAAATTAGACATAAGAATGACCTACTTTCGTCTGTGGATTTGTTCAGTGTGATATCGCTTACGACTGCTTCACCTCATCTGTCTACAGTATATAAGCCACTTCTTCGCGCATATGCTGTATTCTTTTCAAGATTAATGGACTTATTACATCGACTCCAGGCTGAGGGACTGATTACCAAAAACTCCTTCTGTTCTTCACCATTCTTGTTTGTATGGGACTGATGAAGCCACTGTGTGGCAAAACATTTCCTCAGTAAAGATACCCAAGTGTTGCATATGTGTCTAATTTATCAAATTGTCGGTTCTCTGGCCTGGTGGCTAAAGCTCTAGCTTCCCACAGCGAGGGTCTGGGTTCGATTCCCAGGGAGGGTAGAAAAAACATTGGGCATGTTTCTTTACACCGGTTGTCTATATTCACCCATCAGTAAAATGGGTACTGGGAGTTAGTCGACTGGTGTGGGTCGCATCCTGGGACAAAACTGACCTAATTGTCCCGAAATGCTGTGCATAACACGCGGGTTTCTATACAGTGGTATGTCAACTACGACTGTATACCTTGTACATGTACTTGTAGTAAATAAAATTGATCTACACCGCCCAAGATGTACATTGGCACCGAGACGCTTTCCCGTAGCTCGGTTGGCAGCGCACTCAGCTCACACACTCAGTGTCCGTGGTTCGATCCCCGGTACGGGTGGAAACGTTGATCATGTTTCCTTACATCTGCTGCCCTTGTTCACCTAGCAGAAAGTAGGTACCTGAGTGTTAGCTGACTGAGGTGGGTCACATTCTGTTGGGTGGCAACAGACTATAGTTAAGGCTGTGGTTTTGGAATGAGGTGAGGCAAGATAACAATTCTTAGCCTATAAAACTGATTTGTGTGTAAAAAAATACGACTTCCTCGTCTCCTGTCAGTGTACGAGTCTCTAATCAAAGTACTTAGTAATTTTTAGCCACTGCCTTATGACTATTTTTCATATTTTTATTTAATCTGGCGATATTTTTAGTGAGTTTTCCTATCAAAACTATTAAAAATCAGCATAGTCGATAAAATATGCCCTAAGACTAAGCAATAAATTCTTGAATGGTGTAATCATGTAATGGGTGAGTAGTAAGCGGACATGTCTTGTATGCGTCCACGGACGGCACATCCTGTCGCCCTCCCATTGCCTCACCATCCGTCCATGATCAGGTTCTCAGCACTGCACCGGTCTTCCGAAGAGTGAACCGGCTCTCCTGTGAAGCGCTGTAGGTACTTCACCATTAACAGCTTTACAAAAAAAATGAATAAAAGATATTGTCAATGTTTTCGTGTAGAATGGCTTAGGACACTAAATATAATAAATGTTTGACTATACTTGATGGTAATAACACTAAGTGCTAATGTAAATACTGTAAGTGTTCCTTGACTACAAAACTAAGTGATATTGAAAAACATCGGAATACTACAAAACACAAGAAAGTAGAGACTCGAGTCTCTTCCAGTTATTTCTCGATGCTCTTAACAATCTTGCTCCTTCCATTAAGTTCAAAGCTGAATGGGAATCTAACTCTGCATCCTTTCCTTGATGAACATGTCCATCCCTCGACGGCAGATTAATCTTTTTTCTTTTATTTCAAGCCAGTGCACAGTAGCATGCACATTCACTACTTACCATGCTCCTGCTGTCAAGGAAAAGTGTTCTTGTTTCTCTTTTTCTCCGTGTCATCCATGTCTGTGACACTCAGTGTCTTGACTCAGGAATTGCCATTCTTCCCAGTTCATTCTCTCGCCTTGGCTATCCTTGCGATTTCATAAACTCTGCCTACGCACATACTAAACGAACTTTCCTCTCCGTTAGACTATCTTCCACTGTGAAATCCCGTATCCTTTGCCTTTCCAGTCTCCTAAATCTCAACATCGCTCTTCGTCCTTCAGACATATAGCTTCGCAGTAATATAGTTCATACCTCTCCTCCAGCCACTGATGCTTCTGGAGTCTACTCCAGAAGCATCCTTTTGTCCTCTCCAATACTTCAGAGAAAGTGGCCGCTCTCTTTCTGACAGACTTAGGTGAACAAAAAAAAGTATTAGCCTTGCTAACACTAACAATGTTCTTTTCTGTCATGTTACTACTACTACTACTGCTACTACTACTACTTCCCAATTTCGAGCCACTGCCGGGTCACCACATGGCGAAGACCGAGGAGGGAACCAGTCCTGGCGTACCTTCTACTACTGCTACTATTACTGCTGCTACTACTGCTGCTGCTACTACTACTACTACTACTACTACTACTACTACTACTACTGATACCACTACTGCTACTACTACTATTTCTTCGCTATCATTCTACTCTCTACCCTTCTTTGTTACCAGTACTTCCTTCTTATTGCCACTTCAATCACTTTCGCACTCCTACTACTACCGCCACAATTACTCCTACTCTCTTCCACTACTGCTACTAACTACCAATACTACTACTACAATATTACTACTCCTTAATCCGTTCTACCACTCCCGTCCCCTCGCTCCCCTCATATATATATATTCTGGCACCCTTTGCGCTTCTCCATATGACTAGCTAATGGTTCAGACCGAAACGTCGTCATAAGTTTGTCTCCTATACTCCAGTTATCTGTGTATTGTTCCAGTCACGGTATTGTGCCTTTTCTTTTTGAACTCTTTGTACATTTGTTTCTTTTCCCTCATCTCTGTTCAACGAAAGTTCTATGACCTATGATAAGGTGCGGAGGAAGTAAAAAAGAATAAAAGTGAACTCGTGGTTGAAGAATTTTTGTCTGATTTAAACTGAACTGTGGAAATTAACGATTTTTTTTTATCTCTCTTGGATTAACAGAGATTAACGAGCACACCATCCTCAGGTCTTGCAGAGAGGGCGAGGTAAAGAGGTGAGATTGATCCCCTCTGGAATAAATTCCTCAGTGAGATGGTCTCTGTCGAAGACTGGCTGAGTAGAGCATTCAGATGAGAGGGGGTCAGGTAATTCCCAGATAACAACGTCTCCAGCTCTGTTGGTATGAATTCCTTTGAAGCTTCTGTATTTACTGAATACAATAATAGAATACCTGACGATGTCCTCTTCACCTTACTGAAGTCTCCCAGCTCAGGCTGACACTACTGTAGTCTCCCGGGTCGGGCTGGCAGATTTGATGTACAAAACACATCCTGTATAACTGAATACGGCAGGGAAACATACCTAGCATTTGTTGACACTATAAGAGCAGCACTGATGGTATATCTCATTTTATTGCAATAAAAAAAAATTATCTTTCCTTCTTCATCTCTTCTCTCCCTCTCACTTCCCTCCTTCAACAACCCTTTCTCCAGCACTTCTCCATCCGATCTCCTTCCTTAACAATCCATCTTCCAGCACCTCCTTCCCCATCCTCCTCCCTCCTTCAACAACCCATCCTTCCCGCCACCAAAAGAAATCAACAGCGGTATTCTGCAACATTGTAAATATGCAAATTTCCTCCCGCCTGCCTCATGAAGGATACTCGCTCTTAAACAAGTGATTAGGAGTTGTGGGACTATAACACGGAAAGACACTCGCAGGGAATGGTGAGTAAAGTGTTTTGAGTTCAGTAGTACCTGTGTGCTGGCTGCAGTAGCACCTCTGTGGATAGGGTGACACGTTACGTTGTGTTTTCTCTTGAAGCGGGACAATGTGTCGTGGGGTCGAATCCTGGCCTCCCGTAGTTTCATTGCTCTCTCTCTCTCTCTCTCTCTCTCTCTCTATATATATATATATATATATATATATATATATATATATATATATATATATATATATATATATAATCAAATATTACCATTTTTTTAATAAGGATAATTATATAATGATAATAATTGTAATAATAACAAAATGAAAAAGAAAAATGTCTGTTATAATGTTTTGTTTACACTACAGAAGAAGCTGTGATAAGTTCAATGTTTCGCTCTTTTAAGATCATTTTCCCAACAATAGCTTATTGTGCAAAGTCTTTAACATCGTCGGTAGAAACTCTTCGCAGCCGCTCTATTGTTTCTTGTTATCCTGTGATTATACAAATGAATGGATAGTGATACTTGTAGTTATAGAAACCTTAATTGTAAAGGCATCTGATGCCTGTATATCTCCGGTAGATTGTTAACTCTTTCGGTAGCAGAGTGGTAATGTTTGTCAGTAATGGTTGTAATGTTTGTCAGTAATGATGGTAATGTTTGTCAGTAATGGTGGTTATGTTTGTCAGTAATGGTTGTAATGTTTGTCAGTAATGGTTGTAATGTTTGTCAGTAATGATGGTAATGTTTGTCAGTAATGGTGGTTATGTTTGTCAGTAATGGTTGTAATGTTTGTCAGTAATGGTGGTTATGTTTGTCAGTAATGGTGGTTATGTTTGTCAGTAATGGTTGTAATGTTTGTCAGTAATGATGGTAATGTTTGTCAGTAATGATGGTAATGTTTGTCAGTAATGGTGGTTATGTTTGTCAGTAATGATTGTAATGTTTGTCGGTAATGGTTGTAATGTTTGTCAGTAATGGTGGTTATGGTTGTCAGTAATGGTGGTTATGTTTGTCAATTATGGTGGTTATAATTGTCAATAAAAGTGGTTGTTTGTCAGTAATGGTGGTTATGTTCACTCGGTCTACAAAAGAGATAGTGACGTTCTCGAACTAGCACAAGGATAAAAAGCACATCCTATAGAGAGAGAGAGAGAGAGAGAGAGAGAGAGAGAGAGAGAGAGAGAGAGAGAGAGAACGTAATGACACAGGTACGTATAAAAGAAGAACTTAATCAGCAGTGGTAGACAGGATTGTTGAAGCTATCTGTCAGCCGGTTGGTTGCTTGGTGCAGCACGGACCCAGGCTCACTCACCACCCTTTTATCTTTTTAATTAAACATTTCATTTAGAGCCAGCAGCAGCAGCGTCGGCTCCGCCACGATACCAGACGATTTCATGAGGACTCAGCCGGACTGGTCCTACCAGACTAATATATCAGGCGAAGGCGTCCAAGTCTTAACCAGTCCACTTGGATTCTTTTATGCTGTCTTTAATATGTACGATGAATGCAAGAACGTTGGATGTGATATCTCTTGACTTTAAGGAAGATTTGGAAATGAGTCCTCATAAAAGACTTCCTCCAAAATTAAGGAAGTAGTATAACTGATGGAGCTATTTGACCAATGAAACGACTAAGCGCTCTTGTCAAAATAATTATTATAGACCTAAACTCACGAAAAGTCATAGTGAACGACAAGTAGCAAAGGCAGAGCTTCACCATTGAGTTACGAGGCTTTCAAATAGAAGGATTTCATAGACAGAAGTTCTCTTGGTGTCTCCATCAGCGGCCCCCATCTACTAGCCTACTGTCTCTTCCCACAGAACCAGAAGTTTTCACAGTAAATCTATTCTCATACCTTTCAAGACCACAAGGTTTATAAATTCAAAACGCTGGACCTGCTGCGCGTCAGGACCACGGTTCGACTCCCCGTC